>NC_133380.1:2523031-2530116 GCF_049309525.1 Garra rufa | reverse complement strand
AGTTAAATTACTTAAAATATATTTACCTATACTTACCTAAACTCTCCTTTTTATTTTATCATCGTATATTAATAATATATATTATTTATTTATTTAATTATTGTTATTTTTTATTTACCTAAACTTTCAGTTTTATCATTTAATTTAATTTTTTTTAATCTAAACTCTCCTTTTAATTGAAATTAATTTTATTTTACCTAAACTGTCCTTATTTTATTTTATTTTATTTTATTGTTTTACTGAATTACTTAAAATAAACTATATTTATCTATACTTTTTTAATCCTATACTGTCCTTTTATTATTTTATTTTATTTTATTATTTTATTTCTATTTATTTTATTTTATTTTATATAAACTCTCCTTTTATTGTATTTTACCTAAACTCTCCTTTTTGTTTTATTTTATTTTATTTTATTTTATAGATTAATTACTTAAAATATATTTACCTATACTTACCTAAACTCCTTTTTCTTTTGTTTTATTTTATTTTACGGTTTCTCCATGAAATTTTGCGGCTGATTTCCATTTATTTCAGCAGGAATCTCATATGGGAATGCATAGGCGTTTCCTATGCATATTTCACACACATTCACTGACAGAATCTGCTTGGTTTGAAAGTGATTTCTTTGTTCACTATTGACAGTTGAAAATGGACTGTTTTTCCAGCAAAATTTGCTGTACATTTCCTGAATGTGACACTACAGTTGCCTAACAATAAATAGGAGAAAATTATGTTTTATTTAGTCGCTTTATATGAGGATTTCATGGTCAAAGTGAGCAGTTCTCGCAAAGTGAGTGTGGCTATGCTGATGAATGTGTGCCTCTGGTAAGGTTGTGTTTAATGCTCCACAGATGCTGTCAGGTACCTTATTGTGCTCGCAGCCCTTTAAAACAAACAGTAGCTCTCCTTGCGACTGAACTGAATGGCTTCTTCAAGTGCGCGACGTTGCTATTCATCTTGGCTTGCGTTTGATCAAGAGTCCTTAGGTTAGCCAAGGCAGTAGAACAATAGAGGCGAAAAGAAGCCCTCAGGCCCCCCGTCGGACAGAGGGCCATTGTCTGCCGTGCTCCTGCCGGTGATGTGTGGTGTGCTTTGGTGGGTCGGACAGGACGGTGGAGTGGAAGGAGATCTATTGGCGCTGGATCTCCACGGCTCCTCTGTTTGCTTGAAAAAAAGAGCCTGTGTTCGGCGAACTCAACGCTCGTATTCTTCATGTCGGCTGGCATGCGTGGAGAGCCTCGCCGTAACATGAGAGCTTTACAGGACGTGCAAAATCAGGGGGTTTGTGAAGAGGGGCTTGAATCGCGCTCATTATTCCTTCCAACATAAAAAGAAGCTCTTTGTTGTGATGTGAAAACATGATAGGCTTGCAATGGCGAATTTCGTCAATTATGCTGTAAACTAAACCAAAGCGTTGGTAGTTTTATTTTATTTATTTAATTTTATCTTAATATATTTTATAAAAAAATATATATAAAATATGTTTTATTTGTTATTTTATTTAATCTAAACTCTCCATTGTATTTTATTTTATTTTATTTATTATTTTATTTTATTTTAATATTTTATTTTTAAAAAATATGTAAAAAATATATATATATATATATATATATATATATATATATATATATATATATATATATATATATATATATATATATATAATCTAAACTCTAATCTTTATTTTATTTTATTTATTATTTTATTTATTTTATTTTAATATATTTGATATAAAATATATTTTATTTTTATTTTATTATTTTATTTTATTTTATATGAATTACTTAAAATATATTTTATTCCATTTAATTATATTTTATTCTATTTTATTTTACGGTTGCTCTAAAAATGGTGGGTGATTTTCATTTATTTTACTTTGTTTTAATTAAATGATTGAAAATAAAATATATTTATATATTTATAATTACCTAAACTCTCAATTTTATTTTATTTCACTTTTTTATTTACTTAAAATAAAATATATTTTCATATACTTAGCTAAAGTCTACATTTTATTTATTTTTATTTATTTATTTTGCTTTTTGTTTAGTTTTTTGTTTTTAGTTAAAAAAATTAAATACAATATATTAACCTATAATTACCTGAACTCTCCTTTTTATTTTATTTTATTTTATTTTATTTTAGTTACTTAAAATAATATTTTATTTTATTTTACTTTTTTATTTACTTAAAGTAAAATATATTTTCCTATACTTATCTAAACTCTCCATTTTATTTATTTATTTTTCTTTTTGTTTTATTTTAGTTACATTATTTAAAACAAAATATATTTACCTATAATTACCTGAACTCTCCTTATTTTATTGTATTTTATTTTTGTTAAAGTACTTAAAATATATTTATCTACAATTACCTGTACTCTCCTTTTTATTTTTATTTTATTTTATTTTAATAATTTTTTACATATACTTATCTAAACCTATATACTTACCTATAATTACCTAACATGTCCTTTTTATTTAATTCATTTTATTTTTTTTATTTTAGTTTAATTACTTAAAATATATTTACGTACACTTACCTGTACTCTCCTTTTTAATTAATTTTTTTATTTTTTATTTTAGTTACTTAAAATAAATAATATTTTCCTATACTTAGCTAAACTTTATTTTATTTTATTTTATTTTTGGTAAATTACGTGCAGAATAGTTATTCATTCATAAATACATACATACATTTTATATTTATTATTATCCAAGTACAAGTGATCCTCCAATGGTTTGTAATGAATAACATACTGGGTTTTGTAATGAAATAGCGTGCACTGAACTGTTTAGTGAGTTCTTTCCTTTATTCCTTGGAACTCAAAAGAAGCTCTTTGTTGTGATGTGAAAACGCAATCGACTTGCAGTGGCAAATTTCCTCAATTGCGCTGCAAACCACTCCAATGCTTTTCTAGTATTTTCAGTTTTGCCAGACAATGCACGCTGTGAATGAATGCATGTATCTTTCAGCTAAGCGTACAGTATGTCGAGGCGGGATTACTGTATGCATACCGGTCTGCTATAACAGAGCTAGTCCACAGCCGTGGCGTACGGGAAGCGGGTAACCATGGTGATATTTACCTCAGCTCCATGCTTGGCTGCGGCACGCTCAGATAAGGTCCTGTTGGAATGGTTTCTAACCAGTCTGCCTGCTGACAGAGTAAGACGTGTCCCCTGGACCTCATTTGTGCACCTGTATGGGGGAAATCACCGTGATTAGATTTTTCAAATAGCCGAGGAGTGATTGACCTGTTATAAGTGCCATACAGTCGGGCGACCGACTCATGCATTAAAAATGACATTTAAGAGATTGCATTGTAGAAGTTGTAGTCTTTGTAATGTGCGGCAGTGAATGTTTAATGGAGGAAACTCAAGAGTGATGTGACACCATTAGCCAGATGAATAAGGATTTGTATAGAGTTCAATTTTATCAGAGAGTATCTTCGCTTGCGTATGACTTCACTAAGAATGAATTGCCCGGTCACTGAAGTCCGGACCCTTTGGTTTTTGTTGCCAACTCAGACAGCTTTACAGAATTTCCAATAGCAATGAATTAGAGAGTTCAATATTTATTTTATTTTATTTTATTAGTTCATTTTAGTTTATTTATTAAAACATTTACTATGAGAGCATGAGTGTGGTTATTTATATAAATTAAACATTTAAAAAAATAACCTGTATATCTTTTCTCTTAGGCATTTTATTAAAAAAATACTGTAATGTTATTATTATTCTTTTGACTAATTTCAACAGTAACCCTTCACTAAATTCTGCATTTTATTTTATTCTTCACTAAACTTTGCTTTATTTTTATTTTATTTTATTTTATTTTATAAAAAAATACTGTAATGTTATTATTATTTTGACTAATTTCAACAGTAACCCTTTACTAAATTCTGCATTTTATTTTATTCTTCACTAAACTCTGCTTCAATTTATTTTTAATTAAAAATACTGAAATGTTATTATTATTCTTTGGACTAATTTTAACATTGACCCTTCACTAAATTCTGCATTTTATTATTTTATTTTATTGTATTTTAAAACGCTGTAATTTTATTTATTTTATTTTTTTTATTATATGAATTTCAACAGTAACCTTCACTAAATTCTGCTTATTTTATTGAAAAATTCAGATTTTTTTTTATTAGACAAATTTCAACAATAACTCTTCACTAAATTATGCTTATTTATTTTAATGTTATTTTATTTTATCTTATTTAAAAATACCACAATTTTATTTCATTTTTAAAATTGATGTACAGTAATCATTTACTAAATTATGCTTATTTTATTTTATTGGCAAATCCTGTAATTTTATGTTTGTTTGTTTTTTATTTGACAAATTTTAACAGTAATCCTTCACTAAATTATGCTTGTTTATTTTATTTTATTTAAAAAATTATTTTTTTATTTGACTAATTTCAACAGTAACTCTTCACTAAATTCTGCTTATTTTAATTTATTTTATTTTAGGTAAAAATACTGTAATTTTATTTGTTTTTTATTTGACAAATTTCAACAGTAATCCTTCACTAAATTCAGCTTAATTTATTTAATTTTATTAAAAAAACTGTACATTTTCTATTTTACTAATTTCAACAGTAACCCTTTACTAATTTATTTTATTTTATATTAATTTTTATTTTACTAATTTCAACTCTATCCCTTCACTAGCTTCTGCTTAATTGAACTTATTTGAATATTTTATGTTGAATTTTATTTGATTGAAAAATTAAAATAATGTAATTGTATTTATTTCAACAATTTAGTTCTCAACTCTGGCTCACAAGATCCATTTACCTGTGGAGTTTAGCTCCAACCTTGATAAAAAATTTTTTTTTTAAAAAACTGATCCTAAAGACCTTGAATTAACTTGCTCGGGTGTGTTTGTTTAGAATTGGAGCTGAACTCTGCAGAAAAAAAAAAATGGAGTTGAATTTGAATTGATTAAATTAAGGGTAATCTAGATGCGATATGTATGCTTATGTATTTATTTGTTACTACACACTGTCTTTATTATAACTGTCCAAGCATTCTAGTCTCTATCGAATTGGTGAATAGTAAATAAGAGGTTTATGTGCACCAAACAGTTGTGTGTTGTTTGTCTTGCATCATGAGCATGTTGTGTGCTCACTGTGTCCTTCACTCCCCACGGACTAGAAAGACAGTCCTCCCTGTAACTAGACGCTCGCTACAGAAAACTCCCAGGCCGCAGCCGACTACAAACGGTAAACTACTTTGCGCTGAAGAGCATGAACGCATTTATTTATTTATTCATTTATTTTTGGCTGCTCGGTTTTGCACAGGACACACGCGCGCACACACACACACTATCCCAGGCTGTTTTCTGTTGAGTCAGGGAAGCCATCTGCCACACAGCGATAATGGCCCGCCAGGGACGCGCGGCCTGGTATAACCAGAGATGAATTAAAACGGCGAGAAAACAGCGAATGCTTGGCTATGCTCGAGTCCTACCACGTTTTACAGTGTCTGTCATCACCCGCCCCCACTGATGTCAGCAGATGCCCGTAAAAAGTCTGAAATGTGCGTTTTATGCGTTTCTCACCAGGACTGCGGGAAAATTTGATATGCAATATTGTGTTTTGATACAATCGTGCTTATAAAAAGCAGAGCCGGGCGAGAAAGATTTAACATTTGGTGACAGCTGGTCGTAGGAAATGCATAGGATTATTACGGCGGAAAATACCACATCATAAATGATGCATTTTTACGAGGATTAGAAAACACTTGGGAGATGAACAGGGCAAAAAAAATGCAGAAAGCCAGAGGCGGCGAAGAGTTATTAGGCTCTATACGTGTCGAGCAGAGTGTTACTGTCGGTCAACATAAGGTATAAATCAATTCTGACCTGTAAAGACGTGCAGGACAACAACGGCTTTGTTTAGTCTCAGGCCTTTTATGTCCAATTTTTCATGCGGAGTTTGTCAGGTTTTGTGAACTAGGACAAAGTTGAGGTAGGTGGGCTTCGGAAATCTGGAGGGACGGAGAGTCTAATAGGTTGTTTTTTTATCTCCCCGGATCTCTCCATTGGGATTTTTGAGAGAGTTTTGAAAGAAAAGTAGTAAAGTTTGGGTTACTGCTTAGGGTTAGTGCATCTCTGCATGCTGCTGCTATTAATGAGGTTTAAATTTGTGGGTTGAAGATATCACAGCTATGCCATATGGTGTCAGCTTGCTTTCCGGATAAGAACATTATTATTTTTATTTTTTTTATAAAGGCCCTTATATATTTACAGATGTTTATTTTATTTTATTTTATTTTATTTTATTTATTTCATTTTATTTTATTTTATTTTATTTTATTTTATTTTATTATTTTCAACAGTGGTAGCATTGATAAATTAGGTACAGATTTATTTATTTATTTAATTTATTTTATTTTAAAATAATGTAATTTTAATTATTTTTTATTATTATTATTATTATTATTACATATAGATTAATTTATTACTTTAATTTAATTTAATTAGTTTTATTTTATTTTAATTAATTTTAATTTAATTTCAACAGTGGTAGTATTGATACATTAGGTACATTATGTATTAATTTATTTTATTTTAAAGTAATGTAACTTTATTTTATTATTTTCAACAGTGATAGCATTATTAGGTGCATTTTTGTAATAATTAGGTGCATTTTTTTATTAATTTAATTTGTTTAGTTTTTTTAAATAATAATGTAATTTTTAATTTACTGATTTAATTTGATTGATAAACTAGCTGTGATTTTATTTTACTTTTATCTGCATATTTTATTTAATTTTTTGTATTTTACTCAACCTCAGAACATCTAAATAACGTTGTTGTATTATTTTACCTGTATTTTATGTAATATTTCTAATTTTTGCAACTCTTTATTTATTATTTTACTTAAAAAAAATAATTAATATAATTAGGCACTGTTTGTTTTCATTTATTTTGAATATATTATATTTAAAATTTTTGCATCTCTTTTTATTTTTATTTTTTTAAATAATTAATGTAATTAGGTGCTGTTTATTTATGTAATGTTAAGTTAATATTTATTTTATATTTTATTTTCTGTCACCACTGTT
>NC_133380.1:2500531-2520531 GCF_049309525.1 Garra rufa | reverse complement strand
ATTAATTGTGAATTGCTAAAAAATGACACCTTAATTTGGGGTAATTTTTCCTTTAAAAAATAATTGTGCATTACATTTATTTTATTTTATTATTTTTATTTATTGTATTTAATTTTATTATTTTATATCGGGAATTGGCTGTTAAAAATTAGTTGTGAATTGATGAAAATGAAGTAAATGTGCATTGATTCTTTTATTTTATGATTTTAATTTATAAAACATCATTTTATTAATTTGTATTATTTTATTTTATTATTATTTTACTTCATTTGTATTTGATTTTATGAATTAGCTGTGTAAGATTAGTTGTGAATTGCTAAAAATGACAGCTTAATTTGTAGGGACTGTGCATTACGTTTATTTTATTTCATTATTTTATTTTATTGTATTTGATTTTATTATTTTATATTGTGAAATGGCTGTTTAAGATTAATTGTGAATTGCTACAAAATTACGTAAATGTGCATATATTATTTTGTTTATTTATTTTCATTTATTGTAATTGATTTTATTATTTTATTTTATGAGTTGGCTGTTTAATTGTGAATTTCTAGAGAATGAAGTAAATATACATTGATTATTTTATTTTATTATTTTAATTTATAGTATTTTATTAGTCTTTTTTGTAAATCATTTTATTTTATTAATTTACTGTTTAAGATTAGTTGTGAATTTCTACAACGTGATGACTTAATTTGGAGTAATTGTGCATCCCTTATTTATTTTATTTATTTATTTTTAATTTATTTTAATTTATTTTATTATACTTTTTTATGAAGTAAATATATTAAGTAAATGTGCATAGATAATTTTTATTATGATTTTATTTTATCTTATTTAAACTGTATTTGGACATGTCCCAATTTTTTTAACAGGGTTGCCAAGAAATACAAATCTCATATAAAATACATGTAAAATAAATTGACTTAAGAAATATTTAATAAGACCTCCTAAGGTTGATCCAAATATAAAAACACTCAAAGCCATTTAATCTTCCTAATATTTTTGGCCTTGCTTTAAATCTCATTTTATGGTACACTGTAAATGGAGGAATTTTAATGAAGGCGTTTAGTAACTGTCTCCATTTCTAGTTTTCCTACTCTTATGCTAAATAATTAATCACCAATCCTAGTCTGACATGAGTACTTCTAAGAACTTGAGAAATACTGATTATAAGAGCCAGACTCCCTCACAATGTGTAATTAGAGCCTCGTAATTTCAGCCGTGCAGAAAACGCAGAGGAAATCGTAAAAGCGGAAACCTGACATAAACACACAAGTGTCATTTACATATTTTAATTACAGTTATTCAAATTTATTTTAGGGTGGAATATTACTTTTTTATCGTGAATAGAGCGTAATCAGAATCTTGAATTCGTGACAACATAAAATGACCCATTAAATCCAGGGTTTATGGAAGCTACAGTAATTGGCTCTGCTTTTTCTAATTTATCTCTGTTTTCCTGTGTTTTAAGGTGCTTCTTGCGTTTGAATCTTTTTGATTCAAACGGTCTGTTCATTTGCTTGGTGTGATTGGCTGAAAAGTACCATTGATAGAAGCAGTTTTGTGTCATATAGTCTGATCTCAATCGTATGTATTGTCTCTTCACAGGCGGCGGGTCTTTCTCCTGGTGAGACGCAGACTCCGAGTCTCCTTTTGGCTCCTGGAGTGAGATGGGGCCAGACCCCCATCAACCAGTCCACCCCATGGGAGACTGACGAGCCTCCCACCAAGCAGCACAGAGAGAACGACACCACAGGTGCGTCGACCCCATCTTTCATACAGATGAGGACAATAGACAGGACACAGAATGTTTTTTTTGGATGAGTTGCTCATGTTATGGTATTCCTCCTTTGAAAGTCACTTTGGATGAAGGCTGCAGCTATATGAATGAATTCAATCATAAAAAGGTTTTTAAAAACAGAAAATCTTGATTTCATTTTTTAATAACATTTTCTCAATGTATTTCGATATGAGCTGGTAATACTTCAAAAAGAACATTTAGAACAGTTTTCTTCTTTAGAATGTCAGCACTTGATTTTTTGAAAGTCAATTGATTGAATCTAAAATACAGTAAAAAATCTATATTGTAAATGTAATTTTAAATGACATATAACTCAATTTTAAAATGTCAGTTTCTAATTGAATGTATTTTCACATGTAGTTTATATAGTGTAAAAAAAATTATATTGTGCAATTTAAGTTACATTCAAAAGGAAGTTTTCTTTTAATTTATTTTTTACATGTAGTTTATACAGTAAAAAAAAGCTATAATATTGTAAAATAAAAAAATAAATTTAAAATGGCTGTTTTCTAATTGAATATATTTTCAAATGTAATTTTTAGTATTTTATGGTTGTTTTCTAATTGAATATATTTTCAAATGTACTTTTTACAGTAAAAGATCTACAAAAATCAAATTTTCTATTTGAATGTTTTCACATGCACATGCATGATTATACCGTAAATAAAATATTGTGAAATATAACTCAAATTTAAAATGACCATTTTCTGTTTTAATGTATTTCCATGTATAGTTTATAGTTTTAAAATATTGTAAAATATGATTAAAATTTTAAACGACAGTTTTCTAATTGAATATATTTTCAAGTGTAATTCTTAGTAGTTTATGGTTGTTATCTAATTAAATATATTTTCACATGTAGTTTATACAGTAAAAAAAAAACAATGAAAATATAAACTGTGAAATATGAAAGTTTTCTATTTGAAAATATTTTTATAAATGTAAATTATACAGTAAAAAAAATAATACTGTGAAATCTAACAAAAATTTTGAAAAATCTACAAAAATCTAATTTTCTATTTGAATGTTTTCACATGCACATGCATGATTACACCGTAAATAAAATATTGTGAAATATAACTCAAATATAAAATGACTATTTTCTGTTTTAATGTACTTCCATGTATAGTTTATAGTTAAAAAATATTGTAAAATATGATTAAAATTTTAAACGACAGTTTTCTAATTGAATATATTTTCAAATGTAATTTACACAGTAAAAAAGTAATATTATAAATTATAGATTAAATTTAAAATGACTGTTTTCTATTTTTGTATATTTTTAAAAATTTCATTTATATTTCACAATATAATTTTTTACTGTATAAATTACATATGAAATTAATTCCAATAGAAATTTACAATGACCATTTTTTATTTAAATGTATTTTCACCGTAAAAAAAAAACTAATATCGTGAAATATAAATAAATTTAAAATCACTGTTTTTTATTTTAATGTATTTTCACATGTAGTTTATACAGTAAAAAAAGTAAAAAAAAAAAACAGTTTTCTAATTGAATATATTTTCAAATGTAATTTCTACAGTAAAGTAGTAATATTGTAAATTATAAATTAAAATAAAAATACATTCAAATAGAAATGGTCATTTTAAATTTAAGGTAGGCTATATTTCACAATATTATTATTAATATATTTTTTTAATATAACTCAAATTTATAATTACCATTTTCTATTGGAATGTATTTTCACGTGTAGTTAATACAGTAAATATTAACAATATTAATAATACTATGAAATATAACAAAAATTGAAAAACTAAAATCTATTTGACTATATTTTCAAATATAATTTATTTCTGTGATGTAAAGCTGAATGTTCAGCAGCCATTACTTCAGTCTTCAGAGTCACCGATCCTTCAGAAATCATTACTAATATTATAATTATATTTATTCTCAATGTTGAAGACAGATTTTACAATTTTTATAATATTTATAATTATTAAAATATTTTAAAAAAATTAATTATTATTATTAGTTTGAGTTATTTTGGAAACTCTAATATTTAAAAAAATAATTGTACATATATAATATATTTTTATTATATGTTTATTTATTATTATTAATTCAAATAATTCTAAGTAGGTGCTTCCCTAAACAAACTGCAGTGTGGACAAGTCATTTATATTTATATTTATATTTATATTGTGTATTTTATCCACTTCAACGTGAAAGTAAGCCTATGGGCGAGACTTCCGGTTCATTAGCCGTTATATGGAAATAATGAGAAGAATAACAGCGTGCAGTAAACGGTAAAATTGTTTCCACTACAAACCAGTATGTTCATAATTAAGATAATACATTTAAATAATATGGCAAGACACCAATTTGCAATATCAAGCAGCAAAACAAGCTGTTTTGTACAGCTAAAAATAGCTAGACGTGGATGAAACTACAACCCAGACCCAAAATTATTATTTTTTTTTTTGTCGTAAGTCTGCTCTTACAGCAAAAAGAAGGTGGATACACTTATTCATCATCCAAAGTAACTTACAAATAAACTACATCACAATAATGTCTTAGTTTGATTGTGTAAAAGGTGTGTCTAGAGTGGAATACACTCTTGACCAATCAGCATTGAGGACTAGAACTGGTCTCAGATGAATGAAGTTACCATATTGACATACACTCAGTTTCCCTACTCAAATGAGCGTTTTGACTTTTTAGATATTGCTTTGAAACTCATCATGCCGTAGCATCAAACACATGAAATGGAGGCAGTAATGAGGGGCTGGCCAAAGTAATGCACGTTACACTGACATTTCCTCGCATCAAATCTGAATGATCTGTTACTAAAGACAGACTGCTGGCCTGACTGGGCTCTCCTGAGTGATTATACATGGGAAATTGGACATCGCTGTTGAGGAGGACAGTTGTGTGTGTTTTGTACGGCCTTCTCCCAAGCCCCCCGGGGCCTCCACAGGGGCCCCCCGCTGAGGCGTTTAAGCAGGAACCGGAGTTTCACAGAGGGAGGGAGCGTTAGCA
The DNA here is from genome assembly GCF_049309525.1 of Garra rufa. Classification (NCBI taxonomy): domain Eukaryota; kingdom Metazoa; phylum Chordata; class Actinopteri; order Cypriniformes; family Cyprinidae; genus Garra; species Garra rufa. The sequence continues at coordinate 2,515,723 of NC_133380.1, read as the reverse complement.
TTGTGTTGCCGCTCTACAGGGTCCTGCTTCCGGCACCTTCCCCGAAACACAAAGTGAGATGTCAGTCAACTTCCCCTTGTTCGACAGCGCTCGGTGTAATATGACATATCTGGAGTCGAAATCGGCATCCCATTAGCTCAGAGACAAAAAAGCTACATAACGACTCTGCGGGCATTAATTAATCATGATGTTAGCAGCGCGTGCTGAGGAAGTCATTTCGGAAAAACTTTTGCCAAACTTTCAACAAAGCTTTGGCTCTTGCATGACGTCGATTTGCACTTTAATTTAAATTCATCAAAAAAGGCCCTTGTAATAATTAGCGGTTGATTTAACTGGAGAAAAAAGAGATCTAGACTTTTCCGAGAGGACAAAGCGCTCTTATGAAACAACTATTTCATCCCCGTGCACATTGTAATTATATGAGCAATCAACGTTAGGATCCATACTGCTAATTTCATTAGCTTTTCAGCGCTGAAGCAGGGGCTATAATTGGGTTTCATTCTTATTTATTTCTTTATTTCTTTAATAATCTAATGATAGATTTTTCGTCAAAAGACTTGATTGCAGTGCACAAATCTGCCGAAAATGCTTAAATGCTCGGGGAATTACGCTTTTGGTTAATAGCACTTTTGTGTCTAATAGACTAGGAAATATTGGCCTTTCTTTTGTTCGGATGTCCGTAGCGGTTGAAATTGAGTGCGGCTATCCTTTAGTTTGTTCTGAATTATGCACGCACCTCATTCAGGCTGCGGTGAATCTATTCCTGCTAGTATATTTCCGTCTCCTCAGACCATAGTGCGGTGAAGGCCAATGTCATGATTAATGTTTTTTAATCTTTTCCCCGCCTGCTGTATTTTGTGTTATGGACCATCATTGTTGAGGAGCTATTTTTGCAGCGGAGGAGGAAGGGCACAGGGGCCACGAGAGCACATATTCATGAGATAAATCTGCCATGTTGCATTGTGAGTAAACGTTTGGTAAATAGTAGCAATATGGTTTCCATTCTGTGACCTCATACTCAAAAGACTAAATCGGATGCTAAAAAGGATTGTTAAAAATCAATTCTTCATCATTTACTCACCATTATGTCATTCCAATCCAAAACTTGCTTTCTGTGGAACACTAAAAAAGATATTTTGAAGAATGTGCCAAACACTGAAAGCCAATGGGGTCCGAGTTTGTTTGGGCCCCAGCATTTTTCAAAATATCTTCTGATTTGCAGAAGAAAGTCAGTTTTGGAATGACATGAGGGTGAAAATTTCGCATAGACACTCAACCTAAAGATACCAAACATAAATCGTAAGTATACGGCCACAATTTGAACAGCTTTGTGATGTATATATTTTGTGAACTTACCAAACGTCCAAAACAATGCTGTGTGCTGTACTGAACATACTCATTGTGTATGTGTACATATGGTACTTTTCCTAGCTTATAACTAGGGCTGTAACAAATTGATTGATCTAATGATTAATTGAATGATTATTCAGCTAATCAACAATTAATTGAACAATTAATAGACTAATCAACTATTATTTTACCGATTAATCACAGGGCTTAGATTATTTAGGTTTTACAATTAAATAATTGAACAATTAATAGACTAATCAACCATTTTTTCACCAATTAATCAGTGGGCTTTAATTGGTTATTCAGCTTCTACAGTTAAAATAATTAAATAATTGAACAGTTAATCGACTAATCAACAATTTATCAACTTATTTATTCATTGATTAATCTGTGGACTCGATTATTCAGCTTTTACCATTAAATAGTTCAATAATTGAACGATTATTCGACTAACCAATGATTATTTCATTGATAAATCGGTGGGCTTTGATTGATTATTCAGCTCTTACAATTAACTAAAATAATTGAATGATTAATTGACTATTAATCGAACAATTAATCGGCTAATCAACTATTATTTTGCCGTTGAATCAGTGGGCTTTGACTGATTATTTGGCTTTTACAGTTAAATAATTGAAAGATTAATTGACTAATCAACAATTGATTCTCCAATTAATCAGCGGCCTTTGATTATTCCACTTTTGCAATTAAATAATTGAATGATTAGTTCACTAATCAATGATTATTTCACTGATTAATCAATGGGCTTTTACAATTAAATAATTTAACGATTAATTGACAAATCAACAATTATTTCACAGATTAATCAGCGTGCTTTGATCAATTATTCAGATTTTACAGTTAAACCATTAAACGATTAATCAACTACTCAACAATGAATTGGTTATTCAGAGATTATTTTACAGATTATTTGAGGATGTTGGTTCTTCAACTTTTACGATTAAATAATTGAATGATTAATCAACTAATCAACAATTATTTCATGGATTATTCGGTGGGCTTTGATTATTCAGCTCTTACACTAAAATAATTGAATGATTAATCAACTAATCAACAATTAATTTAACAATTAATCAACTAATCAGCTAATATTTAATCAAATAATCAGTGGCATTAGATTGATTAATCCGCTTTTACAATGAAATAATTGAATGATTAACCAGCTAATCAACGATTATTTCAGTGATTTATTAGTGGGCTTTGATTATTTAGCTTTTACAATGAAATAATAATTGACAGATTAATTGACGAATCAACAATTAGTGGGCTTTGATTAATTAGCTTCTACAATTTAATAATTAAATGCTCAATCAAAGAATCGACAATTAATTGAACAATAAATCGACTAATCAGAGATTATTTCACTGATTAACAATGGGCTTTGATTGATTATTCTGCTGTCACAATAAATTATGTTGTACATATTCTGACTACGGTGCATCTTCTAACATCCATTCTAAATCCTTTTTGCTTAAACTGTCCCAAGTTGAGACCAAGTCGATGATGTCACTTAGGGCGATGCATTACTCAGATATCTGTTTTTAGCATAAGATGAAATCGGTCATTGTTTAAAATGAATCATATTCTATTTGATACACTGAAAATAAACTTTCTGTTATTTGTTATATTAAAAATGTGTGAGTAAAAAGGCAGATTAGTGATTTGGAAAGTTGTATAAAGGGCTGGATCTTCTGAAATTGGAGAGTGAGGCCTAAATACTCCCAAAACTTTTAATGTTCTCTCAATGTTTGTAGGTAAATATCTTTTAAAAATATTTTTTAAAAGCTGTGCGCCAAAACCAGACTGATTACATTTCTAGTCCAGTGTTACGATGCTTACGCACTTGATTTCTCGCTATACAAGAACGTTGCAAATCCATTGATTTTACTGCAGATGATGTGTCACAAGGATCTAAAGGTAAAACACGATTTTTTTCGAAAGTTTTAATTTTTGATGCACTGAGGTAAACATCCATTGACCAATGAGAGTTTCAAACAGGTCCGTGTTCTCAGAAATCCAATTCGCTGTATTCCCATTTGATTTCAGACTGACCCGGCTCTTTCCGCATTCTCAAAACAAATTTTACACCTTCATATGAATCAAACGCTCTGTCAGAGGAGGTTTCTCTAGTGTGTAAGCACCCGTAGGATCTGCTATCATAACTCTGTCCGTCTTTGAAATTATAGTGATAGTGTAGAGATGAATATAAACAGTTAGAAGAAGTTTTTGCTCCCTGCGTACACTCATGTTTTGTAAACTTGGTGCATTACTGCATTGGTTGAATGACTCTGATGTGACCCTCAGAAGATGAATAATGCATAAAGAAATGTTTTCCAGTGGATGCCTTTGTCACAGCGGAAAATAGAGTTGTTATGAGTAAATCCCACAACCAGAACCAAACCCTAGCTCTGGGTTGACTCAAACATCGACACCACCAGGTCACTGCTGGAAAAATCTGAGAAAAGTCAGACCTACATGTGCCCCTGAAGAATTTACATCACATTGTGAGACCACCTATTAGATAGTGTACTTCATCTGTACTCTCTTCATGAAAAATGGAGAAAACATATTGATGACTGATTTTTTGTACAATCAGATGCTGTTTAAATGTCAGTTTCTGCTGAAAGCTTCTACTGTACTTCTGAATAGTAATAGCAAATCTACCTACTGATGATTTAAAAACATGTGTGGTGGTAGGAGTTAGGAGTTGGAATTGTTCATGCTCCAGTGCATCAAGGCTGCATTTATTTGATCACAAATATAAAAAAGTTGTAATATTGTGAGATATTATTACAATTTAAATATTAAACAGTTAAATAATTGAATGATTAATTGATTAATCAACGATTATTTCGCCGATTAATCAGCGGGCTTTGATTGATTATATACACTCACCTAAAGGATTATTAGGAACACCATACTAATACGGTGTTTGACCCCCTTTCGCCTTCAGAACTGCCTTAGTTCTATGTGGCATTGATTCAACAAGGTGCTGAAAGCATTCTTTAGAAATGTTGGCCCATATTGATAGGATAGCATCTTGCAGTTGATGGAGATTTGTGGGATGCACATCTAGGGCACGAAGCTCCCGTTCCACCATATCCCAAATATGCTCTATTGGGTTGAGATCTGGTGACTGTGGGGGCCATTTTAGTACAGTGAACTCATTGTCATGTTCAAGAAACCAATTTGAAATGATTCGAGCTTTGTGACATGGTGCATTATCCTGCTGGAAGTAGCCATCAGAGGATGGGTACATGGTGGTCATAAAGGGATGGACATGGTCAGAAACATTTAAACGATGCCCAATTGGCACTAAGGGGCCTAAAGTGTGCCAAGAAAACATCCCCCACACCATTACACCACCACCACCAGCCTGCACAGTGGTAACAAGGCATGATGGATCCATGTTCTCATTCTGTTTACGCCAAATTCTGACTCTACCATTTGAATGTCTCAACAGAAATCGAGACTAATCAGACCAGGCAACATTTTTCCAGTCTTCAACTGTCCAATTTTGGTGAGCTCGTGCAAATTGTAGCCTCTTTTTCCTATTTGTAGTGGAGATGAGTGGTACCCGGTGGGGTCTTCTGCTGTTGTAGCCCATCCGCCTCAAGGTTGTGCGTGTTGTGGCTTCACAAATACTTTGCTGCATACCTCGGTTGTAACGAGTGGTTATTTCAGTCAAAGTTGCTCTTCTATCAGCTTGAATCAGTCGCCCCATTCTCCTCTGACCTCTAGCATCAACAAGGCATTTTCGCCCACAGGACTGCCGCATACTGGATGTTTTTCCCTTTTCACACCATTCTTTGTAAACCCTGGAAATGGTTGTGCGTGAAAATCCCAGTAACTGAGCAGATTGTGAAATACTCAGACCGGCCCGTCTGGCACCAACCACCATGCCACGCTCAAAATTGCTTAAATCACCTTTCTTTCCCATTCTGACATTCAGTTTGGAGTTCAGGAGATTGTCTTGACCAGGACCACACCCCTAAATGCATTGAAGCAACTGCCATGTGATTGGTTGATTAGATAATTGCATTAATGAGAAATTGAACAGGTGTTCCTAATAATCCTTTAGGTGAGTGTATATATATATATATATATATATATATATATATATATATAATTGAAATATTGATTGACTGAACAAGTAATCGAACAGTTAATTGACTTATTAACAATTATTTCACCAATAATCAGTTGGCTTTGATTGATTCTTTCACTTTTGCCATTAAATAACGAAATAATTGAATGATTAGTCACCTAATCAATGATAATTTCACAGATTAATCAGTGGGCTTTGATCGAATATTTAGTTTACAATTAAATTAAACGATTAATTGACTACTCAACATTTAATCAACTATTATTTCACCAATTAATCAGTGGGCTTTGATTGATTTTTCAGCTTTTGCAATTAAATAATTGAACGATTAAGCAACCAATCAACAAGTAATTGACCCCATTTGCTTTATTAATGCACTGCTGTTCAAAAGTTAGGGGTTGGAATTTTTTTATGCTCCAGTGCACCAAGGTTGCATTTATTTGATCACAAATACAGAAAAAGCAGTAATATTGTAAAATAACAGTTTTTTATTGCAATACATTTTAAGTATTAAATAGTTAAATAATTGAACGATTAATCCACTAATCAATGATTATTTTGCAAGATTATTCTGTAGGCTTTGATTAACTATTTGGCTTTTACAATTAAATCATTGACTAATCAACAATTGACTAATCAAAAATCATTGACTAATCAACAATTGACTAATCAAAAATCATTGACTAATCAACAATTGTTTCACCGATTAATCAGCAGGCTTTGAGTGATTATTCTGCTTAAGCCATTAAATAATTTTAATAATTAAATGATTAGTTGACAAATCAATGATTATTTTGCCGATTAATCAATGGGCTTTGATCAATTATTCAGCTTTTACAATTAAATAATTAAACAATTAATAGACTAATCAACAATTAATCGACTAATCAACAATTATTTCACCAATTAATCAGCGAGCTTTGATTATTCCACTTTTGCCATTTAATAATTGAACGATTAGCTGACTACTGATTCAATGATTATTTCAGATTAATCAGTGGGCTTTTACAATTTAATAATTGAACAATTAATCGACTAATCAATGATTATTCCGCCGATTAATCACGTGGGCTGCATTTTTTTTTTATAAATACAGAAAAAAAAACAGACAGTAATATTGTGAAATATTAGAATTTAAAATAACGGTCTTCTATTGCAATATATTTTAAAATGCAAATCTGAATTTTCAGCATCATTACTCCAGTCTTCAGTGCCACATGATTCTTCAGAAATAATTACAATATGCTGATTTGCTGCTCAAGAGATGTGTTGCTTAATATTGTTGAGAAAACTGTTCAAAAATTTGCAAAGAACAGAATAACATTATAACATTATAAAACACATTTATAACATAAATATCTTTAATGACACTTTTTTATCAATTTTATGTGTCCTTACGAAATAAAATAAATAAATAAAATCATTAAATACAAATTTTGAACGTTAGTGTATATTTCTGGTCTTTTTTGTGAAGGACTAATGTGTTATTCCTGAGGTCATGCAGGTTATTGCAAGTCCTAGCTTACATTTTGTTTTGTTGGTTTCTCATTGAATATCCTGTTTCACTTGGAAATTGTCTCATTACTAGAGGTAATATCATCAGCAATTCACATTGACTTTAAATGAAGCTCCTCCAAATAACATCCAAAAGTTCCTACTTTGGTTACTTAGCAAACACCTTTTTACCCAAGGTGAATAGATGGCATATAACAATAATTGAGTTTTAAAGTTTCCCCCAGATGAAGTGTCTGATGTGATGTTGTTCGCCCTTGACTCCGCAGGGCCCCCATGGGTGCCTCCAGTGGTGGCGGCCAGTCAGCCCAGCCTCCTGGCCCATTCGTACGGGATGCCTCAGCCACCCGTCTACAGCCAAGGTGTATCCGTCCAGTCTCCCGTAATCGGCGTGACCCCGGCTATCCAGACGCCCATCCCTCCGCACCATCCACTCATGACCGCCCACTTCCAGCTTCCTCCCCTCTCCTCCCAACCTCCAGGCAGCCTGGTCCTCAGCCTACAGAACCAGTCGCCCTACGCCACCAGCCAGCCGCCAATCACCCCGTCGCCTCTGACCACGGCCGGCCAGGTAGTTCACCCTGCCCCTCAGAGCGTGGTGGGAAATGGTCACTTGACGCACCCTCTCATACAGCCGCCCGCTTTGCCTTCCGCCACGCTGCCGCTAACAAATGGGCAGGCGATGACTCAGCCGGCCTCGGCCAATCAGGAAAGTCCAAACGGGCTTCAGATGCTCCGTACCGTCGGAATGGGGAAGTACGAGTTCACGGACCCGAGTCACCCGAAAGGTAAGCGCTTCCCTTTGTTTGTGCGACTAATGAACGTGGCCGAGGGTGTCTTGATGTATCTTTTCCAGGGAATTGAGTTTGATCCCGGCAAGGAAATTGACCACAAACATGTCAGCGAGACGTTGTTAAAACCAGCCCACGGTATAAAAGCATCTCCAAGGTCGTGGATTCAGTCACATAAGCAGACCTATTCCTCGCAAACTTTTATGCCAGGTTCCTGAGAGTCTCCTGCTGTGAATTCTTGACGGTTTTTCAAGGCTGTAAATCGTTGTTTGTACAAGATAACCTTGGACGAGACTCTGTCAGTCCAGAAACAGATGTTGCGTACTCCCTGAGCAATTTTCACATTTAATGAAGCTTTTAATCTAGGTTTAGATTGGCTTTCTAAGCTCATTTGATTTTTTTTATGAGCTCTATAAAATGAGTGCAATTTACTTTCCACATCGATGCAACTTGCAATTGTCTCTTAAGATGCAAAAGAGCCAATTACATTAGACTTGCATGCGTTTTGGAAATGTAACTGGTTAAAGCAGCGGCATTGAAGCAGGTTTGGCTCTCCTGTCGCGAAAACTATAGTAGACTAATGTGCCATGGAAAAGGCTCTGCTTACATAATGCTGCAACCCAAATGGTTTATTTCTCTGTAAATTAAGTCTTATTAATATCAGTCCTAGCAGATGTTTATTTTTATAGTCTTCACTGCTGAAAAATCATCAGAAAGGACCAACTACAACAGACTTAAGCTGTTTTTGTATGCTGCATTTTACTGTAGTCTTTCAATACAATTGTGTATTGATAAATCTAATCAGAATTTTTGTTGTGTTGCAATATTGCATTTAGGGGTGGACGATGTACCAGTGGAAATGATTAACTTGTAGAAATTTCTATCACAGTGTCTCTATCACAGTTACACACTCACATGATGTTGCTCACAAAAACATATCGTTTGCACGTTTTTAAGCATTGCAGTTTAAAAACAAGTGATTTTAAGCCATTGAATTTTTTTTTTTTTTACATTTGATTATACAATGCATGTAGCATTAATTTTTTATTTGTTCTACTATATTCTTTTTTGGTCACTAAAAGTGTGCTTGTCTTCAGTGAGCTTGAGTTGTTGTCTTTTTTTATTTATTTATTGACACTGATGACAAGAATTATGAAATGTTAATATCTTAAATACCTTACTTAAAGCAAAACTATAACTATATTGTGATATTGTTATATATCGTGAAATAAAATTACTCATATCGTGATATAAGATTCTGGTCATATCGCCCACCCCTAATTGCATTGCATCAAAACTTTACAAACACCTTGCAGAATCTGCAAAATGTTAAGTATTTTACCAAAATAAGAGGGATCATACAAAATATGTGTTGTTGTTTTTTATTTAGTACTGACTTGAAAAAGATATTTCAAATAAAAGAACATTTAGATATTGTCCACAAGAGAAAATAATACTTGAATTTTTAAAAATGAACCTGTTTAAAAGTTTACATACACTTGATTCTCAATACTGTGTTGTTACCTGAATGATCCACAGCTGTTTTTTTTTTTTGTGGTTTTTTTTTGTTTAGTGATAGTGGTTCATGTGCCCCTTGTTTGTCCTGAACAGTTAAACTGCCCGCTGTTCTTTAGAAAAATCCTTCAGGTCCCACAAATTCTTTGGTTTTTCAACATTTTGGTGTATTTGAACTCTTTCCAACAATGACTGTATGCTTTTGAGATCCATCTTTTCACACTAATGATAACTGAGGGACTTATATGCAACTATTACAGAAGGTTAAAATGCTCACTGATGCTTCAGAAGGAAAAACGATGCATTAAGAGCCGGGGGTGAAAACTTTTTGAATTTGAAGATAAGGGTAAATTTAACTTAGTTTGTCTTCTAGGGAACATGTTATTATCTTCTGTAGCTTCTGAAGGGCAGTACTAAATGGAAAAAAAATATGATATTGAGGCAAAATAAGAAAAATGTACATATCTTCATTCTGTTCAAAAGTTTTCACCCCCAGCTCTTAATGCGTCGTTTTTCCTTCTGAAGCATCAGTGAGCGTTTGAACCTTCTGTAATAGCTACATATGAGTCCCTCGGTTGTCCTCAGTGTGAAAAGATGGATCTCAAAATCATAGTCATTGTTAGAAAAGGGTTCAAATACACAAAAATGCTGAAAAACCAAAGAATTTGTGGGACTTTTCTGAAGAACAGCAGGCAGTTTAACTGTTCAGGACAAACAAGGGACACATGAACAACTATCACTAAAGAAAAAAAAAACACAGCTGTAGATCATTCAGGTAACAACACAGTATTAAGAATCAAGTGTAAACTTTTGAATGGATTCATTTTTATAAATTCAACTATTATTTTCTCTTTTGGATATAAAAATAACATGCATTTTGTATGATCCCTCATATTTTGCTAAAATAATTACCATTTTGCAGAATCTGCAAGGTATATGTAAACTTTTGACATCAACTGTATTTCCTATAGTTCAGTAAATGAAAAGCAGATCATCTAATTATGTGTTTCTCTGTGTAGAGCCCAAACTGCGCTACTGCACACTGTGAAGAAACATACATTTATTTGCTGCTTTCAATTTTAAAATAAATCAAAGAGCTGGCAAAGCTATAATTCAGTGAACTTTCAATGAACTATGAGTTTATTGCACTTTTCGGATCACTTTGAATTGAACTACTTAGCAATTTGAAAATGCATAAAATCAAGTAGAAACAGCAGAAATTACATGTTAAATGGTCGGTAACAGATTTGTTCTAGCATTATCATTTTTTCAGTGTGCATTAGAAAGCCTAAAACTGATACTAAAGGTTTATTTTCTCACTCATTTGCTGTTGTTTTGTTATGCATTGCTGAATAGTTACATACACTCCCGTTCAGTTTGAATTGAGTTCAGTAAAATTGTGAAATATTATTATAATTTAAAGTAACTGTTTTCTATTTGAATATATTTTTAAATATAATTTATTCCTGTGATCTAAAGCTGAATTTTCAGCATCATTAGTCCAGTTCCTTCAGAAATCATTCTAAAATGCTGATTTGCTGCGCGAAAACATTTCTTCTTATGAATGAAGAATCTTTTGAAGCATTGTAATTGTCATTTTGATCAATTTAATGCATCAATTTAATTAGCTAAAACCAGTTGGCTTCTCTTGACTTTGATGGTTGGCTGATTTATTCACTCGCACGTTTCACCTTGTTGACCAAATTAGCACATAGGCGCACTTTAGATCTAAGATCTGGTTGACAGAAAACTCGGGTTCCCTGGCGTTTAGCTCTGTTTCCTGCTGCTACATTCCTTTAAAGAAGCGCAGATCCTTCATGGGTCAGCACACAGCAGCAGCAGCGTGAAGAGTGTGACTTTCTCTCTTAATACAGCTGCGTTGTGCTTAAGTGCAGCGGGCAAGGTTAGCAGCAGCACCCGTCTGGCCTCGATCTGCGCTAACATAGATCTGGATGGTCATTCTTTGTGCTCATGGCTGTTTTTTAGAGATGGAACGTGTTCCTGTCAAATAGTGCTGAGTGTGGGATGCTTTCTAAGAACACTTTGGACGGTCTGTTCCTCCCGATGTTTCATTTGACCAATTTGGGTTGATTTAAGTTAAGTTTTCTCAGCCTCAGCTGTCCATTTGTCTCGGCCTCAGTCCATTCACTGGGCGGCGTTGTGCATATTGCACTAAAAATGGCAATAGCTAGAAGAAAATCTAAGCAATTTGATTGGATGGTTTTACACATTTCTAGGAGTGAGTACATCTGAGAATCACTAGATCTTCCAAGTTGTTTCAGGATAGTGGCATTAAATCATTGAAAGACATTTAGATGTAATATTTAGACTAGATATATTCTGCTTTGTTTTCTAAATTATGTTTGTAAAATAATCTTTTGAAAAGTAGAAATTGTATTAGTATTTTATTATCTTATTCTAAGCATCGACTAGCATTGCGCAGCTTTGATTTTTCTTTGGAAGTATTTTTATATTATTTATTTATTTATTTTATTGCATTTCATTTATTATTTTATTTATCTGTTATGGATTATTATTTTTATGATATCAACTATTGCTGTTAAATGGTGGGTTGGTCAGGCTGCATGACTAGTTGGCAATCGACCCAATCCTAATAATAATAATAATTGACACCAGAGATCTGTTTTTTAAGATTTGTTTTTTGTTTTTTTGTTTTTGCAAAAAGTACAGCTTTTTGTGAGAGATTATTTTATTTTATTTTTAAATGGCATGATTTTTTATTAGTTTGTTAGTTATGAATTATGGCACCAGAAATCAGTTTTTCTAAAGATTTTGTTTGCAAAATATACAGCTTTCTGTAAAATTTTATTTTATTTTATTTTATTTTATTTTACTTTTACTTTTACTTTGATATATTTTTGAAATGGTATGAATTTGTATTTGTTTGTTTGTTTGTATTTTATTTTATTTTATTTTATTTATTTTAAATAATGGTATGATTTCGTTTTTTAAAAGAATGTTTGCTAAATATACTGCTTTTTTAATATTTTATTTTATTATTATTATTTTTTTTTTTTTTTGTTAAATGGTATAAATTTTTATTTGTTTGTTATGAAGTGTGGCACCAGAAATCTGTTTTTCTAAAAAAAACTTTTGCGAAATGTACATCTTTCTGTGATATTTTATTTTATTTTATTTTAGTATTTTATTTTATTTTATTTTATTTTTTTATAAAAAAAAATTAAATGGAATGAATTTTTATTTGTTTGTTAGTTATAAATTATGGCACTAGAAATCTGTTTTCGAAATATTTTGTTTGCAAAATATACATCTTTCTGTGATGTTTTATTTTATTTTAGTATTTTATTTATTTTTTTATATATTTTTTAATGGAATTAATTTTTATTTGTTTGTTAGTTATGAATTATGGCACTAGAAATCTGTTTTCTAAAGATTTTGTTTGCAAAGTATACAGCTTTCTGTGATTTATTTTATTGTATTTTTTTAATAATGGTATGAATTTTTTTGTTTGCTATGAATTATAGAACCATAAATCTGTTTTTCTAAAGATTTTGTTTGCAAAATACACAGCTGTCTGTGATTTTTATTTTATTTTATTATTATTATTTTTTTTAAATGGTATGAATATACCACTTTCTATAATAGTTTTTTATTTTTTGTATTTTAAAATGTTATACATTTTTTATTATTTGTTTGTGTTTGTTTGTAATGCATTATGACACCAGAAATCTGTTTTGGAAAGACTGAGTTTCCAAAATGTACCGCTTAGTGTTTTTCCACTATTGACTTAGATTAACCTTTTGTTCAAAGCACTTTGCATTTAGCAGAATATAAGCTTATACGCAGAGGGTGCTCAGTGGTATTAAAGGATAGGCAATGCTGTTATATCCATTGACAAATGAATGATGCTACATTTTATCATTAGTTCACATCCATTTAATCTATGGCACAAAAATAAAACCCACATTAAAGTCTGGCAGAGAAGGACTCATTAGTGTATTACGCAGTATGCACTTCTATCTTCTACGTGCCTTTTTCTCTAGGTCACACAGCACTTCTCATTTCATCTGAAAGGTGATCGAACATCTCCGGCCGTGAATCTGTTCCCGCTTGGTTTTTGATTGAAAACTCAAATAGATTTGTCATTGTAGTTTAATCATTGGCTGAAATCGTTAACATATTCCATTTTTAAAGTGATGAAATGAAACTTCAAAAAGTCTGGAAATTCAAGGCTGCCCAAGGGTTGTTTCAGAGCCATTGAGCTGATTTATATTGTTCCGAGCGTCTTATCAGCATAAAAATACGGCTTTGAGATTGCAATGGGGGAGTGAAGTCTTTGCCGGTGACATGTGGTGTTTAAGGCCGACAGCTGTTTTCGGGAAAGACGCCAGTGGCGCTGCTCTGTCACACTCAGAAGGGAAGACACGCTTCAGAAATAAATTGTTTCTCAATGAGCAGCTGCCTAAAAACACTATATTTCGCAACAGAACAAGACAGACTGAAGACTGAGCCCATATTTTTAGACTTGCGAGACGTTGGCCCCGATTGGCACCAAAACCGACCTGAATATCTCATCTGATCAAGAAGAGCCGGTTCCTCTGTGCCGACAAGCTGGCTGCGGTTTTCTCAAACACTTGAGATGGGAACCTCTGTAAAATTCAGTGGCTTTTTTTAGGAAGGGATTTTTGCCAGTGACAGAATTCAGGAGTAAAAGGATTATGTTGTATCGCTGGCTCAATACAGTACAATCGCACAAACAGATTTGACTGAAATAGCGATTTAACATCACATTGCATCGTGAAATCATTTGCAAAGTGTAGGTGTGTGTATTTGGGATGTGTGTATTCAGAATTGACTAGTCGTGGGTTGTGTGGATTACTGGCTAACCTAGTTACAACAATTAACCTAGTTTAGAGTGGTTTACCCAATGAGTCATATTTCTTATAAAACCCGCTCTTGTGTTAGAAGAACAAGGACAATCTGTTGTTGAGAGCAATGGATTTTAAGCGTTCTAAGCTTTTAACCAATAATGTATACATTTAGAGAATGTTTGAATGATAATAAATATAAATAAATTAATTTGTTGTCATTATCATCCTCTATGGATAGTATTTTTATAGTGTAGTAGTAGATTTGTTTATTTATTTATTTATTTTATGTGAATGTAAAAACTGTATAAAAATATAAATATATGAGGAAATTATAATGTATTTTTATTTAATTACAAATACATATTACGTATACATATTTTTAATTATTTATATACGCGAGGATAGAATTGTTGTTATCATCATCTAGTATTTTATATGAGTAATATTTTAATTATTTATTTATTTATTTATTTGTGACTTTATTAATGTAGTAGTAATACAAATAATAATAATAAATTCATATAATTAATCTTTGTTTATATATATATATATATATATATAGAAAGAGAGAGAGAGAGAGAGAGAGAGATGTTTGAATAATAATAAAAGTAAATAACAATCTTAAATAATAATTGTTGTTGGTGTTATCATCATCTATGGATAGTGTTTTATATCAGTAATATTTTAATTTGTATTTATTTATTTGTTTCTTTTTGACTATTTTGTGCAACTATAAACACTAAAATATTGTTATTAAAAAATGTGTGTGTGTGTATATATATATATATATATATATATATATATATATATATATATATATTGTAATAATTATAAATACAATAATAATTTCATGTTATCATTATCTGTTAATATTAGTAATTATTAATTTTAATAAAAAAATTACAATATTATAGGACATATAAATTTAAAGTTTTGGAAAAAATGCTTATATATATATATATATATATATATATATATATATATATATATATATAATTAGAATACAGAATAATTTTATATTATCTATTATCGTTATTTGTAA
>NC_133380.1:2432032-2500031 GCF_049309525.1 Garra rufa | reverse complement strand
TGTACAATCTTCATGGCATAAGACTGATGGATTATTTTGACTTGTACAATGGTAGATGATAAAGCCTACAATTCTGGTTATAAGTACTTCTTGCGTTTCTCATACCACACTAGTATTTGTAGTACAGTCCTGAAAATCTGCCATGGCTCTCTCGACATCAGCTGATCGTCACCTGGCTGGATTTAAGCGCTTTCTCACGCTGTGGCTTTTCCTCGTGTCTGCTCTGATTTGTCAGGAATCGCATGACCCTGATGCCCAACCAAGCTTTCTACCTGCTGATCAATAACTCCGGCATCGCCAGCATGTCTCTGACCATGGCTCAGCTCTACAAGGACCATAAAGACGAAGACGGCTTCCTCTACATGACGTACGCCTCGCAGGAGATGTTCGGACACGGTAGTAACAGGTGACGTGTCCGGAGGCCGTCGGAGGGGGGTTTGGCGGGTCCAAGAGGTCTCATTTACTTCACTGAACTGTGATTAAGTATTTAAGTCTTTGTATATAATGTCAGCGTTTTAGATATACTATTGTGTGTTTTAATGGAGTAATAAAATGTCTTTAATTCGTGCATTGGTCACTAGAGGGAGACGTCTGTTCATTCGTGTGCTGCAGGAGCGTCCTCACATATGCCTGACTAATAAAACAATGTCAGTCTTTCACTGGTTAATCATGTGGTGAAAAAATAAAGGATATTGTTCATGTTTGATGCTGCACACTCTTGCATTTGGGTTTATTTGTGTGTGTGGTTTTTTTAAGTTTTGCAAGTTTATTTAAAACACTTTTAACGATACAAATTAAACTACCTTTTAAATGGTTTTTTTCTTTGTTTTTTTTTTTCTCCTCGTTGCATCAATAGGTGGTGCAAAAATATAGAACGTATACTTTTAATTTAATTTTCAATCCTTGCATTACTTTATCCTAAACTAATCAATGCACCACAGAATCTATGTGGGCTTTTGTGGCCACAAAAACCTCCAGCTAAATATTTAAGATTATAAAATGTAACTTTTTTTTTTAATTGTGATTCTTAAAAAAAAAAAAAAAAGTGACTGTAAATGTGACATTTAATATGGTGAAATCAATATGTAGTGTAGATTTCCACAATTATAAAAATACATATTAGATTAATACAATAAGAAAATTGATGTACTTTAAATGTGAAATCATCTGTAGGTTTTTTTTTTTAATAGTTTTGTATTCACAGAATGTCATATTGTATATAATTTAGTAATGTGAAACAGATTTTTGCATTCATAAAAATGATTAAATATTAAATTCTAACTGATGTAATTTTTATTCTTTTAATATTATACGACTGTGGAAAATTAAAAAAAAAATGTATTTGAACTTTTTAGGACCCATTTCTCAGTACTTGCATTACTTTTACCAACACTAATCAATGCACAATAGAATCCATGTGTGCTGCTGTGGATCACCACTTTGGCAAAAAAAAAAAAATTACTAAATGACTACATCTTTTAAATTACATTAATTCTTTTCTTTATTAGCCACAAAAACCTCCAGCAAACTGCTGTCCTACAACCAAAAATCACATTAAGTATTCGAATGTTTATTAAGCTCGATTGAAACCCACAATATTTAAAATATTAGTAAGCCTAATATAGATATATTAGAATTTATTGGGTACTTTTGATTTTGAGGTGGTTGTCCTGAACCTTAACCACTAAATTACAACTTATGAAAATTTCATTGCTGTTTTTAAAAGTATCTTTTTGATTCTTTTAAAAAAAGTTCAAAAATATTTATATTTTCTTTGTATCATGAAACTTTCCCGCATTTTTCATGTCACTACCGAAATGGTGTATGTTTTAGTCCATTGGCTGAGACTGATTTTAACTAAACCCATAAATTTATGATCTGGAAATAGTCCTGTGTCTTAAAACCAGTCATAAGTAGCATGAGTATATTTGTAGAAATGGTCGAAATGATAGATTTTTCTGCCAAAAATGATTAGGCTATTAAGTAAAGATCATGTTCCATGAAGATCTTTTGTAAATTTCCTACTGTAAATATATCAAAATGTAATTTTTGATTAGTAAAATGCATTGCTAAGAACTTCACACAACACTCTGTACAGCTTTAAAGGCGATTTTCTCAATATTTAGATTTTTTTGCACCCTCAGATTCCAGATTTTCAAATAGTTGAATCATAAATATTGTCCTATTTTTTACCATACATCAATGGAACACTTATTTATTCACCATTCAGATGATGTATAAATCTCAATTTCAGCTTGACACTTATGACTGGTTTTGTGGTCCAGGGTCACACATGTATATAAATAAGTACCACAGCTGTAAGGTGCTTGTGAAGTTTCCCAGTGGGCAAATGATGTTGAAAGAACATCAAAAAAACAAGTCAAATATACAAATCAAACTGACGACAAAACATTGCGTTGATTTGATGTAAATTAAATGTCAAATATATTGGCCTACATATAAATTAAACCACTTTCAGTGTGGTATTAACTTCCTACACTGAATTTTTATTTTGCAAGTTTTTGCATGCACATTTAAGTAAAATTTAAGTATGGAATTGAGTAAAATCTACTTAACTAAGTTAAGTAAAATTAGCAAAGGAAATAAGTCAATTTAATGTATTTAGAGTTTGATGAGTAATTTCTACTTAATTATTTTAAGTTTACTCTGCAGTCCACAAGTACAATTCACTCAGCCACGGTTTGTAAACTTTACTCAAACATCATAGCACTGGAAAACAAAAAAAGACATTACAGCATGTGGTTCAATGTAATTACTAACCAAATGAACACAGAGATGGTAACAATCAGTAAATACACTGTAAAAAGTTTTCACCAGTTTCAACTTAAAAACGTATGTTAAGGAGCTGCCTTAAGATTTTAAGTTGAATCAACTAAAGTCATTTAAGCTCACAAGTTATATCAACTCATTTTTATTGTAAGAAGTTAAAATAACTTGTAGTTTTCAGCTGATTTAACTTAAAAACGTAAAAAAATTGACTACATTGCTATGCACTCCGAAGCCCATCTAAATGCCCCATCCGAAGTTTTTTTTTACCTTAGTCGGACATTGACGGAGATATTTGAGCTTGTCGAATGGCTTGCTACAGCCGTACATGGTACATGTGATGTATCTCGTAAATTGCACCACTAAACATGCAAGTAAAGGTAAAAAAAAAAACTTTGCCTGGGGCATTTAGATGGACTTCGGAGTGCATAGCAATGTAGTCAAATCTACTCCGAACCATCCCTTTATGGCAGCTGCTAAACTTAAGTTTGTTAAGTTGAAACTGGTGAAAACTTTTTACAGTGTAGTTTTTGAGTATGAATGGGTCATTTTGAATAGAAAATTCACTCTAGATGTTACAAAACAGCAAGTCACTTAACCTAACAGCAAAAGCAACCATAAAACAGTGTAAATACATCTCGAAAACAGCAATTATTCATGCCCAAGTGCATGATGGGAACAAGGGGATCATGACTTTGATATTTACTAAAAATAACAAAACAATTCCAAGTAAAATATACTTGTAAGTTCACATTTAAAATTCTACAAGCTTAAATTGAGTACTTGGTATTAAAATGCTGCTCAAAAGTGCTTGCATTTGACCTTGGAAAAAGCCTAAGAACTAACATACTGTATACTACAGTAAAGAGTTGATTTGAGAAATGCATGCAATGTTTTAGTAGTTTTAGTGCATTATGCTTGTGAAATTTACTGCTGTGCCAAGCTGAAATTTGGTAAGGATCAGTGGGTATTACGAAATGTGTCCCAGCGATAATAACTAAAGCATCATTCTGTAGTATTTTACCAGTTCTCATCTTAAAGCGTCAGCCTGCAGGTGGCGCTCTTGTGCTGCGAACGGCTCCTGAGCTTCATTCTCCAGCAGCTAGAGTTTGACCTGTGGGCATATTTAAAGATTTAGGAGTGAATTCACTTTGTAGCAGCAGAAAGGGTCAATTTAATTTGGGAGTCTCATTCTGGTAATGAGGATTATTTAGCTGTTCATTTCATGGTGGATTATTGCGGATGCCTGGAGGATGTAGATTAGTATGATGGTCTCTTCACGCAGTGGTTACATCTGAGCCATGCGTTTCCCTGTGAAAAGTGTTTGCTACTTTACAACAACTGTGTCGCTTGCACGTTAAAATCTTTCAGCAACATTTTAACGTTTGCCAACACAGCATCTCTAGATACTGGTCAAAAGTTTGGAATCAGTAAGATTTATAATGTTTTTTAAAGAAGTCGCTTATGCTCATTAAGTGTTCATTCGAGTGTTCATGTTCATTTGATTAAAAACACAGAAAAAAACAGTAAAATTGCAAAACGTTATTATAATATAAAATAATGTTTTTTTATTTTAATATACCTTAAAATATAATTTATTTCCTGTGATCAAAACTGAATTTTTCAGCATCATTACTTCAGTCTTCAGTGTCACATGATCCTTCAGAAATCATTCTAATATACTGATTTATTATCAATGTTGAAAACAGTTGTGCTGCTTAATATCTTTTGGAACCTGTGATAGTTTTTTAGGATTCCTTGATCAATAAAAGCATTTAAAAGAACAGCATTTATTTAAAATAGAAAGGTTTTCTAACAATATACACTACTGTTTAAAAGTTTGGAGTCAGTACGTTTTAGCACATTAGTAATACTTTTATTCACCAAGGATGTGTAAATAAATAAAAAGCGATAGCATCAATTTACATAGTTAGAAAAGATTTATATGTTAAATAAACGCTGTTCTTTTGAACTTATTTATCAAAGAATCCTGAAAAAAAGTATCACAGGTTACAAAAATATTGATAATTCTAATAATAAATCAGGTATTAAAATGATTTCTGAAGGATCATGTGACACTGAAGACTGGAGTAACAGCTGATGAAAATTCAGCTTTCAATCACAGGAATAAATTAAATTTTAATGTATATTAAAATAAAAACCATTATTTTATATTGTAATAACATTTTGCAATTTTACTGTTTTGTTTTCTGTATTTTTGATCAAATGAATGAAGCCTTGGTGAGCAGAAGAGACTTATTTGAAAAACAGTCTTACTGATCCCAAAATTTTAAGAGATAGATAGAAAGACGAAAAAGATAGATAGATATACATAAATATATATAGATAGATAGATAGATAGATAGATAGATAGATAAAGACAGATAGATAGATAAAGACAGAGATGATATATAGATAGTAATAGATAGATAGATAGATAATGATATATAGATAGAGATATAGATAGATAGACAGATAGATGGTTAGATAGTGTGTTGTTGTGAATGTTGACCTTTGTTGATTGAATCTGCTGAAGGTCTTTGTAGAGACTGTGTGTAGTTTGTCTGGTTAATGCCTCATGCTCATTAACAGCAGCTCTGAGATCCAGACTCTAAAATTAATGAAGCTTGTCGTTCTTCTGCAGACCTCACTAAGATCCTCTGAACTTCTGGACCTGAACAAGAATTGAACTTCACAATACACTCTGACTACGAGACACAGACTCATTTACATCTGTTCATAATCTCTTCTAAAGGAATTTTATCAATCAATATAAAATCAGCTCTCAAGTACATTTTCTGGGCTGCTTCATCTGTTCATCTGCTCTCTGCTCTTCCTCTTGAACAGGTGAGGGGCGCTGGTGGTCTAGGATGGAAACAAACGCTTCATTGTGTCCGGAGAGACCCAAAACCAGAGTCCTGACGCCTTTATGTGACTTTAAAGGAAAGGATCATCCAAAAATCTTAAGCATTTAATCTCCTCATGCCATTCAAAAGCCGTTTGCTGTGATTTCATCATCTGCTAAAACACTTAAACCTCATTCATATCTGCATTAGATTTAATGATGTGCATAAGATTTTAATTTTAATGTTTTTTTTAAAGAAGTCTCTTCTGCTCACCAATCCTGCATTTATTTGATCCAAAATACAGCAAAAGCTGTAATATTGTGAAATATTTTTACTATTTAAAATAACTGCGTTCTATTTGAATATATTTTACAATGTAATTTATTTCTGTGAGCAAAGCTGAATTTTTTCAAGTTTCTTTGCTGAAAAAGTTCAGAAGAACAGCATTTATCTAGTATAGAAATCTTTTAAAACATTTTAAATGTCTTTATCATCTCACTTTTGATCAATTTAAAGCATCAAATTTGTTAAATAAAAGTATGAATAAAAAAAACTATATATATATATAGTTTTTTTATTTTTTTGATGAATAGAAAGATCCAAAAGATCAGCATTTATCTGAAATAAAAAGCTTTTGCAACATTATTCACTATACCATTCAAAAGCTTGGAGTCAGTATATTTTTATTTAGGCAGGATGCTTTAAATCGATCAAAAGTGATAATAAAGATGCTGTAGAAATCATTCTAATATGCTGATTTTATTATTATCAATATTAATTTTTTTCCCGGACTGTTTAATGAATAGAAAGATCCAAAGATCAGCATTTATCTGAAATAAAAAGCTTTTGTAACATTATACTCTATACCATTTAAAAGAGGGGGAGGAAATTATAGAAATGAATAGTTTTATTTTGCAAGGATGCTTTAAATTGATCAAAAGTGATGATAAAGACATATATAATGTTACAAAATATTTCTATTTAAGAAAAATGCTGTTCTTCTGAACTTTCTGTTCATCAGAAACCTGACAAAAAAAATTTGAGCAGCAAATCACAATATTAGAATGATTTCTGAAAGATCATATGAGTAATAATGCTAAAAATTAAGCTTTGAAATCACAGGAATAAATTACATTTTAAAATATATTGAAAATAGAAAGCAGTTATTTTAAATAGTAAAAATATATTTTTTTATTTTTTGCTGTACTTTGGATCAAATAAATGCAGGCTTGGTGAGCAGAAGAGATTTCTTTAAAAACATTAAATCTTACTGTTCAAAAACTTTTGACTGGTAGTGTATATACTTTTCAAATTGCAATGTTTTACAAGAAAATACTATTTTAATATTTTTTCTTCAATATTGCATTTTTGGAAATGATTTGTGAAACTTACTAGTAATTTCTGACTGAAAACTGTTTCTACACCAATTTTTTTTTCATTATCATAAGAAACAAACAGCATCTCAGTGACCTCTGACCTTGACCGAATCACAGCAGCTCATGTTCAAAGCGTAGGACAGCAGAACACATTAATAATTCACTCGTACACTTCAGGAAACATAGTGACATCAGCTCTCCCAGCATGCCTCAGAGAGCGGGTCAGGTGACCACAGATACATTCTTATAACATGAATCTCATGCACAGATGAATGAATATTTCATAACCGTCCCTGGAGGTCCGTACATGACTCTTTAATGGGACTGGGGCTTAAATGAGACGTTGTGTGCGGATGATGTAAACGCTCCATCAGCTCCTGCTTTAAGTGCTTCCTGACGTCTATAATGTGTTATGGGGCGTTTCACTTCACAATTAGAAAACAACATCATTAAGGAAAAGAAAGTGAGCATCATCATCATCAAGTGTGCTAAACGTTTTTGTGTCCTCAATGTGATTATAAATCCATACACATGAGACATTTGGCTTTACCTTCTCTTCTGACAGGTTGTCTGGATCTGAAGTGTCCAGTTGGGTTCATGAAGTAACGGATCACAGTGGGGTGTTTCACTAGATGTGATAAACAATGATGACCTGCAGGGAAAAACAGACAAAAAATGCATGTATTATATTATATGCAGGTGTCACATTTAGGTCAGTAGCGATGGCGTGTCCCTAACAATATCCAGCCACTAATAAATTGTCCCTAGCAATAATTTTGATCAAACAATTCAATATATGTGTATGTAACCACTGTTGTTGTCATTTCTGCCACATCTGAAATAAATCATACCATTGATGTTACCTGAGAACTTAACATATAAGATAGCCAATGTGTTTAAAACATCATTATGCTTTTTTGTGCTCTTTTTACATTGACTATCACTCTATATAGACTAATACAATCACATACAACAATCATTTATTAAATATTTATTAAACATATACTGATAAATGTAACATTGACTTCAATGTTATGCTTTCAACTGATTTCCTACTGAACTGCAGCTCAAACTATTTCAAATATAGTGAACTAAGCAACAAACTCCATTATAATGCACAATGTTTCTATCTAATATGTATTTTAATCTGCAGCTTGTCATATTAATAAGTGTTGTCAGTAACTAGTTAGCAGTAAAC
This sequence comes from Garra rufa, assembly GCF_049309525.1. Classification (NCBI taxonomy): domain Eukaryota; kingdom Metazoa; phylum Chordata; class Actinopteri; order Cypriniformes; family Cyprinidae; genus Garra; species Garra rufa. The sequence continues at coordinate 2,491,824 of NC_133380.1, read as the reverse complement.
CGCTTACCTCACCTCACTGTTCGTAGATTTGTGTTGGATGTTATCTTTGGAGTTGAAATATGGATATTTTATTTGTAAACATCATACTTTTTAAGGTTATTTCAGTTAATGTCATACAACTAGCGAGCTAAGCCTGACAGTGTTGTATAAACATGGTTGACGACGCGAAAAGCAGATGAACAGATGAACCGATTCAATTGAGGGAGTCATTTACGCTGGAACCGCTCCTATTGATTCAAACTCGTGACTACGATCAGTTAGTTCAAGCGATTCACTAGCAAAGAAGTAGATCTAACCAGCCATTCATTTTCGAATTTCGACATCGTTTCTTTCGATTTTAAAAAGCACGTATAATGATAGCTGTTAGCTTTTCAAAACTCCGAATCCCAAAATGATTCACTGTTTCGAAGCTCTCCAATCGGATCGCGTATCGCGAATCATTTGATTTGGGACTTCGGAGCGGGTTCGCGAATCTTTTGATTCACATCGGAACCTCAAATCGCAAATTATTTAATTTAGATCAGAACTTCAGAGTGGGTTCGCGAATCATTTGATTCAGACCAAAATCTGAGCAGGGTTTGCGAATCATTTAATTTATATAGGAAACTCAGAGCGTGGATCGTGAATCGTTTGATTTAGATCTGAACTTCAGAGCGGGTTTGTGAATCATATAGGAGCTTCGGGTTGGAATCGCGAATCATTTAATTCAGATCGAAACTTCAGAGCAGGTGTGCAAATTATTTAATTCATATAGGAACTTCAGACGTGGATCACGAATCATTTTATTTAGAAAGAAATTCGTAACTGGTTTGTGAATCATTTGATTCAGATCGGGTTTGCAAATCATTTAATTTATACAGGAGCTTCGGAGCGGCTTCGCAAATCATTTAATTCAAATCGAAACTTCCAACGGGTTTGCGAGTCATTTTATTCATTTAGAAGCTTCGGACGCGAATCGCGAATCAATTGATTTACATAGAAACTTCTGAGCCGGTTTGAGAATCATTTGATTCAGATCGAAACTTCCGAGCGGGTTTTATAATCTTTTAATTCAGATAGGAACTTCGGAATGAGTTTGCGAATCATTTGATTTAGATCGGAACTTTGTCATGAATCGGACATGAATCATGAATCTTTGTTTTTTATTTCTTTTTTCTTTTTATTAAACAGAACAAAACATCAATCCACTAAGGCAGTACAGCTGTAAAAACAAAACAAAGGGAAAAAGGAAAGAAATCAAACATAGTTTAATATAGTAAAAGTGTAGTAAATTTATTTTTAATAACCACTACAAAAACCGTGCTTAAACTATGTTTAATGTAGCAGAACCATAGTTAATTTTAGCCATAGTAACCATGTTGAAAAGTAATACATTTATTATATAGATGCAGTTTTTTACTGCTTTACGATGAACAGAACTTTGGATAGTTTCCATGTACTTGTTTAGATCAACTTTGAATTAAGACAAAACAGGTTTAGAGCCAGATTTAGAAATTTAGCTAGCAGGAAACACAAATCAATAAAGTATTTTCCTATCTTTTGAGAAGTCAAACAATCCAAAGAATCTTGAAAACAAAAAGAAAGATCAGATGAACGTTAAAAAAATCAGACCTAAATGTGCGGTTCATTGCCAAACAAGTGAATGAATGTTCCTCAGAAGAAACAAAACCAGCAACTCACTTCAAGGTCTGACTTATAATTGCATCAATAAACTTTTTGTCAAATTTAGATGAACTCTGTTGTTTGATCTCTTCATATTTAAAGAGAAACCAGTTTTTTCAAAGTCAGACATCACATGAACAGCGGTCTGTAGGGGGCAGTGTTGATCCAGCAAAATAAACCCCTGACAGAATAAATGTGTCTTTCTGTCTGACTCGAGTCTGATATCAGGTTTCATTCAGAGAGTGTCGAAGGCTCTGTTTTGCACAAGATGACTTCAGAGGAGGCCTGTGTGTGTGTTTCCGTGATGTGGGACAGTAAATCATCGTTTCAGACTCTCACGGACCTCCAGAGTCAAACTCCTCACGTGTTTCTGACGGCGAACATCGGCAATCTTCGTGTGAATTGAAAGCGGAAGTTTAGCCTGGCGCCATTAACGTAAACAGTTGTAGCCATAGATATATATAGAATGACTATATATTATATATATTCTATATATATCTATGGTTGTCATTCTATATATATCTATGGTTGTAGCTAATGCATCTGGCTAACACCACTGTGCAATAGTTATATATCGAGTGATATATTTTATATATAAAAAATTATGTGACACACACACACACACACACACAATTCAATTTCAATTTAAGTTTATTTGTATAGCGCTTTTCACAATACAAATCATTGCAAAGCAGCTGTACAAAAATGTAGGCTACTACAATATATTTAGTAGCTTGTTAGTGTAACGGGTGAATAAGCAAAGGGAAGCAAAAGCAGTGTAAACCAGTTTATTGTAGAGATGATGATGATGATACAAACAGAATGAGTGAAAGTCTCTCGGTTGGGTGAGGCAGGGGCAAGATGGTGCTGGTGATGTAAGGTGAAGATCCAGGTGACGGTGAAACACACAAACGAGACACGGTCACAATAATCCCACGAAGACGATCACATACACATCCAGACTGACACGAACTCCACGAACACGAACTCCAGGGAACACGAACAGCACAGTGACAGAGAACTAGAAGAATCATCTGACGGGGAAACAGAGGAATGAGTGAGTTTATGTAGAGACCGTAAATGAGTGGCACCTGGTGAGTGTAACGATCGGCAGCTGCGCTGATGAGCATGACGTACACCACAGTCACACACACACATCACGGGACCTGAGAACACAGCGGATGTGTGAACCGTGACAGTACCCCCTCCCCTAGGAACGTCCCCTGACGTTCCCAGCCATCTGTACCTGTTGATTAAAGTCATCAATAAGGGAGTGATCCAGGATGTCTCTGGCAGGCACCCAACTTCTCTCCTCCGGACCGTAACCTTCCCAGTCCACCAAGTACTGAAATCCGCGTCCCCTTCGCCTAGAGTCCAGAATACGGTTGACCGAATAGGTAGGCTCCCCGTCTACGAGCCGCGGCGGTGGGGGAACCGGGGTGGGCGGATTAATGCGTGCAAAAAACACGGGCTTAATTTTGGAAACATGAAACACGGGATGAATTCTCCTGTACACTGGAGGGAGATTGAGGCGGACTGCCACCGGACTAATGATTTTGGTGACAGCAAACGGGCCAATAAATTTGGGAGCCAGTTTATTCGACACGGATCGGAGAGGAATGTTTTTTGTAGAAAGCCACACTTTAGAACCGACGACGTATACGGGAGGCCTAGACCGGTGGCGATCGGCTTTGGCCTTGGTGCGCGCTCCCACCTGGACTAGAGTCTCTCGGGCTCTAGTCCAGGTACGATGGCACCTCTGGACGAAGGCGTGAGCGGAGGGGACCGCGACTTCGGATTCCAGACTGGGAAAAATAGGTGGCTGGTACCCTATGCTACATTCAAATGGGGATAGGCCCGTGGAAGATACTGGCAACGAATTGTGGGCGTACTCCACCATAGAAAGTTGTTGGCTCCAGGAGGAAGGATTTCTGGTGACCATACATCGTAATGCTCTCTCCAAATCTTGGTTGGCTCTCTCAGTTTGCCCATTGCTTTGAGGATGGAACCCCGAAGAGAGACTAACAGTGGCCCCCAGAAGTCTACAAAACTCTCGCCAAAATTTGGACACAAATTGGGGTCCTCTGTCGGAGACCACGTCTGTCGGGAGGCCATGTAACCGAAAGACGTGGTCCACGACTGCCAACGCTGTCTCCTTGGCTGACGGTAATTTGGGCAAGGGAATGAAATGAACCGCCTTCGAGAATCGGTCCACCACGGTCAAAACTACCGTGTTACCCTGGGAGGGTGGGAGGGCGGTAACAAAATCTAGTGCGATATGGGACCAGGGTCTCGAAGGGATTGGCAGCGGTTGGAGGAGCCCATCTGGGGGTCTGTTAGAAGTCTTACCAGTGGCACAAACTGAGCAAGCCAAAACAAAACTGCGAACATCACGAGCCATAAGTGGCCACCAAAATCTTTGTTTAACCAAATGTAAGGTGCGACTTACCCCTGGATGACAAGCCACATTGGAACAATGTCCCCACTGGATAACTTCGGACCGTAGACTGTCTGGCACAAACAAACGGTTAGGTGGGCAACCGGCCGGAGGCGTTACCCCATGTAAGGCTGTCTTAACCTTCGATTCGACCTCCCAATTGAGGGCAGAGACAATAAGTGTCTCAGGAAAAATACCCTCGGGAGTAGACGGGCGATCGGAGCGGTCAAAAATACGTGACAAAGAATCGGGTTTGATATTTTTGGAACCCGGGCGGTACGAGAGAGTAAAATCAAAACGTCCGAAGAAAAGAGCCCACCGAGCCTGCCTAGAGTTCAGTCTTTTAGCGGTTCTGATATATTCCAGGTTCTTATGATCTGTCCAAACGATAAAAGGTACCCCCGACCCTTCTAACCAGTGGCGCCATTCCTCCAATGCTAGCTTGACTGCCAACAACTCTCTGTTACCAATATCATAATTTGTTTCGGCTGGCGACATGCGATGTGAAAAAAAACGCGCAGGGATGCATCTTGTCGTCCGCGGGTGAGCGCTGTGAGAGCACCGCACCTACCCCCACCTCTGACGCATCGACCTCCACCACGAACTGACGTGATGGATCAGGGGTTACCAGGATGGGAGCCGAAACAAAGCGGCTTTTGAGGTTGGCAAACGCAGCCTCGGCTGCGTCTGACCACCTGAACGTCGTTCTGGGGGAGGTCAAGGCAGTCAGAGGTGCGGCTAGTTGGCTGAAGTTGCGAATGAAACGCCGGTAGAAATTGGCAAACCCCAGAAACCTCTGTAGGGCCTTACGGGAATCTGGGCTTGGCCAATCCACCACAGCCTTAACCTTCTCGGGATCCATGCGCATACCCTCAGACGACACGATGTACCCTAAGAAAGGAACAGACTGTGCATGAAAATCGCATTTCTCCGCCTTGACAAAAAGCCCATTCTCTAGCAGCCTCTGAAGCACTCGTCTGACGTGTTGCACATGTTCCTGGAGAGAAGAAGAAAAAATCAATATGTCGTCCAGATAGACATATATGAACTGATCTACCATATCTCGCAACACGTCATTCACGAGTGCCTGAAAGACCCCTGGGGAGTTGGACAAGCCGAAGGGCATGACCAAGTATTCAAAGTGCCCCCTGGGGGTGTTGAAGGCGGTCTTCCATTCATCACCCCTCCTGATGCGGACCAAATGATAAGCATTCCTTAAATCCAATTTTGTAAAGACCGACGCTCCCTGCAACCTCTCAAAGGCTGAAGATATTAACGGCAAAGGATAAGTATTCTTTACCGTAATATTGTTCAGCCCTCGGTAATCAATACAAGGCCGCAGAGATCCGTCTTTCTTCCCCACAAAAAAGAACCCCGCCCCCGCTGGTGAAGAGGAGGGGCGAATGAACCCCGCTGCTAGAGAATCAGAAATATATTTCTCCATAGCCTCTCTCTCAGGAACTGAGAGTGAATAAAGTTTGCCCTTAGGCGGAGACGTACCTGGCAGTAACTCTATAGCACAGTCATAGGGACGATGAGGAGGGAGAGAAGCAGCCCGAGACTTACTGAACACTTCCTTCAGGTCGAGGTACTCCGCGGGCACGTTACACAGATCCGCTGCCTTCTCCTGAAACACAGAGCTAGAAACAGACGGACAAGCAGACACAAGACAAGATTCATAACACTTAATGCTCCACTCAGACACAGATTTAAGCTGCCAATCGATACGGGGATTATGCTTGGTGAACCAGGGGTGTCCTAAGACAATGGGTGCATGGGGGGAGTCCAAAATGTAAAATGGAATACTCTCACTGTGGTTGCCAGACACAGTGAGAGTTATGGAATCAGTGATGAGGGTGATGTCAGGAAGGGACTGTCCGTTGAGTGCGTGGACGGCAATAATGTCAGTGAGGGGGAGGAGGGGAACTTGATGGTGACGTGCAAAAGTAATGTCCATAAAATTACCCTCAGCTCCCGAATCCAACAGTGCAGAACAGTGAAGAGAACGGTTGGACCATCTTAACCTAACCGGAAGGAGCGTGGAGGTAGCACTGGATGAGGTCTTAGCAGCGGAGATCCCACCCGACAGTAGCCTCGACCTTACTGCCGGGCTGGGCCTTTTACTGGGCATGAAAAAGCAAAATGTCCGGCGGCCCCGCAGTAAAGACAGAGGCCCTGGGATCTCCGCCTCTCCTTCTCCTCCCGGGTAAGCCGAGCTCTACCGACCTGCATGGGCTCGGGATCGTAGACGTGACCGACCGCGCCCTCGCCGCTGGCTCGAGGTGGTCCTCTCTCCACAGGGGGGAGCCGAGCGGGTAACCACCGCCGCTCGGCCCGGGAGAGTCGAGAGTCTACCCGCATGGCCAGACTGATGAGGCCGTCCAGGGTGGCGGGTAGTTCCAGGGCATAAATCTCCTTCTGGACGCGGTCAGCCAACCCATGCAGGAACATGTCCCACTGCGCCTCCTCGTTCCACTGACACTCCGCCGCGAGGGTGCGGAAGTCGATGGAGTAATCCGAGACGGATCTCTCCCCCTGCTTGAGATCCGCCAAGACCCGCGCGGCCTCTCTCCCGGTGACCGCGCGGTCAAACACCCTCTTCATCTCGTCGGCGAGTGTCGTGAACGAGGAACAACAAGGATCCTGATTTTCCCACACCGCCGTTCCCCACAGTGCCGCCCTCCCAGACAGTAAGGTGAGCACGAACGCCACCTTGCTCTCCTCGCTAGTGAACGTACGCGGTTGTAATGCGAAATGCATCGAACACCTAGCGAGGAAAGCTCGGCAGAAGTTCGGCTCACCAGTGTAGATCTCCGGGGTGGGAAGGCGGGGCTCGTACTGTGGGGCTGCGCCAGATGGTGTAGGAAGAACGAGCGGGGCGGGCGGTGTGGGTGGCGCAGCGGGAAGTCGAAGTTGTTGCATCCGTTGGTTGAGCTCGGACACCTGCCCCACAAGAGCTCCAATAGCCTGAGCTTGACCATCCAACCGAGAGACACATGCCTGCATGAATTCCTCCGCAGTGGGTTGAGGTGTGCCTGCTGCTTCCATTGTGGTCAGATGATTCTGTAACGGGTGAATAAGCAAAGGGAAGCAAAAGCAGTGTAAACCAGTTTATTGTAGAGATGATGATGATGATACAAACAGAATGAGTGAAAGTCTCTCGGTTGGGTGAGGCAGGGGCAAGATGGTGCTGGTGATGTAAGGTGAAGATCCAGGTGACGGTGAAACACACAAACGAGACACGGTCACAATAATCCCACGAAGACGATCACATACACATCCAGACTGACACGAACTCCACGAACACGAACTCCAGGGAACACGAACAGCACAGTGACAGAGAACTAGAAGAATCATCTGACGGGGAAACAGAGGAATGAGTGAGTTTATGTAGAGACCGTAAATGAGTGGCACCTGGTGAGTGTAACGATCGGCAGCTGCGCTGATGAGCATGACGTACACCACAGTCACACACACACATCACGGGACCTGAGAACACAGCGGATGTGTGAACCGTGACAGTTAGTGGTGATTACTGTATGTTAAGTCGATGTACATATGATATAAATATTAAAAATAATAATGGTGTAGTGATTATGCGTTGCAATCAAACTTGTAGAAAATTTGTGTAGTGCTGTATGTTGTTTCAAGGCTGGCATCTTCAGCGGTCCTCTGAGGGGTTGGTATCATCTCTTCTTGGATATTCTGAATCCAGACTTAATCTTGTGTAATTCTTAGTTACTAATTAGTTATTAATATTATTTATAAAAATATTTCCACCTTAAAAGAGTAGTATTATATGATGCATTGTTTGATATATAACTACACACACATATTTATGTCTACATAACATTTCATATAAAATAAAAATATTTTTTATCTTTATAAATATTAATATATATAATTATAAAAATATTTCCACCTTTAATGAGTAGTTGCAGTAACGCTGATCCGAGAGCTGAATGTGATTCTCTGGAATGCCGTCTCTGACCTCTGACCCGCTTTATTGAGATCATGTGAACAAGAGAGAAGGAAAAATAAAGGATAACACAAAGTCATCTGGAAGAAAATGAGGTCAGACAGAAGATGAAGGAAACCCGAGTGGTTTCTGAGGCGTGAACGGGGTCCAGCCACTGTCAGCGGAGCATCACATGATCGGAGGTGTTTGGAAGTCATGAGCGTCGCAACCTTCACCGAATGTGTTGAAGCTGCTGCGTCCTTCATCTGCAGTGAAACTGTTTGCAACAAAAATTGTCCCATTTCTACTGAAGCCTGATTTTGCCACAGAATAAAAACATAAATAAGCTATTACGACTTTTTATCTCATAATGTGGACTTTCTTTGTTTAATTCTGAGGAAAAAAAATCTGAAATGCGAGATATAAACTCACAAGTCTGACTTTCTTGCATTTCTTGCATCTTTTAATTCTGAGTTTATATCTTGCAATTCTGAGTTTATATCTCATAATTATGAGTTTATATCTTGCAATTCCAAGTATATATCTCAAATTCTGAGTTTATATCTCATAAGTCTGAGTTTATATCTTGCAATTCCAAGTATATATCTCAAATTCTGAGTTTATATCTCATAAGTCTGAGTTTTTATCTTGCAATTCCAAGTATATATCTCATAATTCTGAGTTTATATCTTGCAATTCTGAGTTTATATCTCATAATTCTGAGTTTATATCTCATAATTCTGAGTTTATATCTCATAATTCTGAGTTTATATCTTGCAATTCTGAGTTTATATCTCCCAATCCTGAGTTTATATCTTGTAATTCTGAGTTTATATCTTGTAATTCTGAGTTTATATTTCATAATTCTGAGTTTATATCTCCCAATCCTGAGTTTATATCTTGTAATTCTGAGTTTATATCTTGTAATTCTGAGTTTATATCTTGTAATTCTGAGTTTATATTTCATAATTCTGAGTTTATATCTCCCAATCCTGAGTTTATATCTTGTAATTCTGAGTTTATATCTTGCAATTCTGAGTTTATATTTCATAATTCTGAGTTTATATCTCCCAATCCTGAGTTTATATCTTGTAATTCTGAGTTTATATCTTGCAATTCTGAGTTTATATCTCATAATTCTGAGTTTATATCTCACAATTCTGAGTTTATATCTCATAATTCTGAGTTTATATCTCATAATTCTGAGTTTATATCTTGCAATTCTGAGTTTATATCTCGTAATTCTGAGTTTATATCTTGCAATTCTGAGTTTATATCTCATAATTCTGAGTTTATATCTCATAATTCTGAGTTTATATCTTATAATTCTGAGTTTATATCTTGCAATTCTGAGTTTATATCTCATAATTCTGAGTTTATATCTCAAATTCTGAGTTTATATCTCCAAATCCTGAGTTTATATCTTGTAATTCTGAGTTTATATCTTGTAATTCTGAGTTTATATTTCATAATTCTGAGTTTATATCTCCCAATCCTGAGTTTATATCTTGTAATTCTGAGTTTATATCTTGTAATTCTGAGTTTATATTTCATAATTCTGAGTTTATATCATAATTCTGAGTTTATATCTCAAATTCTGAGTTTATATCTCCCAATCCTGAGTTTATATCTTGTAATTCTGAGTTTATATCTTGTAATTCTGAGTTTATATTTCATAATTCTGAGTTTATATCTCCCAATCCTGAGTTTATATCTTGTAATTCTGAGTTTATATCTTGTAATTCTGAGTTTATATCTTGTAATTCTGAGTTTATATTTCATAATTCTGAGTTTATATCTCCCAATCCTGAGTTTATATCTTGTAATTCTGAGTTTATATCTTGCAATTCTGAGTTTATATTTCATAATTCTGAGTTTATATCTCCCAATCCTGAGTTTATATCTTGTAATTCTGAGTTTATATCTTGCAATTCTGAGTTTATATCTCATAATTCTGAGTTTATATCTCACAATTCTGAGTTTATATCTCATAATTCTGAGTTTATATCTCATAATTCTGAGTTTATATCTTGCAATTCTGAGTTTATATCTCGTAATTCTGAGTTTATATCTTGCAATTCTGAGTTTATATCTCATAATTCTGAGTTTATATCTCATAATTCTGAGTTTATATCTTATAATTCTGAGTTTATATCTTGCAATTCTGAGTTTATATCTCATAATTCTGAGTTTATATCTCAAATTCTGAGTTTATATCTCCAAATCCTGAGTTTATATCTTGTAATTCTGAGTTTATATCTTGTAATTCTGAGTTTATATTTCATAATTCTGAGTTTATATCTCCCAATCCTGAGTTTATATCTTGTAATTCTGAGTTTATATCTTGTAATTCTGAGTTTATATTTCATAATTCTGAGTTTATATCTCCCAATCCTGAGTTTATATCTTGTAATTCTGAGTTTATATCTTGTAATTCTGAGTTTATATTTCATAATTCTGAGTTTATATTTTGCAATTCTGAGTTTATATCTCATAATTCTGAGTTTATATCTTGTAATTCTGAGTTTATATCTTGTAATTCTGAGTTTATATTTCATAATTCTGAGTTTATATTTTGCAATTCTGAGTTTATATCTCCCAATCCTGAGTTTATATCTCCCAATCCTGAGTTTATATCTTGTAATTCTGAGTTTATATCTTGTAATTCTCAGTTTATATTTCATAATTCTGAGTTTATATCTCCCAATCCTGAGTTTTTATCTTGCAATTCTGAGTTTATGTCTCATAATTCTGAGTTTATATCTTGTAATTCTGAGTTTATTTCTTGCAATTCTGATATTATATCTCGTAATTCTGAGTTTATATTTCGTAATTCTAAGTTTTTATCTCGCAATTTTAAGTTTATATCCCAACTCTTGAGTTTATATATTGCTATTCTGAGGTTTTATCTCGCAATTTTAAATTTATCTCGCAATTCTGAGTTTACATCGCAATTCTGAATTTTAATTTTAAAATCTGATTCTAATATAATTCTCAAATTCTTAATTATCGGTTCTGAGCTCAGACCAAGATTAGTTTTCTTTCTTTTTTTCTTGACATTTTATCATCACGTTTAAATCCGTTCACAGGCCGCCTCAAGCAATCAAACGTGGGATGTAGTGTGTTTTCAAAGGAGAGGACTTCAATGACTGAACACAAACACAGGAGCTTCAGTCTCCGCTCACAGCCGTATCCATTTCCCCTTGCTTTAACCAATGATGTCATGCGCATCCCATGAGGCCGTACTTCTGTTTCACCATCGCTTCAATTATTTACAGTGTTTAATTGAATCAGTCGAAGCAGAAAGAGACTCCCGTGATGCCCGATGAAACCGTATCCGCTCTCGGGCCGTCCGAGAGTATCGGTGCTCCACATCAACGATGCGAGATTCTGTGACTGCGCATGCGCCGGGAACGATTTGGGTCAAATTTAGATGAGGCTCGGCTCTCATCTCTCAGCCGCATAAACAACCCGAGCTGAACACAAACAGAAATGCAGGATAACTTGCACACGCACACAGATGTGAACACAGATGTGAACCCAAACACGAGTTTGTGCGACTCTAAACACACGCAACCGCAAACAAACAATCACGCATCTGCTCCGTGCTGTCCTGATTTTACCTTCACCTCTAACACTATTAAACTACCATCTTACCACCACGTTAACACAATATGTATCTTCATTTCACTGATTAAATGCATATATACAGTTAGTTTTGTCAACTTCTAAAGACTAGCTATAATGTTATGCGAGTATGAAGGGTTTAAAAAATGAGAGAGCTCAGTGACCTCAGCTGAAAGTCATTTCAGAAGCAGCTCATTATTTAACATAATTTTAATGCATATATTATGCATATAGTTTATATTGCAATTCTGAGTTTACGACACAATTCAGAGTTTATGTCTCGCAATTTTGAGTTTGCATCGCAATATTCAGAGTTTATATCTCAATTCTGAGTTTACGACAAATTCTGTGTTTATATCTCATAATTCTGAGTTTACGTTGCAATTCAGAGTTTATGTCTCGCAATTTTGAGTTTGCATCGCAATATTCAGAGTTTATATCTCAATTCTGAGTTTACGACACAATTCAGAGTTTATGTCTCGCAATTTTGAGTTTGCATCGCAATATTCAGAGTTTATATCTCAATTCTGAGTTTACGACAAATTCTGTGTTTATATCTCATAATTCTGAGTTTACGTTGCAATTCAGAGTTTATGTCTCGCAATTTTGAGTTTGCATCGCAATATTCAGAGTTTATATCTCAATTCTGAGTTTACGACACAATTCAGAGTTTATGTCTCGCAATTTTGAGTTTGCATCGCAATATTCAGAGTTTATATCTCAATTCTGAGTTTACGACAATTCTGAGTTTACGCTGCAATTCAGAGTTTACATTTTGCAATTCTGAGTTTACGACAAATTCTGAGTTTATATCTCATAATTCTGAGTTTACGTTGCAATTCAGAATTTACATCTTGCAATTCTGAGTTTATGACAATTCTGAGTTTATATCTCGCAATTTTGAGCTTGCATCACAATTCTGAGTGTATCGCAAATTCTGAGTTTACGTTGCAATTCAGAATTGATATCTTATAATTCGGAGTTTACATAAAAATTCTGAGTTTATATCTCATAATTCTGAGTTTATTTATCACAGTTCTGAGTTTACGTCGCAGTTCACAGTTTATGTCCTGCAATTCTGAGTTTACATCCAATTCTGAGTTTATATCTCACAATTCAGAGTTTATACCATAATTCTGAGTTTATTTATCGCAATTCAGAGTTCATATCTTGCAATTCTGAGTTTATTTCTTATAATTTGGAGTTTACATCACAATTCTGAGTTTATATCTCATAATTTTGAATTTACGACAATTCTAAGTTTACGTTGCAATTCAGAGTTTATATTTTGCAATTCTGAGTTTACGACAAATTCTGAGTTTATATCTCATAATTCTGAGTTTACGTTGCAATTCAGAGTTTATATCTTGCAATTCTGACTTTATTTAGTATAATTAGGAGTTTACATCACAATTCTGAGCTTACATCATAATTCTGAGTTTATTTATCGCAGTTCTGAGTTTACGTCGCAGTTCACAGTTTATGGCTTGCAATTCTGAGTTTACATCTGATTCAGAGTTTATATCTCAAAGTTCAGAGTTCATATCTCACAATTCAGAGTTTATACCATAATTCTTAATTTATTTATCGCAATTCTGAGTTTACGTCGCAATTCAGAGTTCATATCTTGCAATTCTGAGTTTAAGACACAATTCTGAGTTTATTTTTTTATAATTTGGAGTTTACATCATAATTCTGAGTTTATTTATTGCAATTCTGAGTTTACATTGGAATTCAGAGATTTATATCTTGCAATTCTGAGTTTATATCTTGCAATTCTGAGTTTATATCTCATAATTGAGTTTACAATGAAATTAAGTAGAAAAGGTAGCCAAAAATACATTGCATGGGTCAAAATGATCCATTTTTATTTAATACCGAAAAGCAACTTTATTCACTAGGAAGTTTTTTTTAGGTCACTAGGATTATTTCTTGTATTTCACTCATTATTTTAGATAATTGTAATACATATATTATGTATATAGGCCTATATATTAAATGCATTTATTATTTTAATTTTGAAATGGACATAATTAATATAATTAATCAACATTTAAACACCATTATTTTGTTTGCAAACTCATTTCTCAGATTTCTCTCATATATTATGCATATGTGTATATTATTTCAATGAGAATGCATATATTTTGTATATAGGTCTATATATCAAATGCATTTATTATGCAAATAAAATAACAAATAATGATTGCAATTTAACAAATTGCAATTTGTTAACAAATTAAAAAAAAAAAAAATTAATGAAATTTTAATGTTTTAACATAAACATTACCTTTAACTTGAAATGCATGTGTGCAACAGTTTAAATACACAAAAGCTAAAGACTAAATGTGACTCTGGACCACAAAACCAGTCTTAAGTAGCAAAGGTATATTTGTAGCAATAGCCAAAATTATCCATTTTTCTTTTATACCAAAAATCATTAGGATATTAAGCAAAGATCATGTTGCATGAAAACATTTAGTACATTTCCTACCATAAATATATTGAAACCTAATTGTTAAATAGTAATGTGCATTGCTAAGAACTTCATTTGGACAACTTTAAAGGTGATTTTCTCAATATTTAGATTTTTTTGCACCCTCAGATTTCAGATTTTTCAAATAGTTGTCTATCAGCCAAATATTATCCTATTCTAACAAACCATACATCAATGGAAAGCTTATTTATTTATGCATAAATTGACCCTTATGACTGGTTTTGTGGTCCAGGGTCGCAAATTGTTTCATTTTCATGTATTAAAATAACTTGAATCTACAATTCTACAAGAGTGATGCTATAAGTTTGTGCAGTTGAAGCAGACAACAGAAGCTCTGAGAATGTGATGAAGTGTGTCTTTGGGCAGGAGCGGCAGATGTCTGGCCCAACATCAGCTCACAACCCCAATCCAACTCAAATACCTACAGCAAGAGGGAGGGGGAACCATAAACGTACAATTTCCTGAAAACACACTTTCCTTAAATCCCCCTAAGCTTTAAACCACAAAATGTGTTCAATCCACACACACACACACACACACACACACACACACACACACACACACACACACACGTTCCCCCTGTCAGGCCTCTGTCACTCCTGACTGTGTAAAAGGTTGTTTTTGACAGCCTTCCACTTTTCACACAAAGCAGAGAGGATTTGACCTTTAGTCTGACTTTTGTAGCACTTTTAGCCGTTCACACTCAAACACACATTCAAGCTGTTTAAAAACACATAAGCTGCCAACATACATAAACAAATGCCTTCGAAGGTCCAAAACACACACTACATGAATGCAAAGACTTCTAGATTGCAAGCTTGATTTCATGCATTTGTGCAATATGTGAGCGATTAGTGTGTCACAGGTTTGATTTTAACAATGTAATGCTTTAAATTAGATTAGATTAGAAAAATGTATTTAAAAAAAAAATAATTTTTGTTGCTAAATGCAATATTTCTTTTAAAAAAAGCTTTGTGTAACAGTATGCACTGCAATAAAATTTGTTTTTGAATTTTGTAAATAAAACATAATTTTGTAATTATTTCACAGCAAAAAAATGCTTTTCTTACTTAGTTTTTTTTTGTCTTCTTAAATTCTTAAATCAAGGATTTTCTAGATGAGTAAAAATTGTCTTGTTTTCAGAAAAAAGTTAAAATTGAGTGCGTTTTTGATTGAAACAAGCTAAATAATCTGCCAATGGGGTAAGAAAAATAATCTTGTTTTCTGTTTGTAATAAGATTTTTTTTTTTTGCTTAGCCCATTTGCAGATTATTTAGCTTGTTCTAAGCAAAAACTCACTTAATTTTGACTTAATTTCTGAAAACAAGAAAATAATTTTTACTTGTCTAGAAAATCCTTCTTGATTTATATATTTTTTAATATTTTGGCTGGAAACAAGACAAAATCTAAGTAAGAAAAGCATTTTTTTGCAGTGTTGTAAATTTTACTAGTAATTTATCAGTGCAAACTATTTGTAAGGAAATCCTGCATTCGATTTTTTTCCAGTATCATGCATTTGTGCAGTATTAGGTTTGATTTTAACAATGTAATGCTTTAATAACAATGATTTTTAAATTAGATAAAAAAATGTACAAAAAAAAATAATCATTTTCGTTGCTTAATGCAATATTTTAGCAAATATTTTTGTTTTTTAGAGAGCAAGCTTTGTGTAACAATATGCCCTGCAATAAAATTTGTTTTTGAATTTTGTAAATCAAACATAATTTTGTAATTATTTCACAGCAAAAAATGCTTTTCTTATTTAGATTTTTTTTGTCTTGTTTCCAGCCAAAATATCTAAAAATTCTTAAATCAAGGCTTTTCTAGATGAGTAAAAATTTTCTTGTTTTCAGAAAAAAGTTAAAATTGAGTGCGTTTTTGCTTGAAACAAGCTAAATAATCTGCCAATGGGCTAAGCAAAATAAGATTTTTTTGCTTACCCCATTGGCATATTATTTTGAATTTTTAGATATTTTGTCTGGAAACAAAACTAAAAATCTAAGTAAGAAAAGCATTTTTTTTCAGTGTTGTAAAATTTACTAGTAATTTATCAGTGCAAACTATTTGTAAGGAAATCTTGCATTAGATTTTTTTTCCCAGTATGGTATTTTCGCCACCATAAAGCGTAAAATACAAGACTTTAATGCTTTAAAGTGCTGTCTAGGAAGGCAGCTCACTAGGTTTTGGAAAGTGCATTAGGGAGGTTAGAGAAAGGGCCAGTTACTCACTGCGGGCCGGTCGACTGCTCTACTTTCCATTAATGGTAACTGGAGCTAATCCGAAGTGCTTGAAGGGTCAGGCTGTTCAACAGACCACAACACAGATCCCACTGTAATCTCCCTCCTGCACGCAAGCTGGATCCCTGAGCGGAGAGAGAGACAGAACGAGGATTACAGCAGAACCAAATAGTTATATTACACCCCTTGTGTGTTTATATATGACATATACCTCTAGATGAAGTCAGTGTTCTGCTGTGTGGGTGACGATGTTCACTTTTATTTTGGTGCAGGTCAGTTTGACCTGCGATTTTTTAAACTGATTGAAACAGTGGTTAAACTACTTATTTCTTCTTGAAGATTTGGGACGTTTTCTCATTTAGGGTCATGAATGTAACCCTAAGTTTCGACACATAAATGTGTTTAGTAAGGCAAATTTGGAAGACTATGATTGTGTGCATAAACAAAAAATAAATAAATAAAATGTAACATAAAACAAATCTCTGGTTAAACTATTCATTTCGTCTTCAAATTTTCCAGCTTTTTCTCATTTTAGGGTTGTAAATGTAACCCTAAGTTTTCACAAATAAATGTGTTTGGAAAGGCATATTTGAGAGGCTATGATTGTGTTCATAAATAAATACATAACATTTAACAAAAAACACAAACTGCTTAAAACACTGCTTTAACTATTAATTTCTTCTTGAAATTTTGTGACATTTTCTCATTTAGGGTCATGAATGTGACCCTAAATTTTGACACACAAATGTGTTTTGGAAAGGCAAATTTGAGTGTCTATGATTGTGTTCATAAATACAGAAGTAAAGCATAACAAATAACACAAACAGCTTAAAACACTAGTTAAACTAATAATTTTTTTATGAAATTTTGTAACCTTTCCTCATTTAGGGTGATGAATGTGACCCTAAGTTTTGACACATAGATGTCTTTTAAAAAGGCAAATTTGAGTGAATATGATTGTATTCATAGAAAAATACATCAAATGTAACAAACGAAACAAACTGCTTGAAATGCTGGTTAAACTCTTTCATTCTTGTTTAAATTTTGTGGCTTTTTCTCATTTAGAGTCATGAATGTGACCCTAAGTTTTGACACACAAATGTGTTTTGGAAAGGCAAATTTGGGAGACTATGCTTGTGGTCATTAACAAAAAAATAAAATGTAACAAATAAAACAAGCTGCTTAAAATGCTGGTTTAACTATTAATTTCTTCTTGAAATTTTGTGACTTTTTCTCTTTTAGGGTGATGAATGTGACCCTAAGTTTTGACACACAGATGTGTTTTGAAAAGGCACTTTTGAGTGACTATGATTGTGTTCATAAATAAATACATAAAATATAACAAATAACACAAACTGCTTAAAACACTGGTTTAACTACTAATTTCCTCTTGAAATTTTGTGATCTTTTCTCATTCATATTTTCTCATGGGTTTTGAAACAGATGTGTTTAGAAAGGCAATTTGTTAGACTTCGCTTGTCTTCATAAACAATAAATAAATAAAACATAACATAAAACAAAACTCTGGCTAAACTATTCATTTCGTCTTGAAATTTTGTGGCTTTTTTCTCATTTTAGGTTTGTGAATGTAACCCTAAGTTTTCACAAATAAATGTGGAAAGGCAAATTTGGGAGACTAATGTGTTTATAAAAAAAATTAAATGTAACTAATAAAATAAACAGCTTAAAAAGCTGGTTAAGCTATTTATTTCTTCTTGAAATTTTGTGACTTTTTCTCTTTTAGGTTCATGAATGTGACCCTAAGTTTTGACACATTGATGTGTTTTGGAAAGGCAAATTTAAGTGACTATGATTGTGTTCATAAATAAACACATCAAATATAACAAATAATACAAACTGCTTAAAACACTGGTTTAACTATTAATTTAATGTTGAAATTTTGTGACTTTTTCTCTTTTAGGTTCATGAATGTGACCCTAAGTTTTCACACATAGATGTGTTTTGGAAAGGCACTTTTGAGTGACTATGATTGTGTTCATAAATAAAGAAGTAAAACGTAACAAATAACAAAAACTGCGTAAAACAGTGGTTTAACTATTAATATCCTCTTGAAATGTTGTGATCTTTTCACATTCAGGGTCATAATTGTGACCCTAAGTTTTGACACATAGATGTCTTTACAAAAGGTAAATTCAAGTGACTATGACTGATTCATAAATGAAGACTATTTTCTCAGTATTTTTGTCTAAACATTCCTGAATCAAGATGCATTTACTTGAGAAAATGATTTAGATATTATTAACAAGATATTATGTCTTGTTTTCCGAATAATGTATCCAAATATTGTTAGATTTAGCTTAAAACAAGAAGGAAAATCGGTGTAAAATTAGTCACAATTAGTCATAACAAACAAACGTCAAAGAAATTTTTTCATTTGGAGTCTGTGCAGCTATTTATGAACATTAAAATATGTGAGTCAAACTGACCCCTAACACAAGGTGTTTTTTGTTTTTTCAAACACTACAGAAGTTTATAATTTCTCATATTTTATATTTTGTAGTTTCTGACAAGCTAGAATAGAAGATTTATGTTTTTACACGACTCTTTGGAGAATTGCACAGAAACCAACGGGAGTCAAATTGCTTTCAACACAAGAAGAGGAATATATATCTATATATTTTTAACCCAACAGAAGTTCATTATTTCTCAGATCTCAAATTTGTTTAATTTCTGACAAGCTATAATAAAAGACTTACATGAGTCTTTGGTGAATTGCATATAAACCAATGGGAGTCCCCCAACACAAACTCTATGAGAACACAATGGCCCCACACACGTTTGTGTGTTTTGATGGATTATTCCTGATTTAAACGTAGCACAAACAGCTGAGCGCTCTCTATCTGACATCTCAATATTGAATGACAGAGTCCATGCATGAAAGGTCACGTCCCGCTAGGTAATCTTAGCTAATGGAAACGCCTCAGGCACGGTGAATCAATAAACTCCAGCCGTGTCGCCATCAGCCATCGACGGCTTCCAGGAAAACTCTTTCTCCAAGAAAAGAGGATCCTACTGAGAACACTTTCCAATAAGATGAAAATAAACAACTATGAGCTAACCGAGCTCGGGCAGCCGAGGCGCATTACGTCACTCATCATTCCAGCCGTTTCATGACCTCATACTGTTTAGCGCATTAGAAGGCAAAGGTGCATTGAACAGAACTCATTATTGCTGGACACACAGCAGTTAACCGCTGACCCACTGACCCTGTGACCTCTGGCCTTATTCGGGTCATTCCTGACCGTACCTGGAGCCTTACTAATCTGATTTAATCTCAGTCGTCTCTAAGACTCTCTAAGACAATCGATTGGGCTGTCAGTCACCACAAATCTGAATTACTGCGGTGGAGGAGGAAAGGATTTGCTCTGGAGTCTCTCACTGCTATTAGGATTATTATTATTATTTTGAAACAATGGTTAAACTGTTTCTTTTTTTCTTGACGTTTTGTGAGTTTTGTGAGTTTTGTGATCCTAACTTTTGACACATAGATCTCTTTTGGAAAGGCAAATTTGGGTGGCTATGTTGGTGTTGGGGGTCAAACTGAGCTCTATTGCAATTCGCCACAAATAAGCAATTTTTATTATTTGTATTTTGTACATTGCATTTTTATAAGGTTTAAGTGCTTACAAGATTATTATGAACTTTCCATTAATCTGGGAATCCTGAAAAATAAAACATATCATGGTTTCCACAAAAATATATCTCAAATACTCTCCGACTTATAGATGTGTTTTAAAAAGGCAAATTTAAGTGACTGCGAGTGTGTTCATAAATTTGAACAAAACCAAGTGCATAAAATGCTAGTTAAACTAATTATTTCTTCTTGAATTTTTGTGGCTTTTTCTCATTTAGGGTCATTAGTGTAACCCTAAGTTTTGACACACAGATGTGTTTTGGAAAGGCAATTTTGGGTGGCTATGTTGGTGTTGGGGGTCAAACCGAGCTCTATTGCAATTCGCCAAAAATAAGCACTTTTTTATTATTTGTATTTTGTACATTGTATTTTTATAAGGTTTGAGTGCTTACAAGATTATTATGAACTTTCCATTCATCTGTGAATCCTGAAAAATAAAACATATCATGGTTTCCACAAAAATATATCTCAAATACTCTCCGACATATAGATGTGTTTTAAAAAGGCAAATTTAGGCGACTGCGAGTGTGTTCATAAAATGTAAGAAAACCAACTGCATAAAATGCTAGGTAAACTACTTATTTCTTCTTGTATTTTTGTGACTTTTTCTCATTTAGGGTCATTAGTGTAACCCTAAGTTTCAACACACAGATGTGTTTTGAAAGGCAAATATGAGTGACTATGATTGTGTTCATAAGTAAAACATAACAAATAACACAAACTGCTTAAAACACTGGCTAAACTATTAATTTCAACTTTAAATTTTGTGACCTTTTCTTATTTAGGGTCATGAATGTGACCCTAAGTCTTTGCACATAGTTGTCTTTTGGAAAGGCAAATTCGAGTGACTATGATTGTGTTCATAAATAAGTAAAACGTAACAAATAACACAAACTAGTTAAAACACTGGTTAAACTGCTAATTTCAACTTTAAATTTTGTGACCTTTTTTCATTTAGGGTCATCAGTGTGACCCTAAGTTTTGACACATAAATGTGTTTTGGAAAGGCAAGTTTGAGTGACTATACTTGTGTTCATAAATAAATAATTAAAACGTAACAAATAAAAGAAACTGCTTAAAACACTGGTTAAACTATTCATTTTGTCTTGAAATTTTGTGACCTTTTCTTATTTAAGGTCATAAATGTGACCCTTAATTTTGACACATAGATGTGTTGCAGAAAGGCAAATATGAGTGATTATGATTGTGTTTATAAGTAAAACATAACAAATAACACAAACTGCTTAAAACACTGGTTAAACTATTAATTTCTTCTTGAAATGTTGTGACTTTTCTTCATAGGTAAATACATAAAATTTAACAAATAAAATACACTGAAATTACATAAAATAAAACTGTACAATATATTTAGGAAATTGTTATTTTGAATTGTAATAATATTTTGAATTTTTACTGTATTTTTGATCAAAGAAATGCAGTCTTGGTGAGCAGAAGAGACTTCTTTCAGAAACAGTAGTGTGTATATATGAGGTTTGTCAACTATACACATATATAAATCTCAAAATCAGCCCTTTTCTTGATATATTTTATGCATTGATGTCGTTTTTACTTTCATCCACTAATAATTATTTCCCCTCTTGTGTCCATCTTGGCTGCAGTCCACCCAAAGCGAGATGAACCCAAAACGATAAGACACAAAGCGCCATCCGATACGTTGTGAACGGAAGAGCTCTCCAACTCCCTTTGTGCTGCCGCAATGCATTCTGGGATGTTTTGTGGGAGGGTGGGTTGGAATTGGAAGTTGCCATTAGAGGGGTCCAGGGATCCCGGCCAACAGCGTCTGACAAGAAACATTTGTTTCTCATTTGGCCGGCGAGCTTGAATGAGTTGAGCGGATACTCGCATTTCTCCAGTTACAGGATCTGTCCCGTTCTGTTATGTTCCAAACGATGAGGAATTGGAGAGCACACAAAAGCCAAAAACCCCAAAACTGAGCCATTACTGACTGAAAAAGAGGCCGCATGGAGAGCCTCTGGCTCGACGGACGATTTCAGGGCCAAAACAGATAATATTTAGCAGCGAAATTCCACAGCAACGACGTTCCCTTTCAAGTAAAGGAGCGCAGGAATTGTTCAGTACAAATGATTCCTTAGAGAAGAGCGTGAATGAAAACACTGCTAAGTGTATTTGCCGTGTAGAAGATAAAAGTCGCGACATGAACGCTGTGTTCAGACATGGTGCATTATGATTTCAGCACACATGTGATCCATGTGCATTCACTGTTGTTGATTTTAGAAATGCATGAAGAAAGGAGGCGAAATTCATTTCTTTGGAGTCTGGACACATCTGGCTTTAATATACAACAAGCGACCCCTGGTCTCACTTTAAGCCCCCGTCAGAGCTGTGGTCGCATGAGATGCTTTGCAAAATCTGTTGCCATGGCAACATACCGTCATCAAGCGTGTGTGTATTTTTTTTTTTTTTTAAGTCTTTTCTGCTCACCGTGGCTACATATACTTGATCAAAAATACTGTAAAAATTTGAAATATTATTACAATCCAAAATAACAAAATAATTTTCTAAGTGAATATATTGTAAAATTGCATTTTATTTCATTTCAATGTGTTTTATTTGTTAAATTATGTATTTATTTATAAACACAATCATAGTCACTCAAATTTGCCTTTTCAAAACACATCTGTGTATCAAAACGTAGGGTCACATTCATGACCCTAAATGAGAAAATGTCACAAAATTTCAAGAAGAAATCAGTAGTTTAACCAGTGTTTTAAGCAGTTTGTGTTATTTGTTATGTTTTACTTATTAATGAACATAATCATAGTCACTCAAACTTGCCTTTTCAACACACATCTGTGCGTCAAAACTTAGGGTCACATTCGTGACCCTAAATGAGAAAAGGTCACAAAATTTAAAGAAGAAATTAATAGTTTTACCAGTGTTTCAAGCTGTTTGTGTTATTTGTTATGTTTTACTTCTATATTTATGAACACAATCATATTCACACAAAGTTGCCTTTTCAAAAGACATATATGTGTCAAAACTTAGGGTCACATTTATCACCCTAAATGAGGAAAGGTTGCAAAATTTCATGAAGAAATTATTAGTTTAACTAGTGTTTTAAGCTGTTTGTGTTATTTGTTATGCTTTACTTCTTTATTTATGAACACAATCATAGACACTCAAATATGCCTTTCCAAAACACATCTGTGTGTCAAAACTTAGGGTCACATTCATTACCCTAAATGAGAAAAGGTCACAAAATTTCAGGAAGAAATTAATAGTTTAACTTGTGTTTTAAGCAGATTGTGTTATTTGTTACGTTTTACTTATTTATGAACACAATCATAGTCACTCAAATTTGACTTTTCAAATGACATTTATGTGTCAAAACTTAGGGTCACATTCATCACCCTAAATGAGGAAAGGTCACAAAATTTCAAGAAGAAATTAGTTGTTTAACTTTTGTTTTAAGCAGTTTGTGTTATTTGTTACGTTTTACTTATTTATGAACACAATCATAGTCGCTTAAAGTTGACTTTTCAAAACACATCTATGTGTCAAAACTTAGGGTCACATTCATCACCCTAAATGAGAAAAGATCACAAAATTTCATGAAGAAATTATTAGTTTAACTAGTGTTTTAAGCTGTTTGTGTTATTTGTTATGCTTTACTTCTTTATTTATGAACACAATCATAGACACTCAAATTTGACTTTTCAAATGACATTTATGTGTCAAAACTTAGGGTCACATTCATCACCCTAAATGAGGAAAGGTCACAAAATTTCAGGAAGAAATTAATAGTTTAACCAGTATTTTAAGCAGATTGTGTTATTTGCTACGTTTTACTTATTATGAACACAATCATAGTCACTCAAATTTGACTTTTCAAATGACATTTATGTGTCAAAACTTAGGGTCACATTCATCACCCTAAATGAGGAAAGGTCACAAAATTTCAAGAAGAAATTAGTTGTTTAACTTCTGTTTTAAGCAGTTTGTGTTATTTGTTACGTTTTACTTATTTATGAACACAATCATAGTCGCTTAAAGTTGACTTTTCAAAAGACATCTATGTGTCAAAACTTAGGGTCACATTCATCACCCTAAATGAGGAAAGGTTACAAAATTTCATGAAGAAATTATTAGTTTAACTAGTGTTTTAAGCTGTTTGTGTTATTTGTTATGCTTTACTTCTTTATTTATGAACACAATCATAGACACTCAAATTTGACTTTTCAAATGACATTTGTGTCAAAACTTAGGGTCACATTCATCACCCTAAATGAGGAAAGGTCACAAAATTTCAGGAAGAAATTAATAGTTTAACTTGTGTTTTAAGCAGTTTGTGTTATTTGTTACGTTTTACATATTTATGAACACAATCATAGTCACTCAAAGTTGCCTTTTCAAAAGACATGTGTGTCAAAACTTAGGGTCACATTCATGACCCTAAATGAGAAAATGTCACAAAATTTCAAGAAGAAATTGGTAGTTTAACCAGTGTTTTACGCAGTTTGTGTTATTTGTTACTTATTTATACACACAATCATAGTCAGTCAAATTTGCCTTTCCAAAACAGATCTGTGTGTCAAAACTTAGGGTCACATTCATCACCCTAAATGAGGAAAGGTCACAAAATTTCAAGAAGAAATTAGTTGTTTAACTTTTGTTTTAAGCAGTTTGTGTTATTTGTTACGTTTTACTTATTTATGAACACAATCATAGTCGCTTAAAGTTGACTTTTCAAAACACATCTATGTGTCAAAACTTAGGGTCACATTCATCACCCTAAATGAGAAAAGATCACAAAATTTCATGAAGAAATTATTAGTTTAACTAGTGTTTTAAGCTGTTTGTGTTATTTGTTATGCTTTACTTCTTTATTTATGAACACAATCATAGACACTCAAATATGCCTTTCCAAAACACATCTGTGTGTCAAAACTTAGGGTCACATTCATTACCCTAAATGAGGAAAGGTCACAAAATTTCAGGAAGAAATTAATAGTTTAACTTGTGTTTTAAGCAGATTGTGTTATTTGTTACGTTTTACTTATTTATGAACACAATCATAGTCACTCAAATTTGACTTTTCAAATGACATTTATGTGTCAAAACTTAGGGTCACATTCATCACCCTAAATGAGGAAAGGTCACAAAATTTCAAGAAGAAATTAGTTGTTTAACTTTTGTTTTAAGCAGTTTGTGTTATTTGTTACGTTTTACTTATTTATGAACACAATCAAGGTCACTCATATGTGCCTACATTTCTGTGATCAAAGCTGGATTTTCAGCATCATTACCCGTCTTCAGTACTCTACAGAAATCATTCATAATATACTGATTTGCTACTCAAGAAACATTTCAGGGTTGAAAACAGTTCATATTTTTGTTATTTTGTTATTTTAGGATTCTTTGATAATTAGAGCGTTCAAAAGAACAGCGTTTATGTTAAATAAAAAATCCTTTGTAACATTATAAATGTCATTACAGTCACTTTAGATGAAAATCTCACTGATGTTACACAACAATATCGTATGTTTTTATGCTTTGCTGATTATAATTGGTCGGTTTAGTGCGTAACTAGTAGTGTAGCTGGTGTGGTCGACCATAACCACACTGCAAGCAATGGGATACAACAAACCAGAACGCTCTCATTATAATCAACCATACTGCTCTGCTGATTATAATGGAAGTGTTCTGCTTTTGCAGTTCGTCTCTCTCATTCATTTTTCTTCTCTACGCTTTCTATTTTTGTCTGTGTGTTGATGTATTATGTGTTCCATCACTCTCTCTGTTATTATAACAAAGGTAAGAGAGAAAGAGAGAGAGAGAGAGGGTGGGTGTGTGAGAGATGAAAGCGTGTCAGTTACGCAACATCTTCCTCCTGCTCTGCTTTCTGTCTGGGAAGAAAAAAAATGCAATTACCGTCGGAGTCCCTGAGGCCTCGTCTCTCGTCCAATCAGAGCGCGGGACCACCACCATGACAACGGGTTACTAAGCAGAATCTCCTGACAGCAGGAATGTCAGCGCTGAGATGACGAGCGACGCTCTGCCTTCATTAACGAAGAGACCTGCTGTAGACACGACATAATGATTAGGATGAAAACATTAATATTCTGTATTTAATGCATTATTTATTAAATGACAAAGCAAAAACTATTACACAAATAAAACACACACACACATTATCTGTATAAAATTAAAAAATAAAATAGAAATATACATCTCAGTAAGATTTTCAATGGTTTTTAAAGACGTTTCTTATGCAAAAATACAGAAAAAAAGGTAATATTGTGAAATATTATTTCAATTTAAAATAACTGTTTTCTATGTCAATATATTTAAAAATGTAATTTATTCCTTTGATACAAATCTAAATTTTCAGCATTATTACTCCCGTCTTCAGTGTCACATGATCCTTCAGAAATCATTCTAATATGCTGATTTATTATCAATGTTGAAAACATTGTTGTGCTGCTTAATATTTTTTTGGAACCTGTGATGCTTTTTTTTAGGATTCTTTGATCAATAATTTTTTAAAAAGAACAGCATTTATTTAAAAAAGAAAAGTTTTCTAACAATATACACTAGTGTTCAAAAGTTTGGCGTCAGTAAATTTTTATTCTTTCTCTTTTTTTAAAAAGAAATTAATAACTTTATTCACCAAGGATGTGTTAAATGAATAAAAAGGGATAGCACAGATTTACGTTGTTAGAAAATATTTATATTTTAAATAAATGGTGTTCTTTTAAACTTGTTATTCATCAAAGAATCCTGAAAAAAGAAATATTTTTTGCATTATTACATTAAATCACGAAGGAAAGTATATAAAAAAAATGATTTTAATGAATTACACATTTTGATTTTATGTTGCCATAAATGAAAAACGCAGTGACACATAATTTTTTCTTAATTATTAAACATTTAAACCCATTCTGATGTCATGCTACGAATCTCTAAATACACGAACACTTCTTAATTATAGTTTTAATGTTAAAAATAGCTTTTTTTAGGATCAGGTCTGCTAAAGCCAGACATGCGTTTCTTTGCTTTTCTCAGAGGAATTTCTGCAAACAGACTGTCTGATCTTAAAATAACATGGTCCAGTCAGCATTTCTTTCTCTCTCTTTCTCTGTTGCTCACAGAAAAGTCTTTGTTTTTGCTAATTATATTTTCTCTGGCACCTTCTCTTGAACCCAGGACCACCCATGAGCCCCCGGAGTTTAAGCAGCAGCTCTCAGACAGGCTTTACGGATTATGACACATTCGTCTACAGGTGAGAAGTGATTATGAACAGAACGGGCCGTTTGCTAAAGGACAATCTTTTTTTAGGAGAAAAGTGGATATTAAAAAACTCCTCAAGTCTTTTGGGTTATGAAAGAGCAACATCAGAGTGATATGTCTCCTCTGATAGTGATAGTTGTTCATGAGTCCCTTGTTTGTCCTGAACAGTTAAACTGCCTGCTGTTCTGCAGAAAAATCCTTCAGGTCCCACAAATTCTTTGGTTTTCCAGCATTTTTGTGTATTTGAACCCTGTCCAACAATGACTGTATGATTTTGAGATCCATCTTTTCACACTGAGGACAACTGAGGGACTCATATGCAACTATTACAGAAGGTTCAAACACTCACTGATGCTCCAGAAGGAAAAACCATGCATTATACATTTTTCTTATTTCGCCTAAATACCCAATTTTTTCAAAAGCTACAGAAGATACTTACATGTTTTCCAGAGGACAAAATAAGTTAAGTGTACCCTGATCTTCAAATTCCAAAAATTTTCACCCCCTGCTCTTAATGCATGGTATTTCCTTCTGGAGCATCAGGCAGCATTTGAACCTTCTGTAATAGTTGCATATGAGTCCCTCAGTTTGAAAAGATGGATCTCAGAATCTTAATTTCAATAATTTGTGGGACCTGAAGGATTTTTCTGAAAAACAGCAGGCAGTTTAACTGTTCAGGACCATAAAGGGAAACATGAACAACTATCACTAAACAAAAAAACACAACAACACAGTATTAAGAATCAAGCGTATGTAAAATATTTGTATAGATTCAACTATTATATGTAAATGAATGAATGAATGAATGATGCATTTATATAGCGCTTTCATTGTGTATTGCCGTACACCCAAAGTGCCCAAATGTCAGGCCAGTACTAAATAAACAATTACATGCATTTTGTATGATCCCTCTTATTTTGTTAAAATAATTAACATTTTGAAGATTCTGCCACTTTTGAATTCAAGTGTTTTTTTTTTACATTTCGATGCAGAAATAAAACTAAAATGAATCCTTCTCTTGTGATATGTCATGGCCTAGTTTGTGCATTTCTGGTTGAATGCCAAATGCAAATCTGACATAAGCACATCTCATAGGTACCTCAACTCAAATATTGGTTAGTTCTGCTTCAGGACTGTTCAAGATCGCCTCACATTCCTCCTGACCTCCGACGGGTTTCTGCCAAGCCAGCGAGCTGTAATTACTGGGGTGGAGGCACTACAGCGAACTCTTTTTCCGGAAATCTGGGAATATCTTACCCACTTAACTGTACTTTGCTCAACACAACAAAAACAACAACTCTAGAGGAAAATAACAAGTGCAACGAGTGCCATGTGTTGCAGAGGAGAGCGAGACGTTCAACCGCGATTATTCAGAACTCAGCATGCATGCCGCAAACACATGGAACAGATCTGGGAAAAGCAATATCAAAGAGAAACCGGCCAGCCTGCGCTATTTTAAACATTTCAAACCTCGGGCTGGTCCTGTACTCACCAATAAAGAACGTCAACCGGTTTGGAGAGGCGGTCGGGTCATTTAGACGCCGTATGTGATGCATTTCGGCTGAATGGAAACAGATGAAAGTGCTCGGGTAAAACATAGTTCTCATAGCAGTGCTGGATGGTTAAACCGTGCCTTCCATTCAACTCGGAAAGTTAAAAAAGCACAACAGAAGTAGGAAACTTTCATTGCTGGTCTTTCCGCAAGCGCACGTCAATTTAATCTAGGAAAATCTGAAGGGATACTGTCTGAAACTACAGCAAATCATGTTTAAAACATCACGTTTTCACCTTTTCCTTTGCAGTGAATGGGTGCCGTCAGAACGAGAGCTGATAAAAACAATATTCCACAAGTAATCCACACCACTCCAGTCCATCAGTTAACATCTTGAGAAGACAAAACCTTAAAAGCAAATCTACCATTAAGACGTTTTTAACTAAAATACCACATAGAGTCCATAATCCACAATAACACAAAGAGGTCTGGTTTGAATCAGGAGAGAAATCTGCACTGCTTTAAAACAGTCCAAAACAGCTCTAAACAAATTTGGCTGGATTTTGATGCGAGAGACAACAGGAGATGGACTTTTTCTTGCTATTATGGATCATAGACTTGTATTTTAGTTTATACAACAGTTCTTTTCTGGTCCTCGAATCTGATTGGCTGATAAGAGTGCGATATTAGAGCAATATCAGCTTGCAGGTTTTCTAACAGCAACGCCCAAATCCACTGTCATTTTATTAATGATGCTGTTTTGTGTCACAGAATGTAGTTTTAAGAGGTTTTCACCTGAGAATGTACTTGTTAATAGTTCAAATATGCAGTTTGTTAATAAAGATAACCTTTATTTTCAGACGTGTGAGCTCCAGGGCATCAGCGGGCGTTCAGCAGTGCAGAGCAGTCTCACCTCAGCCAGATCTTCTTTAATAAATAATATTTTATATTAAAAATAGTAGTATTTAAAAGTGGTTAGTATAGAGAAACAGTCAGAGTTTGTGATAGCATTGTTCTGCCATTAGATGGCGAAAAGATGATTTAGCAGTAAAGACTTTTATACTGAAAAGTTGTTTCTTATTGATTTACACACTTGTGTCGTCAAATATTGTATTAATGCAATATCACACTCATAGATGCGTAGATTCTGAAATATTACAAATTCAATAAATAATATGTGACCCTGGACCACAAAACCAGTCATAAGGTTAAATTTTACAAAACTGAGATTTATACATCATTTGAAAGCTCAATAAATAAGCTAAGGTTTGTTAGGATAGGACAATATTTGGCCGAGATACATTTATTTGAATATTAGGAATCTGAGGGTGCAAAAAAAATCAAAATACTGAGAAAATCACCTTTAAAGTTGTCCAAATTAGGTTCTTAACAATGCATATTACTAATCAAAAATTACATTTTGATATATTTACAGTAGGAATTTTACAAAAAATCTTCATAGACATGATCTTTACTTAATTTCCTAATGATTTTTGGCATAAAAGAAAAATCAAAAATTTTGACCCAAACAATGTATTTTTGGCTATTGCTACAAATATACCCCAGCGACTTAAGACTGGTTTTGTGGTCCAGGGTCACATATTTTATATTAAAAATAGTAGTATTTAAAAGTGTTCGTGATGGTGATTTCAGTTGCATTGTTCTGCCATTAGATGGCGACAAGAGACTGTTTTTATGAGTCAGCAGTGAATACTTTTATACTGAAAAGTTAATGCTATAAACGGAAGTTACAGCTTGACACAGCAAACAAATGCACCGAGCTGCAAACTCACCCTTAACAGATGAAAGGATATTAATGTTATGACAAAGATAACGCTTTCCTCAGCAGATATTAAAACTAAAGTTTATTTTGAATATGAGACCGATCTGAAGAATGAATGCTGCATCTCTCTCTCAGTTTTTAATACAGTAACACAGTAAGTTTTCAATTAAGTTTGCTCAGTTGTTAAACTGCCATCTTTAGATTTAAATTCGTGGTGGAAGGAAGTAGTTCTGCACAAAAAAGGGCTTTTAAAGACACTCCATTGTTGTTTCTTATGTATTTACTGTTGTATAAATGCAACATCACACTCGTAGACGTAAGATATGGCTGTATATCGGCATGCTGTGATTACCTACTGTTGAATCATAGTATCTCGAATCTACTTGTGTGATATTGCTTATTTATACAATAGTTCTTTTTGGTCCTTGAATGTGATTGGCTGATAAGAGTGCAATATTAGAGTCCAGCAGAACTCCAACAGCTGTTTCTCTGTTTGTAATCGTATTGTATAATCGTAATCAAATTGTATGCTGTATATCAAAGTGCTGTCTTTGTATGTTTTATGATGGTTGTTGTTATTGTTTATCAAATTTTATTATTCAATAAATAATATTTTATATAAAAAAGTAGTATTTAAAAGTGTTAAGCACTGAGAAACGGTTGCAGTTGCATTGTTCTGCCATTAGATGGCGACAAGAAGTCCTGTTTTTATGAGTCAGCAGTAAAGACTTTTTATACTGAAAAGTTAAGGCTATAAACAGAAGTTATTTTTTGTTTCAACAACAGCTTAATGCAACGAACAAATGCACTGAGCAGCAAAATCACCCTTAACAGATAAAAGGACATTTATGTTAAGACAAAGATAACGCTTTCCTCAGCAGATATTCAAACTAATGTTTATTTTGCATACGAGATCGATCTGAAGAATGAATGCTGCATCTCTCTGAGTTTTTAATACAGTAAGCTTTCAATGAAGCAACTCAACGTTCGTTGGAATTAGTAATGTAGGCTTGTGCTCCGCTTTTGAATTGTCAACATTATATTTAAATTTGTGGCGGAGGGAAGTAATTCTGCACAAAAGAGGACTTTTAAAGACACGCCGTTGTTATTTTATTTACACAATCGTACAATTTGAGAGCAATCTAAAGAATGAATGCATCTCTCCCTCATAATACCAGTGTTCCTTCGTTACTCGTTCTAAAGTAATGTTTTGGAATTAGTAACGTAGGCTTGGTCTCAGCTGTTGAACCGTCAAACTTTTATTTGAATCCGTGGCAGAAGGAAGTAGTTCTGCACAAAGGAGGGCTTTTAAAGACACTCCATTGTTGTTTCTTATGGGTTCACACACTTGTGTCGTCAACATGTTGCATAATTGCAATATCACACTCGTAGATGTGAGATATGCCGTCTTAATGACAGATTTGTTGCACCTTTTGTCTTCTCAAGATGTTAACTGATGGACTGAAGTGGTGTGGATTACTTGTGATGTTTTAATCAGAAAACAAAGGATGAGGAAACAAACTCATCTACATCTTGGATGCCCTGAGGGTGAGTCATTTTCAGGACATTTTATTTTTTGCCAAAACATTCCTTTGACCAATGGTTTCAGACCGACAGTGGGGCGTTTCCGCATTCGACGGTTCTGATTGGTTCAGTCACATGGAGGCCGTGTTGCTGTGGTGATATTGTGTGAGAGAGAACAGGACTCTCTTTGAAAGACTCAAGTGTGTGTGTGTGTGTGTGTGTGTGTGTGTATGTGTGTGTGTGTGTGTGTGTGTGTGTGTGTGTGTGTGTGTGTGTGTGTGTGTGTCAGTGAGTTTACATTGCCTGGCTGCCATCAACCCACGGAGCGGATCTCGGAAAATTACTGGCTTACAGCTTTATAAACACAGCGACTGAGGGTGACCTCTGAACAAACACACTGTACAGTACAAGAACTCAATGAAGCTATTTTAGGGTACATGCAAATTATGAGGCCCAGACGCACAAAAACACACCAGAAGTCTCTCAAAATCACAGACGCTTGGGTAAACAACAGTTTGGTTTGCTACAACTACAACTGATTTTTCAATCGAAGAATTGTAAACTGAAATAAAATTATGGAAGAAACCTGAACTTAAACTCTCTGGTCATTTTAGACTGAATTTTTTTGTGTTTTTCAAATTTTAAAAAGCTAAATGGTCATAAAAAAAAATTGTCACACTTGTGTTGTTTGCAGTCAAAAATGACCGCTATTGGAAATTAATGGGAAATACGCGAAAATACAGAAAACTTTTGGTGTGTAAAATCTACAAATCATTCATGATGTAGAAAAGGAGTGCACAACAATGAGGGGGTGACACTTTAAAATATCAAGAGTGCAAAATAAACACACCTTACCCAAATACACACATATATGAACTACAGAGACTGTAACACAAAGCGTGTTTTTGCAAATACGTGAAATAAAATCAATAATTTGGCCAAAAATGCAGTAAAAACATGGACACCAAGGAAGAGGTTACACACTAAACACACATAACACACTATTATACACATACAAATGAACTGGTGTGGCTGTGACAATATGGCAAAATTGAGCCAGAAGACTCAAATAAGAGGTTGAAATCAGATTGATTAACCTCTGATGAAGTATTACTGTTCATTTTTTTTTACATTTAGTTGAATTTTGGTGTTATGAGTAACAAAATGTCTTTTTTTCTGTGTTCAGGTTTGACTGTAGTAAAATTGTAGCAAAAACTGACATTTCAAACCAAAATTTCTACAAACAAAAAAATCTAAACCTTCACAAAAACTTGTCTTTGAAAATGTCTAAATATATATCTAAATCCACTACTTAATAAAAATAAGTCAATGGAAGTGCAGATGTTTTTGCTCCCACCAGATGGCACCAATCTGACTTAAAAAATTTTTATTTTAAAGGCATTTTCTCTATTTTAACATGAAATACTGGCATAATTGGAAAGTAATATAAAAATTTTAGAAAATACATTTGTGCATTATTTTCAATGGGAAAAAAATCTATCATAATTATTGCATAAACATTAATTAGTACCATGAAATTCTCTCAAAATACAAAATAACAATTTTTTACTGAAAAAAAAATTACATTTCAGGTGTTCGGTCACAATTTCAGGAGTAATTTCAAATTGAATAATACTAGAGGGTTAAAAAAGCGGCTGGGTTAGGGTTAGGAACTCAAATTAACCAAATAATAAATTTACAATCAAATTTTCTGATGACAATAATTATGATCATTATAGTTAACTAAAACTCTTAAAATGACACAAAAATTTCAACTTCAATATTAATATGAAAATAAATAAATAAAAACGTTCAATATATAATGATGCACCTATGATGTTTTACAAGGCTGTCTAGTTAGGTTTCAAAACAGATTTTTTTAATCAGATCTTGAATATCCAAAGCATCCTCAAATAAATCAAAGATGGAACAAATCGACTGAGTTTCCTCGCTGACGTTAGTCACACAGACGGGAGTTAAAGAGTGAATCTGGGTTTAACAGTTAAGCACATGATTGCATGTGAAAATTATACTGCTGCCGCTGGGAAGGGAGGAACAGACGAGATGCACGACGCAGGGGTGTGTGTGTGTGTGTGTGTGTGTGTGTGTGTGTGTGGTCTGCTGACAGAGGGGAATTCCAAACCTGGGATTAACTCCGGCTGATGGAGGGCCAGCGTGCAAAGGACGCAGGAAGGAATGCATTACGGCGGAACACAGAAAGCGTGTAATTATAAGCTGCATGCTGGAGAAAACACACACACACACACACACACACACACACACACACACACACACACACACACACACACACACACACACACACACACACACACACACACACACACACACACACACACACACACAGAGTTGGGAGTGTTTCAAAGCATGCAAAAGTACATGTAAAAAAAAAACAAAAAAACACAAACATTCCCTGTGGGAAAATCTGAAATATACACTTTCACTGTTTACTATTATATTTAGCAATATGGTTTTTGTGAAATGTTCAAAAATTATTTTAACAATAATATTCTTAGTTACGTTTTCTGTAAGTATCAGCTTTGTCTCCGACGTTTCTTTAAAAATCCTGAAGAGAAATAAAAAGAGTCACAAAGGAGTCAATAGTTAATAGCTATAAAATGAACCTCAGACCATTTAAATTAAAAGAAAAATGCTATGGAAGCTTGCAAATTTTTATTATTTTATTTTTATTATCTCTAGTGAAAAATAAACATACTATAATGCATTTATTTCATGTTAAGCATACTACAAATACATGTACATACTATGTACTTAAAAAAACACCCTGCAGTTGTACTTTTATTATACTAAACTGGTATATTTGAAGTCTGCTAGTGCTAAATTGGAACAACTAATTTTGTATTTAATGCACTTTAATGAAGTCCAACTAAAGATACACTTAAGAATAGAACTAAGTGGAACTATTGCAAGTATATTTTAGGTACACTTTAAATATTTTGCATTTAAAGACAGATGTTATTTAAATA
Source organism: Garra rufa (assembly GCF_049309525.1). NCBI lineage: Eukaryota > Metazoa > Chordata > Actinopteri > Cypriniformes > Cyprinidae > Garra > Garra rufa. The sequence goes on along the minus strand of NC_133380.1, from coordinate 2,456,675 downwards.
TCATACAATCTTATCATACATCAATAGTGACATTAAAACATATTTTACGCTTAATATTAATAAATGTGCATTGTGCACATGCAGTACTCCAAATAAAGTTTAATTACAATTTTTATATCAGAAAGATTTTTATATCTTGAGCGATATGTCAGTAAATATGGTAATAGACTTGAACTATGCTTAGTATAAAATAAATGCATTTAAATCTATTACTTTTTTACTAGGATATATCTCACAGTTCTTAGAATTGTAAGATTTGAACTTGAAGAATTGTATAATAAAAGTTGCATTTTGTTTTTTTGTTTTTATTCCATGGTGGGGAGCAAAAACAATTATTGCAAGATATAAACTTTGATATAAATTTCAAGTTTATGTCGAAATTCTTAATTTTTTTCTCACAATTCCTCTTTTTTTCTTCTGAGAAAGGGCGAATTTTAAGATGTTAACTCGCAATTCTGAGATTTAAACTTACAGTTCTGAGAAGAAAAGTCAGAATAGTGAGATAAAAGTCATAATTACCTTTTTTCCTTGTGGAAAAAAAAGAAAGAAAAATCACTGCAAGAAAACAGAATTCAGACTGAGTTTATATCTTGCAAGAAAAAAGGTCAGATTTGAGATATAAAAAGCCACAATAATTTTTATTTGTGTGTTTTCTGTAGAAACAGCTGAAATTGAATTAGTTGCATAATTCTGTTTATTAATGTGATTGCAAAGCTTTGTATAAAGTGTTATAGAATTAAATGTGACTTGACTTTGAATCTTGGCCAATTTGAGCACAGTTTGAGACATTGAGATGTGAAGCATGTGAGATTGCTGTTATTTTTTAAAGATAGGACAATATTTGGCCGAGATACAACTATTTGAAAAATTGGATTCTGAGGGGGCAAAAAATAAAAATACTGAGAAAATCGCTTTTAAAGTTGTCCAAATGAAGTTCTTAGCAATGCATATTACTAATCAAAAACTAAGTTTTGATAAATTTACGGTAGGAAATAAAATAACAAATAACATAAAATCATTAATTTTGACCCCTGCCATGTATTTTGGGCTACTGCTACAAATATACCTGTGCGACTTTTGACTGGTTTTGTGCTCCAGGGTCACATATAAATCACAAATCTTGGGATCAATGAGAAACAAGCGAGCATTTAAAGATCTCACATGTGAGGAAGGGTCACTGAACTCGGTCAGACGGACAGCAGATGCTTTGTGCTTTTCCTCCGGATCCATCATCACCTCGTTTCCCAACGGCAAGTTTGTGTAAATAATCGTCAGCCGTTGAGTAATGCTGCTCAGAGTTCCCCGTCACACTGTTTACTAGGCCATAGTGCTGCTCTGTGTGTGTGTAAGAGGTTTGGGAGTGTCTGCTTTCACTCTTTCATCATCCAATCTTTTCTGTGTGCTGAGAAAGAGGAGTTTTCGAACAGTTTAAGCTCTGTCGCAGAAGTAAAAATACCATTTAGTGCTAAAGTATAAACTGTGAGATTATTAATGATGACATGCTTCTGTAGATGACATTCAGTCAGCGTGACCTGAAAAGAGACAGAGAAAATAGTTACCATGGAAACACTGTTACCATGAATTTGCTTCATAAAACAACTGACAGCCTAATTGAGCAGCTGATATTTATAGAAATATGAACATTAAATTCTCTTTCGAAGAAGCATGCTGTAGTTTTTCAATCTTCTACCATTTCTGAAATGTTCTTTTAATGTAGTTTAAAATGGCACAATGCAATTTATTATCATTGTTTTTTTCCATGCACAGGTCAATTTTAACTTTTGGCATCCATAACTTGCCTTCTTTCAGACCAGTTGAAAGAAAACATCTATAATACATATTTAAGTCTTTATTTTATTGCACCTTATTTATTTGTGTCTGTAGATTTTACATTTTCATACAATTCTTTAAAAGTTTTTTTACTTCACTTCAGCAGCACTTACATCCACCAAAATTTAGAGTTTTATTCCTAACAATATTCCAAAGGTTTTTACTGAAGGGTTTGTTGTTCATTCATATATCATTCACCTGTTGTTTTTTTTAATAACATTCCTAAAAACACGGTGAAAATGTATGTTTCACAGTTTTTTCTTGAAAAAAAAAAACCCAATATCCCTTTGCTAAAAATCTTAAACCTCAAATTTTAAAATCGAATTTTAAACCTGGCTTTATCAAACGTTCAAATTTAACATGGATTATGGCATATTTTTGCCTATTTACAAAAAAAAACAAAAAACAAAACAAAACTGTCTTTAAATATCTTTCAAATCACTTACAAATACCAAACATAGCAGTTTTATTCCTGTCTATATTCTGAAGGTTTTTAGTGAGGGGGTTGTTCGTATATCATTTGCTTGTTTTTTAAATAACATTTTAGTCCTAAAGAGATGTCAAAACAAGAGTTTTTTCATTATGTTTCACAGTATTTTCTGATTTATGGAGCGATAAAAAGAGAAATACAAAATATTTTAAAACTATTGTCTTTAAATATCAGCAGCACTTACAAACACAAAATTTAGCAGTTTTATTCCTGACTATATCCTGAAGGATTTCACAGAAGGGTTTGTTCATATATCGTTTGTTTGTTTTTTTATAACATTTTAGTCCTAAAAATGTGACAAAACAGGAGTTTATCTGTATGTTTCACAGTATTTTCTGATTTATAAAGTAATAAAAAGAGATATCCAAAATCCCTTCTTTAAAAACCTTACACTCTAATCAGTCCCTCCAGTTTTTCGCGATTCTGCGATCGCTGAATTTAATGCAAAATCAACAAAATGTCGCATTTTTTTGCGATCCTGCATAATTTGTCATTTAACCGCAAAATAATCGCAAAAAATGGTTATTCAAATATTTCAATAATAAAAAGATTTTAAAATATATATATCATGTTGATAAAGACGCTGCTCACGTGATGTCTGTGAGCTGTCTGTCTGCAGGGCTCGCAAGATCGATGTCCCGGGGGCTATTGTGTTTTTCAGTCGAGCTACCAAAATGTTTCACTGGCCTGCCGACCCGCTACCGTAAAGTAGAGGGCTTCTGTTGTTGCAAATGGAACGCCATAAAAGTTTTGAATTTGTTAAATAGTATAAGAAAAGTCTTAATTATAATTTTAAAAGTCAGTTAGGGACGGAAAGACGAATCACGATAGGGCTGGATAAAACTTCTAAAGGCAATGATGTCATTGAATAAATATGAGCCCTGCACATTTTAAAGTCAAAACGCAGCACTGATGTCTTTAAATGAATGTATCTGAGTAGAACCGACTGTCCTCAGAAACGTGTCGTTGGCATTTTCATTTCATGCTGATAAAACAGCGTTAAAGCTGATTTGTATACAGCCGTTACTAGGGAAACGATAATATTTCAGCGCTCCTAAAGCGCCCCCTTGTGACAGAATTTTTAATTTTAATTTTTTAGAATTTTTTCCAATACATTTTTCAGCTGTTTGTTTTTATGCAGCAAACACATAGGGTTTTTAATGTGCCTTCTAAAAAATCTAAACAATTAAGACAGTAATATTTATGTTTTAAATAAATATGATAAATTATATACTTGATTTATCCCTTTTAATGGTATAAAGGCTGAAATGCCATTGTATAAGATATTGTTTTTGTGTGAATCTGTATCTGAATTATAAATCATGTCATTTTATGACCTAAAATTCTACCTTACATTGTCCAACCCCACCCATTCTGTTCATTTTACTTGTGCAGCTCTTAAAAAGGATCATACATTGCTTTAAATTGATATTTAAAAATTCTGCAGATACACTAAAGAGTGAAATAAAATTCCTTCCTTGATATTTGTTTATATTTGTGTATTGAAAACATATTTGATTGACATTTAGACTCCTGTTTGAATTTCTATATTTAAAAAAAAAAAAATTAAAAAGCTTTTTTATTTGGGCTAGTTCAATTAATTTTTGGGCTACCAAAATGTAAAGAGTACCTGAGACGTGACTGAAATGAAGTAGGCTATGTACAGTATACATTTCTACACCTGCTGTTAATGTTTACAAAGGTCACATAAGAATATTGCCCATAGGTTATTTTAAAAGTTCAAATGTATCAGAATAAACAAATTTTATGTTTGATTTGTGTTATGCATGATAATTGAGCCTCTAACATAATACCTAATATGGTAAATGTGATATCCTAATTATTAATAAATAAATTAAATAATTAAATAAATCGCAAAATTTTTCGCAAATTTCTAGGACTTGCCACCACAAAATTTATAATTTTCATCGCAAAAATCACAAAAAAAAAATCGTGAAATCCTGGAGGGACTGTCTAATATGTCAACAAAATCAAACAATAATTTTGAACTTGGCTTTATCTATTTTTCAGATGAATCTTCTGGAAATTAATGAAAATTATGGCATATTTAAACATAACATTTCAGAAAACTTGTAATAAAACAATTGTCTATAAATATCTTTCAAAGTTTTTTCCTCCACTTCAGCAGCACTTACAAACACAAAATTTAACAGTTTTATTCCTGACTATATCATGAAGGATTTCACAGAAGGGTTTGTTCATATATCGTTTGTTTTTGGATTTTTATAACATTTTAGTCCTAAAGAAGTTACAAAACAGGATTTTTTTTTTCGGTATGTTTCACAATATTTTCTGATTTATACAGTGATAAAAAGATATCCAAAATCCCCTCTTTAAATATCAACAAAATCAAACGAATTTTGAACTTGGCTTTATCCATTTTTCAGATGAATCTTCTGGAAATTAATGAAAATGATGGCATATTTAAACATAACATTTCAGAAAACTTGGAATAAAACTATTGTCTATAAATATCTTTCAAAGTTTTTTCCTCCACTTCAGCAGCACTTACAAACACAAAATTTAGCAGTTTTATTCCTGACTATATCCTGAAGGTTTTGACAGAAGGGTTTGTTCATATATCGTTTTTTTTTTTTTTTTTTTTATAACATTTTAGTCCTAAAGAAGTTACAAAACAGAAGTTTTTTCGGTATGTTTCACAGTATTTTCTGATTTATGCAGTGATAAAAAGAGAAATCTAAAATGCCTTCTATAAAAACCTTTAGCTCTAATATGTCAACAAAATCAAACAAGAATTTTGAACCTAGCTTTATCCAATATTCAGAAAAATCTTCTGAAAATGAATGCAAATTATGTCATAATACTGCATATTTTAACTTGTAATAAAACAATTATCTATAAATATATTTCAAAGTTTTTTCCTCAACTTCAGCAGCACTTACAAACACAAAATTTAGCAGTTTTATTCCTGACTATATCCTGAAGGTTTTGACAGAAGGGTGTGTTCATATATTGTTTGCTGGGTTTTTATAACAGTTTAGTCCTTAAGACATGGCAAAACATGAGTTTTTACCTTATGTTTCACAGTATTTTCTGATTTATGGAGTGATAAAAAGATATCCACAATCCCTTTTGTAAAAACCTTAAACTCTAAAATGTCAACAAAATTAAACAAGAATTCTGACCCTTGCTTTATCCAATTTTCAGATTAATCTTTGGAAATGAATGCAAATTCTGGCATATTAATGCATATTTAAACATAACATTTCAGAAACTTGTAATAAAATAGCTGTCTTTAAATATCTTTCAAAGTTTTTCCTCCACTTCAGCAGCACTTACAAACACAAAACTTAGCAGTTTTATTCCAGACTATATCCTGAAGGTTTTTACAGAAAGGTTTGTTCATATATCGCTTGTTTGGTTTTTTATAACATTTTAGTCCTAAAAATTGAGTTTTCGGAATGTTTCACGGAATTTTCAGATTCATGCAGTGATAAAAAAAAGAAATCCAAAATCTCTTCTGTAAAAACATTTAACACGAATATGTCAACAAATTCAAACAAGAATTTTAAACCTGGCTTTATTCAATATTCAGAAAAATCTTCTGAAAATTAATGCAAATTATTTCATAATACTGCATATTTTAACTTTTAATAAAAAAATTGTCTTTAAATATTGTTCAAAGTTGTTTTCCTCCACTACAGCTACACTTGTAAACACCAAACTTAGTAGTATTGTTCCTGTCTATATTCTGAAAGTTTTTACTGAAAGGTTTGTTCAGATATTGATAGTTTTTTTTTCCACAAAATTTTATTGATTAAAAGAGAAATCCAAAATCCCTTCTGTAAAAACCTTTAGCTTTAATATGTCATCAAAATCAAACAAGAATTTTGAACCTGGCTTTATCCAATTTTCAGATTATCTTCTGGAAATGAATGCAAATTATGGCATATTAATACATATTTAAAACATTTCAGAAAAGTTATAATAAAAAAATGTCTTTAAATGTCTTTCATAGTTTTCTCCTCCACTTCAGCAGCACTTACAGACACCAAACTTAGCAGTTTTATTCCAATCTATATTCTGAAGGTTTTTACTTATTTTATTTTTAATCTATTTTTTTAGATAATTTTACTCTTGAAAAACACTATGAAAATGCATTATTTCAGTATGTTTCACAGTATTTTCTGATTTATGGTATGATAAAAAAGAGAAATCCCAAATCCTCTATCAAAACCTTTAACTTTAATACATCAACAAAACCAAGTGAAAATTTTGACCAATGTCTAGAATAATCTTCTGAAAAATGATCGCACATTACAGTATATTTAAACATAACATTTCAGAAAACTTGCTACACAAACTTATGCTTTTTAATCAGCTGGAAAAGTCTTGCTTTAAACACATTTAAAACTGCAGCTGGAAAAGGCCTGGTTTCTCAATTTGAGTGTAAAGCGTGGACACGCATGGAAAGCGATAGCTTTGGGAAGCTGACATTAAACGCAGGAGGAGTGTCTCCTGTCGTGAATGGAGACGTATTTGGGTTACACGGGGAAGAACTGATTTACACAATGTGCTGTACAATCCCATGACATGTAAAGCTCAGAGGCGCGCACACACACGCGCTCGCTACGTGGAATGAAACCGGTATCCTCTGAGTCCTCTGTCGCCCTACAATGGATCTGAAAGCGGCCGTGTCTCTCCCCGCCCCGTGAACCGCTCTTTCCCACACTTCATAATTAACCAATGAAAAACGAGCCGCACAGGAAACCCGAGACACAAACCTGAACTTTTCCTCCCGAGTCGCTGTTTGGTCACCTGATCCGGCCGACCAATCGCACGTCACGCCTCCTCTGATAAGAGCGGCCTGACCCAAGCATCTATTCATGTGTGTGACATAATGAACCCGGCTCATTTAGTCTGTTTGCCGACGTGTGTTTTTCCACAGTAAATGTTTCATCAGTGAAAGGTCACAGGTCACGTGTGTAAACGTTGTATGTTCTGCTGCGAGACCCTTATGGCTCACAGTAAAGTTTTTAAAATCATATTTTCATTTACAAGACTAGTATTATCATATATTATCACATATATTATGTATAATTAGGTTGGCTTGAGAAAATAAGCTTCTTTGTATTATTTTTTATGAGACTGAAATTTCTGAAAGCTCCTTCTAGAGCTCTTCAGACTGATCTCACCTAGTGTGCTCTATCATTTCAGACTGATCCGACTTATAGTTTTCATAAAACTGAAGATTAAAAATCATCAAAATCCCACAGACTTACATTGAGGGAATGTTCAAATGAGGCAACACTATTCAAACTCCGACTGACAAAATTCAAATCTAAACTCCCACAATCCCTTGAGACTCAATCAAGTTTCACTTCTATCAACTATTTCTAATTCATTCAAACTTCCATTCGATCTGATATTTATCATCTATTGAACTACCTAGCTTAGCAACTACAATCATGCTATTTGTTAATCATGCTAACAACATGCTAGTAACTTGCTTATCATGCTAGCAACATGCTAGTAACTGGTTAACCATATTAAAAACTTGCTAATCATGCTAGAAACATGCACATCATACTAGAAACAGGCTAGTAACTTGTCAGTCATGCTAACAACATGCTAGTAACTTGCTAATAATGCTAGAATCATGCTATCATACTAGAAACAAGCTAGTAATGTCAGTCATGCTAATGACATGCTAGTAACTTGCTAATAATGCTAGAATCATGCTATCATACTAGAAACAAGCTAGTAATGTCAGTCATGCTAACGACATGCTAGTAACTTGCTAAAAATGCTAGAATCATGCTAATCATACTAGAAACAAGCTACTAACTTGTCAGTCATGCTAACATGCTAGTAATTTGCTAATAATGCTAGAATCATGCTAATCATACTAGAAACAAGCTACTAACTTGTCAGTCATGCTAACAACATGCTAGTAACTGGCTACAAATGCTAGAATCATGCTAATCATACTAGAAACAAGCTACTAACTTGTCAGTCATGCTAACATGCTAGTAATTTGCTAATAATGCTAGAATCATGCTATCATACTAGAAACAAGCTAGTAATGTCAGTCATGCTAATGACATGCTAGTAACTTGCTAAAATGCTAGAATCATGCTATCATACTAGAAACAAGCTACTAACTTGTCAGTCATGCTAACGACATGCTAGTAACTTGCTAAAAATGCTAGAATCATGCTAAACATACTGGAAACAAGCTACTAACTTGTCAGTCATGCTAACGACATGCTAGTAACTTGCTAAAAATGCTAGAATCATGCTAAACATGCCGGAAACAAGCTACTAACTTGTCAGTCATGGTAACGACATGCTAGTAACTTAAATCATGCCAGAATCATCCTGGTAACTTGCTAATCAATCTAGAAACATGCAAGCAGCTTGTTAATAATGCTAGAAACATAATAGCAACGTTAAAAACTTGTCAATCATGCCAGAAACATGCTAGCAACATGCTAATCATGCTAGAAACATGTTAACGACTTAATCATGCTAGAAAAATGCTAACAACTTGCTAATCATGCTAGGAACTTCCTATCAACTTGCTAGTCATGGTAAACAGGCTTGGAACCTGTGAATCATGCTAGAAACATGCTAGAAACAAGCAAGCAACTTTGCTAATCATGCTAGAAACATGTTAACGACTAGTTAATCATGCTAGGAACATGCTAGCAACTTGCTAATCAAGCTAGAAACATGATATTGACATGTTAACAACTTGCCAATCATGCTAGAAACATGCTAACAACTTGCTAATCATGTTAGAAACATGCTAGCAACTTGCTAATCATGCTAGAAACATGCTCGCAACTTGTTAATCATGCTAGAATCATCCTAGCAACATGTTAGTAACTGGTTTATCATTCTAGAAACAAGCTAGTAACTTGTCAGTCATGCTACCGACATGCTAGCAACTGGCTAATCAAGCTAGAAACACTCAGTTCTTAGTAACTGATTTGATGCTTTCATTCTCATGTATTCGTCACGTTTTCTGTCAGAGACACTGACAATGAACACGGTTTAATAAATAAACAGCAGTAGGGTTGCCAGACATTGCGTAATCCGCTTCTGAAATAAAGAAATCAATCGGAGTGTTTGAATACAGAAGCACGCTTGCATACTCCTGCTTTATATCTGTTTTCATCTGTGAAGATTTGACACAAACGTGCTCAACAACCACGAATCCATGAAATAACAAACACCAGTCTACAAACGGATAAAAGCAGGAAGATGATGATGAAACAAACGTTTGATGGAATAATTCAAGTCCTACTATTGAAACTTCAAACTTTTGTTGGCAGCGGCTGACCGTCTCTAGGCGCATCCGTGAGACAGTTGCCATGGCGCCGGACCGCCGTCTCCGAGATGCTGCGGCGACAAAGCAGACGTTCATTTTCAACTGTCTGACATGAAAAAGATGGATAAAAGATAAACATCTAGTGCATCTTTTTAAAGTCTTGACTGTTTCTCCTAGACAGCAATGAGATTTATTTATTTTTTAATTCTGGTTAAAGTTTGAGTAATTTTGTTTGTTTTTGTCATTTTTATGTTTTTTATAATGTCTACATAGTTTTAATTATTTTCATTTCAGTTTTTAATATTTTATTTAAATACTACTTAAACTTACTTAAACCAAATTAAAATTGTGTTTTGAATGTTTTTAAGTTTAAGCTTTTTAAAAAAAATTGTCATTTTTTTCTATTATTTTAGTTTTAAATATCAATAATCACTATTTAAATGTGCATTTGGCATTTGTTTAATTCTTTTTTTTAATGTGTATTTTTTAAACAAATTTTATGTCATTTTTATATACATTCAAGTAACAAAATTTTATTAAACACTTTAATTTTAAATAACAAAAATATCCCTGCTGTTTTTAAATGTGCATTTGGTAGTCGTTTAGTGTTATTTATACACTTTTGTGTATTTTTTTAATTATTTTTTTATTTACCTTTTAGTTATTTCGGTACATCAGGTTTAACTTATTTATTTAGTTAACATTTTTAGTAACAACATCTAATTAAATTAATTTTAATTTTAAATAATAATAATAACCCTGCTGTTTTTAAATGTGCATTTGGCATTTGTTTATTTTTATTTATTTATTTATTTTTGTGTATTCTTTAAATAAATTATGTCTTTATATGTTTGTTTTTTTATAATGTCTACATGTTTTATTTATTTTTATTTTTAATATTTTATTTAAATACTACTTAAACTTACTCAAACCAAATGAAAAATGTGCTTTGAATGTTTTTAAGTTTAAGTTTTTAAAAATATTTTATTTTACTTTTTAACATTTTTTAATAACAAAAATGTATTTTTATTATTTTAGTTTTAAATATCAATAATTACCCTGCTCTATTTAAATGTGCATTTGGCATTTGTTTAATTCTTTTTTTATGTGTATTTTTTAAACAAATTTTTATTTAATTTTTATATACATTTTAGTGACAAAATTTAAAGACTTTAATTTTAAATAACAATAATAACTCTGTTTTTAAATGTGCATTTGTTTATATTTGTTTATTTATTGTATTCTTTTAATTCATTTTTATTTCAGTTTTAGTTTTAGTTATTTTGGTACATCAGGTTTACCTTATTTTTTATTTAGTTAACATAATTAGTAACAAAATTGAATTAAATTCATTAAAAAATGTTATGCTTAATTTTAACATTTTTTTAATAAGAAAATTATTATTATTATTATTTTATAATAACCCTGCATTTTTTAATGTGTATTTTTTAAATTAATTTTTTATTCAGTTTTTTATATAAAAATTTCATTTCAATTAACATTTTACTAACAGGACTTTAATTTTAAATAACAATAACAACACTGCTATTTTTAAATGTGCATTTGGCATTTATTAATTTATTTTTTGTGTAATTTTAAAATTACATTTGATTTCAGTTTTAGTTATTTTGGTACATCCGTTTTAATTTATTTATTTAGGTAAAAAAATTTATCAACAAAATTTAATTAAATAATTTTAATTTTTAATAAAAATAATAAAAAATAGTTATATATTATAACTAAAATAAAAAATATAAATATATATTATAAAGTATATTTTATTTTATTGTGCCACAAAATTTACTCTAGTAATATTGTGGGTTTTAAACACATACAAACACCATCATATGTCCTTTAGAAGATGTAAATACTCTAGTTGTTACTTCTATTTCTAATAAAGAAACATCTGAGACAAAGCTCTTCCTTAAAACAACACTCTCCTGAGATGTAAGCTGCAATAACCAGCATTTTCCTGAGGGACGATACACTTTAGTGCTCCACGTCTCCTGTTACAGTCAGATTGACAGTGAAATCCCTGCTGGAGACGAGTTTCCAAAGTCACATTGAGAGCCGTTCCCAGTGGCATTCAGTCAGTGGCACACCTGTGGCTCTAGTGTGTGTGTGTGTGGGTCACAGCTGCCATCATTCTCCCCAAATATCCCCCCGTTTCTCATCCCTCTTTCTATTTTTATTGCCGCTCCGTCCTTCAGGAGTCATGGCGACGCCTGCGTCATCACTCCAGGTGCTCTGTGGGCGGTCGCCATGGTTACGGCGGCGGGATTCCGCCCAATCGGGCGCCGGCGGGAGTCGCGGGGAGAATCTGTGTGTCTGTGTTTCAGGAAAACACGCGTCACGTGATGTTTTTCCAGCAGACTGTGAATCAATCCCGCTATCCTGATTCTGTCGATTGCGCACGAGGATTACGGATGAAAGTGCTTCTGCTGGTGCTTTTCTGTTAATAAACAACAAGGTTAATTTGCATATCGTCTCATAACGCAACTAATTAAACTGACTGCACGAGCCTGAAAAACACTGATGCTTTGAAAATAAATGACACTTTGGACCAGCCTAAAATGTGTTTGTTTTTCTTAAATTATATTTATTTCCATTTTGATTTGATATTAATCAAAATATTTGTCAGACAGTATTGGCGATTGGAAATATTACTCTTTATGCTTCTGTAATTGTTTATTGTACCAGTATTTGTAAGCTCTTTAGTCACAGCAGTGTTTCTAACAGACAAAATGAATCAATTGAGTGAGTCATTTATGCTAGAAGCGGTCTTATGATTGACTTCAATCATTCAGTTTAAGTGATTCACTAGCAAAAACCAGATCAAAAGAGCCGCTTATTTTCTAATTTCGATATTGCTTGTAATTTTAAAACACACACACATATATAGTGATAAGTTTGAGCTTTTACGAAACGCCAAATTAGTTAACCATTGTTTTGCAAAATGATTCAGATCGCAAAATGGGACTTCATTGATTCAGATCGGTTAGGATAGGGTTCGAGAATCATTGATTCAAAACGAGACTTTGCGAATAATTTGATAATTGAGACTTCCAGTCGGGTTCGCGAATCATTTGATTTAGATCAGGACTTTGGATTGGTTTTGCGAATCATTTGATTCAAATCTGGACTAAGGATCGGTTCAAATCATTTGATACAGATCGGGACTTCAAATCCATTTAGTGAATCATTTGACTCAAAACAGGTTCACATATCATTTGATTCAGATCGGGACTTCCAGTCGGGTTCGAGAATCATTGATTCAAAACGAGACTTTGCGAATAATTGGATAATTGAGATTTCCAGTCTGGTTCGCGAATCATTTGATTTAGATCAGGACTTTGGATCGGTTTCGCGAATCATTCGATTCAAAAAGGGACTACGGATCGGTTCAAATCATTTGATACAGAAAGGGACTTCGAATCCATTTAGTGAATCATTTGACTCAAAAAAGGTTCATAAATCATTTGATTCAGATCAGAACTTCCAGTCGGGTTCGCAAATCATTTGAAAACTGGACTACGAATCAGTTCAAATCATTTGATACAGATCGGGACTTCAAATCCATTTAGTGAATCATTTGACTCAAAACTGGTGTGCGAATCATTTGATTCGGATCAGGACTTCCAGTCTGGTTTGCGAATCATTTGATTTGGATCGGGTTTTCACGAATCATTTGATTCGGATCGGGTTCGCAAATCATTTGATTCGGATCGGGTTTACGAATCATTTGATTCAAAACAGGACTTCCGGTCGGGTTCACGAATCATTTGATTCGGATCGGGTTCACGAATCATTTGATTCGGATCAGGTTCACGAATCTTCAAATCCATTTAGTTCACGAATAATTTGTTTCGGATAGGGTTCGCGAATCAGTTGATTCAGATCGGGGCTTCCCATCGGGTTTGCGAATCATTTGATTCGGATTGGGTTCTCAAATCATATTTGATTCAAAACGGGACTTCCGGTCAGGTTCGTGAATCATTTGATTCAGATCAGGTTTGCGAATCATTTGATTCGGATCGGGTTCGTGAATCATTCATCAAGACCATCAAGGCAGTAGGCTACAGTTATAAAACAAAACAAAGAAAAAGGAAAGAAAAAAAGAATACACAAATACAAATATAAAAAAAATATTAATAATTTGATATTAATCAAACAATATTTATTATTCCAAGTGATTTATTTATTATTATATCATCATTTATAATAACAAAAACAATATACTTTCTTAAGACACAAGCCAAAATGTTACAATATAATATTTGTTTGGCTTTTCACAATTTAACTTGAATTTCATCTTATGTAAAAGCTAAATTAGCATAACATAAAGTAGAATTTTCACTTAGGATACATTTTGTTAATCAATGTTTAATTCAACTTACTCGCTATACATAAACGCAGGAATACTGTCCTCCAAAGGTCTTTATTTTTATTGTCATGTCTTTTTAAAATATGCAAAATATTTTCTATTATGTACCACCAAAAAAAACCCCTAGCTTTACTGACTAATTTTTAATTTAATATAATTTAATTGTTAGTACATAACAGAAAACATTATCTATAGATTATGCATATATGCAACACTGTCAAGCAAAAATATAATTGAAAAGAAATGTCTTTTTTCCCCTATGTGAGTGTTATTTGATTTAATAACAGTGTTTAGTGCTATTTAGATTAACAGAACAAAATATGTTTAAACCAGAAACCAAGACTTTCAATTAGACCAGTATATTAAAATACCTTTTAAATAAATAATACAGTAATTGCACTAGCAGATTGAAAACAGTGCCACAATAATAGTAATAATCACTTATTATGTTTGTGTTTTTATTTAATACTTTGCTCGTTAGTACATAATCTTAAATGTCTCAAAAACAATGTTTTGCATCCTGCATGTAACATTTCCACAACGTTTTTTGGCAACAAATTTACATAATGTTTTGTTTCCACACTGTATTGCAGATGAGAAACATCTGCACAAACAAGCTACCCTGTGTTCTGTACCTTGCTGTGTCTTTAATAAGCACAAGAGCGTGTCAGGAGACACAGGAGGGGTCGATATCACGGAGGACTTTCCTGGAAACGATGCATCAGTGTTATTGTGTGTCCATCAGGAGCGTCTGCCTGCGATGCTGAAGCTCTCCATCAGATTTACTGCAACACAGAATCACATTCATCACCGAAAGGACAATAGATTTCACTCTCCATTTCACCTCAGCTTTCGATCGACTTCAGCGTGAAATTAATAGACGTAACCTTCGGACCCTTCTGTTAAATATGGAAATGTTTGCGGTCTCAGAGTCGAAGCGAACGCCGCTGCTAATATGACTATATTTAGAGCGCTGAGAAAGAACGCGGCGATAAAGTTCTCTGAAATTCATCCGAGCGAATAACCTCTGGACGTCAGCCACTGTAAACTCAGCTTTCCCCGAGCGGGGAAATAATAAGCAACAGCTGTTGTTATTGTTGTGTTCACGACATGAAATCCTAGAGATCCCAGAAAACACAAAGGTCAAAGGTCAGCACAGCTATGATAGCTGACCTCTCCGCAGTGTCCGACATCTGAAGATGGTCAGATCTGATTTAAAGTCCCAAACCGCATATCCATCCTCAATAATGAGAGAGAATAAATCCTATTACATTCAATAAAGTCCCTGGAAGATACACTGTTTGTCACTGTTTGAAAGAGACATAATAAGACATTTTAAAGGAATAGCTCACCCAAAAAAGAAAATTTGCTGAACTCACCCTTTAGTTTGTTTCTTCATCACATTTGAAGAAATATGTCCTTGGATCCTCTGTGAGTGAATGGGTGCCGTCAGAATGAGAGTCCAAACAGCTGATAAAAACATCACAGTAATCCACACCACTCCAGTCCATCAGTTAACATCTGGAGAAGACAAAAGCTAAAACACATCCATCATTAAGACATTTAACTAAAATATGAGTCCATAATTCATAATAAAGCTTACTCCAGTGAAAAAGACTATCTCCTGTTGTCTCTCACATTAAAATCCAGCCACATATTTGATTAGAGCTGTTTTGGCTTGATCTGATTCAGTCCAGACCACTTTTTCTGATCTACAGCAAAAGATTCACAAACCTGCTGTGAAATTCCGATCTAAATCAAATGATTCACAATCCATGCTCTGAAGTCTTGGACTGAATCATTCAATTCGCAGAATGATTCAAAAACCTGCTCTGAAGTTCTGATCTAAAAAAAATGATTTGCATTACACACTACGAAGACCCAATCTGAATCAAATGATTTGCGATACACAAAGTTCTGAAGTCAAATGATTAGCGAACATTCTCCGAAGTCCTGATCTAAACCAAATTTGCTATATGTGAAGTTCCAAACTAAATTAATTGATTTGCAATACACAAAGTTCCGATCTAGGCCAAATAATTTGTGATACATGCTCCGAAGTCCCAATCTGAATCAAATGAGTTTCGATACACGATCCGATTGGACCTCTTCGAAACAGTAAGTTATGTTGTGAAGCAATGGTTTTTAAAATAATTACAAGCGATGTCGAAATTCGGGACTTCGGTTCGCGAGTCATTAGATTCAGGTCAGAACTTTGGATCAGGTTCACAAATCTTTTGATTCAGATCACGACTTCGGATCAGGGATTGCAAAACATTTGATTTAGATCAGGATTTCTGATTGGGTTCGCAAATATTTATTTATTTAAAACAGGATTTTGGATCGGTTTCACAAATCATTTTATTCAAACCTGACTTTGGATCGGGTTCGCAAATCATTTGATTCAGAATGTGACTTCAGATCGGGTTCATGACTCCAACTGATTCAGATAGAGATTTCGATGCAGGTTCGCAAATCATTTGATTCAAAACGGGACTCTGGATCGGGTTTGAGAATCTTTTGATTCAGATCAGGACTTCGGAACAGGAATTGCGAAACATTTGATTTAGATCAGGCTCGTGAATCATTATATTCAAAATGTGATTCAGATCAGTTTTGCGGATCATTTGATTCAGATCAGGACTTAGAATCGGGTTCATGATTCAATTGATTCAGATAAGGACTTTGGTGTGGGTTGGCAAATTATTAGATTCAAAACAGGACTTCGGATCAGGTTTGTGAATCAATTGATTCAAAACAGGACTTTAGAGTGTTTTTTTGTTAATCTTTTTTTTTTTTAGCTTAAAAGACTCACTCACTCGATTTGGTTCATCTATTCCTCTTTTTGCATCTTCAGCCATGATTACACGACACTGACAGTACAACTACTGGCTTCACTCCCTAGTTTTATGACATTAACTGAAATAATAGAAAAAAAAGTATGTTTTTTTTAATTCGGTGAATTTTGCGTGAAAATAAAGATTTGCATGCTTATTGAAAAAAAAAAAAAATAACACTACATTGTCTTTCAATAATTCAAGCATTTTTCAAGTAATATTGCTATTTTCAAGAATTTTCCAGGCCTTAAATTTTCACCTGCCGTTTGATTGACACATGAGCCGGTTGCAGCATTCGGCCGCTGCAGATGTTCAAGGTCGCTTGATTTGTGTCTCTGCTTTCCGAAAGCTGTAGCCAAACTTTCCGGGTTGAAAATAAATCAAAGTGAACACCGAAGGAAAATACACTCCATACTTTTCCGCTTTCAGGGCTTCCTCCCTGCCCTTATTTAAATCAGGCCGTTTTTTGGCCCGCATGCGGCGCTTTCCTGCCGAGTCGCGTGTCACTCTGATATATAGACTCATTTCCATTGATGAAGAGCCAGACACGCAGAGGACAAACCGCTGCCAAACCTGCAGAATCACTCAAAAGTTCAGCTCTTACATCTCACGCGTGTCACCTACTCCCTCCTGCCCTTAAACGTCTTCTAAAACTGCGACGGTCTCAGACGAGCAGCATGTGCATTGCATTATTACTGATGACATCACAAACATCTCTAAATGATCATATTCAGGTTGTTTTTTAAGGGATGAATGCAGCAGACGTTCACGTAAACAAACTCTGCTGGAAGTTTGCCACCTGTTCAGGTTCATGGAAGTCATTCGTCACTCATTTCCGCATCGAAGAATCGCTTGCGTCTCCGTGTTAATCCGATCCGGTCTCTTTCCTCTGATTATCACTGGAAACTGCATTCATTTTGCACACATTTGTATTGCATGTGAATTTTAGCCCTTCGAAAAAGGATGGCTCAATTCATGCCCTAGCCTAGAATAACAATACTGGTGATTACAAAAATCATTTTTATGTCTCTGTAATGGTAATGGCAGCATGTGTAAGCTCTTTAGTCACAGTAGTGTTTCAAACAGGCGAACCGATTCAATTGCGTGAGTCATTTACGCTGGAACTGCTCCAACTGATTCAAACTCGAAATCATTAGCAAAAAAACTGATCAAAAGAAACATTTATTTTAAAATTTCGCTGTTGCTTGTAATTTTAAAATGCACATACATAGCCTATAGTGATGAGCGAAACTGATTTTTCCAAACTCAGAATCAGTTAAACTATTGACATTTGAAACGATACTTAAGATCAGGTTCGCGAATCATTTGATTTAAAAACGAGACTTCAAATCGGGTTCGTAAATCATTTGAATCAAAACGTGGTTTCGGATCGCGATTGTGAATCAGATCGGGATTTCGGATTGGGTTCGTGAATCATCTAATTTGGATCGGGTTGGCGAATCACTTGAATCAAAACCAGACTTCGAATCGGGTTTGCGAATCATTTGATTTAAAACCAGACTTCAAATCGCGTTCGCGAATCATTTGATTCAAAACCAGACTTCGAATCGCGTTTGCGAATCATTTGATTCAAAACCAGACTTCAAATCGCGTTCGCGAATCATTTGATTCAAAACCAGACATCGAATCGCGTTCGCGAATCATTTGATTCAAAACCAGACATCGAATCGCGTTCGCGAATCATTTGATTCAAAACCAGACTTCGAATCGGGTTCGTAAATCATTTGAATCAAAACGTGGTTTCGGATCGCGATTGTGAATCAGATCGGGATTTCGGATTGGGTTCGTGAATCATCTAATTTGGATCGGGTTGGCGAATCACTTGAATCAAAACCAGACTTCGAATCGGGTTTGCAAATCATTTGATTTAAAACCAGACTTCAAATCGCGTTCGCGAATCATTTGATTCAAAACCAGACTTCGAATCGCGTTTGCGAATCATTTGATTTAAAACCAGACTTCAAATCGCATTTGCGAATCATTTGATTCAAAACCAGACTTCGAATCGCGTTCGCGAATCATTTGATTCAAAACCAGACTTCGAATCGCGTTCGCAAATCATTTGATTCAAAACCAGACTTCGAATCGGGTTCGCGAATCATTTGATTCAAAACCAGACTTTGAATCGGGTTCGTGAATCATTTGATCGAGATTTTGGATCAGGTTCGCGAATCATTTGATTTGGATCGGGTTGGCGAATCACTTGAAACAAAACGAGACTTCGAATCAGGTTGGCGAATCATTTGACTAAGATCAGAACTTAGGACCAGGTTCGCAAATCATTTGATTCAAAACAGGACTTCAGGTCAGGTTGCCGAATCACTTGAATCAAAACGGGACTTTGGATCGGGTTTGTGAATCATTTGATTTAGATCAGAACTTCGGATCGTGTTCGCAAATCATTTTATTCAAAAATGGGACTTTGGGTCGGGTTTGCGAGTCATTTGAATCAAAACGAGACTTCGGGTTGGCGAAAGTTGGCGAAATCAGAATCATTTGATTCAGAACAGAACTTAGGATCGTGTTCGCGAATCATTTGATTCAAAACGGGACTTCAGGTCGGGTTCGCAAATCATTCGATTCAAAACAAGACTTCAAATCGGGTTTGCAAATCATTTGAATCAAAACGTGGTTTCGGATCATGAATCATTTGATTCAGATCGGGATTTCAGATTGGGTTCGTAAATCATCTGATTTGGATCAGGTTGGTAAATCACTTGATTCAAAACGAGACTTTTAATCGGGTTCGCGAATCATTGGATTCAAAATGGGACTTCGGATCAGGTTTGGGAATGATTTGAATCAAAACTTAGTTTCGGATCGGCATTGCGAATCGTTTGATTCAGATCGGGATTTTGGATCAGGTTGGCGAATCATCTGATTTGAATCGGGTTGGCGAATCATTTGATTCAGAACGGAACTTAGGATCGTGTTCGCGAATCATTTGATTCAAAACAGGACTTTACAATGGTTTTACTATAGAAAAAGTTTAAAAACATTGACTGCTTTAGGATGAACAGAGCTTTGGCTAGTTTCCATGTACTTGTCAAGATCAACTTTGAATAAAAAGAAAAGAGAGGCCACATTTTTGTTTATGTATTTTTGATGTAAATTTAGCTAGCAGGAAACAAATTAATTGTTATATTTTTCTATATTCTCCTTTGAGTAGTCAAACAATACAAAGAAAACACCTTTAAAACAGAAAGAAAAGTCACTTACTTACAAAATGGTGTTCAGAAAATAAATAAATTAAATATATATTTAACATATTTGACATTATATTCAATTGATTATATTATCTTTGTCTATCTCTTTATTTGTATGAAGTTCTGATTGAGTTTGCTGTGTGTTGGTAAGTGAAAGAATGCAGTTTTACAGTGATGACAGTAAGACACGGATGACGTCAGCCAGTGTTTGTGCAGCAGCTGACTCTGAAGTTGAAGTTGAGCTGCAGTCTGACAGCATCATTATCCGCTCGCATCAGGCTTTCCTGCGCCGTCAGCAGCGGATCGGTTTTCTCCAGACACAGATCTGCTCCCGCAGCGAGTGAATCACCTCCACAGGACAGCTGTCTGCTGGCAACCCGAGCCAAACCGGCACCGAGACCGGCTGCCCACAGATTCAATCATTCCCTCCGGCTGCTGCTAATGGAGGATGAGCTCATGCTCTCAGAGAAACACTCACTTAACGCTGCCATACATGACATGACACCACTGCAATGTGAACGGAAATCAGCGCAGGTTCCTACACTGGAAGACTGCAAGACTACAAAATTAAAGTCGTAATATTTCAAGAAAAAAGATGAAATACTACGAGAATAAAGTCAAAATATTTTGAGAATAAAGTCGAAATATATAGAGAATAAAGTTGCAATATTACAAGAATAAAGTCAATATATTTTGAGAATAAAGTCAAAAATTACGAGATTAAAGTCATAATATTTAGAGAATAAAGTCGGAATACTATGAGAATAAAGTCGAAATTTTACAATAAAGTTGAAATACTACGAGAATAAAGTTGAAATATTGAGATAATAAAATCCAAATATCATGAAAATAAAGTCTAAATACTACGAGAATAAAGTCAAAATATTACTAGAATAAAGTCGAAATATTTTGAAAATAAAGTCGAAATATTACTAGAATAAAGTCGAAATATTTTGAAAATAAAGTCGAAATATTACGAGAATAAAGTCGAAATATTTTGAAAATAAAGTCAAAATATTACTAGAATAAAGTCAAAATATTTTGAAAATAAAGTCGAAATATTACTAGAATAAAGTCGAAATATTTTGAAAATAAAGTCGAAATATTACGAGAATAAAGTCGAAATATTTTGAAAATAAAGTCGAAATATTACGAGAATAAAGTCGAAATATTTTGAAAATAAAGTCGAAATATTACGAGAATAAAGTCGAAATATTTTGAAAATAAAGTCAAAATATTACTAGAATAAAGTCGAAATATTTTGAAAATAAAGTCAAAATATTACTAGAATAAAGTCGAAATATTTTGAAAATAAAGTCGAAATATTACGAGAATAAAGTCAAAATATTTTGAAAATAAAGTCGAAATATTACTAGAATAAAGTCGAAATATTTTGAAAATAAAGTCAAAATATTACTAGAATAAAGTCGAAATATTTTGAAAATAAAGTCGAAATATTACGAGAATAAAGTCGAAATATTTTGAAAATAAAGTCAAAATATTACTAGAATAAAGTCGAAATATTTTGAAAATAAAGTCAAAATATTACTAGAATAAAGTCGAAATATTTTGAAAATAAAGTCGAAATATTACGAGAATAAAGTCGAAATATTTTGAAAATAAAGTCAAAATATTACTAGAATAAAGTCGAAATATTTTGAAAATAAAGTCGAAATATTACGAGAATAAAGTCGAAATATTTTGAAAATAAAGTCAAAATATTACGAGAATAAAGTCGAAATATTTTGAAAATAAAGTCAAAATATTACTAGAATAAAGTCGAAATATTTTGAAAATAAAGTCAAAATATTACTAGAATAAAGTCGAAATATTTTGAAAATAAAGTCAAAATATTACTAGAATAAAGTCGAAATATTTTGAAAATAAAGTCGAAATATTACGAGAATAAAGTCGAAATATTTTGAAAATAAAGTCGAAATATTACGAGAATAAAGTCGAAATATTTTGAAAATAAAGTCGAAATATTACTAGAATAAAGTCAAAATATTTTGAAAATAAAGTCAAAATATTACTAGAATAAAGTCGAAATATTTTGAAAATAAAGTCGAAATATTACGAGAATAAAGTCAAAATATTACTAGAATAAAGTCGAAATATTTTGAAAATAAAGTCAAAATATTACTAGAATAAAGTCGAAATATTTTGAAAATAAAGTCAAAATATTACTAGAATAAAGTCGAAATATTTTGAAAATAAAGTCAAAATATTACTAGAATAAAGTCGAAATATTTTGAAAATAAAGTCAAAATATTACTAGAATAAAGTCGAAATATTTTGAAAATAAAGTCGAAATATTACTAGAATAAAGTCGAAATATTTTGAAAATAAAGTCAAAATATTACTAGAATAAAGTCGAAATATTTTGAAAATAAAGTTGAAATATTAAGATAATAAAATCCAAATATCATGAAAATAAAGTCTAAATACTACGAGAATAAAGTCGAAATATTTTGAAAATAAAGTCGAAATATGAGAATAAAGTCGAAATATTATGAGAATAAAGTCTACTTTTTTTTTAGAATTGTTTAAAATGTCTATATATTTTTTATATTTTACTTAAATTTTCCATTTTTAGTTTGTTGTGTGCTTTTGTCATTTTTATAATAAAAAATGTCTCTATATATTTATCTAAATTTTCTATTTTTATTTTAATTTTAGCTAAAGTTTTAGCAATTTTGTTGTTTGCTTTTGTCATTTTTATAAAAATTTTAAATGTCTATATATATATATATTTTTTTAATATTTGTATATTAATTCTTCATTTTCATTTTAGCTAAAGTTTTAGCCATTTTGTTTTGTCATTTTTGTTTTGCTTTTGTCATTTTTATTAATTCTTTAAATATTACTATATTCTTTAAATGTCGATCTATTTTTTAATATTTTTATTTTAATTCCCAATTTAAGTTTTAGCAATTTTGTTGTGTGCTTTTGTCATTATTATTAATATTTTTTTTAAATACACCTATATTATTTTTTATTAATTTTACAGTTTTTAATTTTAGCTTTAGTATTTATAAAATGTCTTTTGACAGTTTTAGCAAGTTTTCTGTGTTTCTGTTTACTGTTTGTCTTTATATTTTATATTATATTATGTTTTTTTCATATTTATATAGTTTTTAGGTTTAGTTTTGATTATTTTACTAGCTTAAACTAAAGAAAAAAAGAAATGATGCCTTGGCAACTAGCTTAAACAAAAGCGTTTTTGAAGAATTTTTTTAAAATGGTTTTACTTTTAGTTAATGTTGATAATATCCCTGCTGTATGTAAAAGTGGCCGGTGCTTTTATCTAAACATTGCGTTGATCAAACCCCATGACCTTGGTTTTGCGATCAATGGTCTGAACTACAGGAATGTAAACACAGTATGAATCTGTACTACTATTGCTGTGTACCGCAGTGTATTGTGGGTAACGGCATACCCTGCGTGACCTCAGAAAAGTCCCAGTAACAGTTATAAAATCCCCGTCAGGCGCTTTCACTTCTCTAGTGTCGCTTTCGAATCCGGCCACTGAATCGCCAGAACTGTAACTACTGTAGAAACAAAACACCTGCACAAAAACAAACACACACAGCAGTTTCACTCGGACTGCGAGAGACCGCTTCATTCCGAAGAACGACGGACAGATTGTGACAGATCATCACAAAATAGGAAGAAGCGTAAAAGTTCAGCGAGAGCTGTTCCAAATGTCACTTTCACTTCTGAAAATGAAATCAGCGCGTCATTCCTACTATGCAGCACACTTTCACATCTTAATATATGACTGAAAACGCTGAACAAGACATCACAATCACTACTCTTCATGCTGGAAATCAGATTACAGTTCTTACATTTTTTAAAAAGTGGTTTGAGTTTATTTTCATTTTCACCTCTACCATAAATCAAATATTTATTGAGAAATATTCCTTTTTTTATTTAATAATAAAAACAACAGCACTAATATGTAATACTTAAAATTTGATGTGAGTATAGTATAAAGATCATTTAAAAATATATACAAAAAATATATATTTTTAGGATGTATTATTTCAAAAGATAGGATTTTCATAATTCTTTAAATATGTCTATATATTTTTATATTAATTTTCAATGTATGTTTTAGCAATTTTGTTGTGTGCCTTTGTCATTTTACTATTATTATTTTTAAATATGTCTATTTTTTTAATATTTTTATATTAATTTTTCATTTCATTTTAGCTAAAGTTTCAGCAATATTTTTGTTTTCTTCTGTCATTTTGAATATTCTTTTTAAATAGGTCTATATTACTATTTTATATATAAATATATTTTTTTGTGTGTGTGTGTGTGTGTGTGTGTGTGTTTTTGTTTACTGTTTTTTTTAATTGTCTATATATTTTATGTTTTTTTTTTTCATATTTATATAGTTCTTATTATTTCAGTTTTAGTTTTGGTTATTTTACTACTTTATTTTAAACTAAAGAAATTTAAACTAATTTCCAAATATTTTTTTTTAAATATGTATATGTAATTATATATATATACACACATTTGACACTTTTTTAAATTAAATAAAATTAT
>NC_133380.1:2408748-2431532 GCF_049309525.1 Garra rufa | reverse complement strand
ATACTTTTATCAAGAAAATATCATTTCTTTCTAAAATGTCAGAAAATATAAAATATTTATAAAAATATTATTTCTATTTTATAAAATTTCTTGTTTAATTCAATGTGTTGCCCTATATTTTTTAAAGATTTATTATTAAAAAAAATCTTTTTTGAAAGTTGGAAAATTAATTTAGTTTTAGTATCACTGATACAACATTATGGATTTTATTTATATTTTGAGTCACCCTTTTATTTTTCCATTTGCATTTTAGTTTATGCTTTAGTTATTTTGTTGTCATTTTTTGTATTTACTTTAATGTGTCTTTTTAGAATTTCAGTTTTATTTTTATTTTTTAGTAACTCAAAACTACACAAAAATGAAAAAAAAATATATATATATATATGTGTGTGTGTGTGTGTGTGTGTGTGTGTGTATATACACATATATTTAAATGTTTTTTAAAAAATAATTATTTATATTTTAATCTATTTTATCAATTTTAATCTGTTTCTTTATAAATATTTAAGAAATTCAATAGCAAATTCTGAGTGAAAACTACATCAGTTTTGTTTTTCTGTTTCAGAAACACTTCCTCACACAAGAATAAGTTGAAACCTTCTGAAAAACAGGAACAACCCACTAAACACATGTGAGCTCAGGAGTTTCTGTTCTTTCATGGTTTACGTCTGCTTGACTATAATTACCAATCAAATGAGGTTTTACCTTTTTCCTCTCCATCCGTCTGTGTCTTTGTTTCTGTTCTCCTTTTCATCTCTCTCTTTATTTTTCCTCCGAGCAGCCGATGATGATTTCACTCAAGCGTAATTAAAGGCAAGTTCAGCTCCATTAAATTGGGGAAAATCATTTCACGGCTCATTTCAGCTGCCGTATTTAAACATAAAGAACAACATTCTGCTCTTGTGTTTCTGTTCACCAAACGTCTGTCCATTGAAGCATCAAGTCAGTCCTGGTCGATCTTCTCTTGCTGACGCTGGTCACAAATAAGGTGAGATGGTTGATGGAAGTTCAGCAGATAAACGAGGAGCTGATATAAATCAGATGAGTCTCAAATCAGTGTCATATATAACTTTTAGGAGTCTGAGGTGAAAAACAGCCATCCGTCTTCTGTCTCAACCTGCAACCATGACAAACAAAACAGATTGTGTTAGTTGCTTGATTTGTTATCTGTGGTAAATATGATTTAAGGCCTGAAATGATCCACAGGACTACACAAATGTAGCTGCAATTGGTTGAGCAGAATTCAGATTATCAAAAATTTTTATTCCAATTCAGTTCATGAATTTAAACTGAATTGTGGTGAAAAACAGAATGCAGAACAGCAATGTGAATTTGCATCTAAGGAAGCAGAGTGAAAATGATTAAGTGAAGTTTAAACATTCATATGTTTTAGAGACAAAACAACAGACAACAAACAAACAAGCAAACAAATGAATAAACAAACAAATTAATGAACGAACAATAGATAAAACAAATGAACAAAAGAATGAACAAGCAAACAAAAAAAGAACAATAAACAATAGATAAATACAAAAATGAATAAACAAACTTACAAGCAAACAAACAAACAAAAAACAAACAAATAAGCGATAGATAGATAGATAGATAGATAGATAGATAGATAGATAGATAGATAGATAGATAGATAGATAGATAGATAGATAGATAGATAGATAGATAGATAGATGAAAACAAAAGAAAAAACAAATAAAACAAACAAACGAAAGAACAAACAAACGATAGATAGATAGATAAAAATGAATGAACAACAAGCAAACAAACAAACAAACAATTGTTATATAAAATGAATAAACAGACAAGCAAACAAACAATTGTTAGATAAAATGTTAGACAAACAACAAACTAATGATACACAGATAAAATAAATGAACGAAAGAATGAACAAGCAAACAAACAATAGTTAGATAAAATAAACAAACAAGCAAACAAATGATTGACAGATAAAACAAATGAACAAAAGAATGAAAAAAGAACAAACAAACGATAGATACATAAAAATAAACGAACTAACAAGCAAACAAACGAACAAAAAACAAACAAACAAGCGATAGATAAAAATGAATAGACAAGCAAACAAACAATTGTTAGATAAAATGAATGAACAAAAGAATGAACAAGCAAACAAACAAAAGAACAAACAAACGATAGATACATAAAATAAATAAACAAAC
Source organism: Garra rufa (assembly GCF_049309525.1). Taxonomy (NCBI): domain Eukaryota; kingdom Metazoa; phylum Chordata; class Actinopteri; order Cypriniformes; family Cyprinidae; genus Garra; species Garra rufa. Next base: position 2,429,340 of record NC_133380.1, on the reverse strand, counting down.
GAACAAATGATAGATCGATAAAACAAATGAACAAAAGAATGAACAAGCAAACAAACAAAAGAACAAACAAACGATAGATACATAAAATAAATAAACTAACAAGCAAACAAACGAACAAAAAACAAACAAACAAGCGATAGATAGATAGATAGATAGATAGATAGAGAGATAGAGAGAAGAAAACAAAAGAAAAAACAAATAAAACGACAAACAAACGAAAGAACAAACAAACGATAGATAGATAAAAATGAATGAACAACAAGCAAACAAACAAACAATTGTTACATAAAATAAACAAACAAACAAGCAAACAAATGATTGACAAAACAAATGAACAAAAGAATGAAAAAAGAACAAACAAACAATAGATACATAAATAAAAAAAACTAACAAGCAAACAAACAAACAAAAAACAAACAAACAAGCGATAGATAGATAGATAGATAGATAGATAGATAGATAGATAGATAGATAGATAGATAGATAGATAGATAGATAGATAGATAGATAGATAGATAGATAGATAGATAGATAGATAGAGAGATAGGAGAAAACAAAAGAAAAAACAAATAAAACGACAAACAAACGATAGATAACAATGAATAAACAGACAAGCAAACAAACAATTGTTAGATAAAATTAATGAACAAACAAACAACAAACAAACGATAGATAGATAAAATAAATGAACAAGCAAACAAACAATAGTTAGATAAAATAAACAAACAAGCAAACAAATGATTGACAGATGAAACAAATGAACAAAAGAATGAAAAAGCAAACAAACAAAAGAACAAACAAACGATATAGATAGTCGATAGACAGATATATAGATAGATAAAACATAAAAACTAATAAAAGAACAAACAAGCAAACAAACTAAAAACAAATGATAGATAAAATGAACAAACAAACAAACAAATGATAGATCGATAAAACAAATGAACAAAAGAATGACCAAGCAAACAAACAAAAGAACAAACGATATATACATAATATAAATAAACAAACTAACAAGCAAACAAACGAAACAAAAAACGATAGATAGATAGATAGATAGATAGATAGATAGATAGATAGATAGATAGATAGATAGATAGATAGATAGATAGATAGATAGATAGATAGATAGATAAAACAAATGAACAAACAAACAAATGAATGATAGATAGGTAGATGAAATAAATTAACAAACAAATGAACGAAAATGAAAAAGTTGAAATGAAAATGACTTAAATTCCAATATAATTCCTGAATTTAAATGCAAGCAAAATTAACCATGTAATCATGAATATTTAAACAAACTTATTTTTTTTTTACAATTTATTTATTATAATTGTACATATTTATAATTTTATTAATTTTTTTGATTTGATATAATATGACAATTTTATATTTTAATTATTTTTTCCTACTTTTCATAATTTTTTTTTTATACATCTCTATATTTTTTTCATTTTTAGATTAATTTTTTTCAAATGTTATATTCATGCACGTATATTTTTATTTAATTTCATTCATCAAGTTAAACTAAATAACAATGAGATATGTTGTCTATTTTTTAACAACTAGCTGAAATAAACTAAGTTTAAGGGTTTTTTAAATGTTTTCTTGATTCCATTTAGCATTTATCTTATTTATATTTTACTTCTTCTAGTTTGTGTTTAATCACCCTGGTCAGACTCAGACACGAGACGTGTTTGTCGGTCTTATCGCTCTCAGATCCGGTTAAGCGTAAAGATCAGGGCACGATGTGAGTTTCAGACAGGCACGTTTCTGTCTCAGCCAATCAGAGGCCGTCGAGACATCAGCGATGTGCTTTACATCCCAAACTTCCTGTCCTACTTTTAGAGCGCTTTGAGAAATTGCGGTTGGATGAAAGATGGAGACGAGAGGGAAACTGCGAGACAAAGATGGAGTCGTGTTATGACTGCTGTGTTTGTCTTCATACAGATAGAGATACAGACTCACGGGACGCAGACACACTTCTGCTCTTATGATTCCTGTCACTGACTCAGTTAAAAACAAAACCTGAGATCTACTGAATTTCTTCTTATAAATATGACAATAAAACATGGTATATTACTGAGTTTTGTTTTGATTATTAAAAGTAAAATAAAAAATAAAATGTTTAAAATAATTTTTAAATTGTTCATCATAAAGAAAAACAATAAATACGGAGATCTAAAGTCACAAAATTTTTTGTGAATAATTATTATGATTTAAAAAATAATTAATTTCTTAATTTGTTTGAATTATGTAGAATTATACAAATTTGGATAGCTTCTAATGCATCATAGAATTTCAAAAGATTTTACTCATTAATTTCTATTTTTATTATATTTATATAAAATTAATATTTGTATTTATTTATATATTGTTAATATCATGTTTAAGTATATATATATATATATATATATATATATATATAAACACTTATTTAAGTTTATATTTTTACTCACACACACACACACCGTTTTTATTCCATTTTATTACCTTGTTTTAGTTATTTTATCATATTAAACAAATTAAACAATTTTATTAATTATTAAAAATTATTAACTACACAATAAAAAAATATTTCTTTCTTAATTACTTTGTTTTATGTATAATGATATAAATTTGGATAGCTTCTAATGCAAAGCATCATAGCATTTCAAAAGATTTAGAATACTTATTAATTTATATTTTTATTATATTTATATATAATTAATATTTTTATTTATTTATATTTCATTTATCATATATATTATTTATTATTTAGTTTTTAAGTTTTATTTTTATATTTTCCATTATTCTTAGATTTAGTGATTTTGCTGTGTCTTTGTCATTTTTATTAGTCTCTGTTTTTTTTTATAAATCTATACAGATGCTATTCCATTTTTATTTCCTTTTTTTGTTATTTTAGTATTTAAAATTAAACTACGCAAAAATGAGAAATGCTGCCTTTATTCATGTTTATTTTATTTCAGGTTACGAGTTTTGTTATAGTTTTTGGAATATTGTGCTCAAGTCTTGATAATTTTATGTTGCTTTTCTTGTTTGTTTGTTTTTAAGCAACTGAATCAATTGAACAGCTGTTTGTGTACGTGAAAAAAATCCAACTTTCTTTGGGGTGAATTGTCCCTTTAAACAAGTTTTCCGTATGGCGTAATATTGTAATTGTCTGTCTGTGTTTGAGACGTGTGTTTCGGATGCTAGTGACGCGTGTCTCTGCGGTTTGTCCGGTGCGAGCGTGTCACGTCCACATCGAGCGCACACCTGTGTTTGGTTCGCAGCAGATGGATCACGGAAACTCGGCCCATAATGTCAGGTGTTGCTATGGAAACCCAGATGGACACCTGCTTCCTGAATCCAGACAGCAGGAAGAGCTGAAGGAAGTCTGAGAGGAATGAAGCGCATCAGAAACACAGATTATCTCCTCTGATAAAGTCAGAGATTCGGGAATCTCCATGACAACCAGATTCCGAGTTTGCCATCGGATAACGGGTCCATGGAAACCGTCTGGAGAAACAGAGACAGATAAGAGTCACACACACACACACACACACACACACACACACACACACACACACACAGTCATGTGATCGCTGGTGTGAAGCTGGTGTGAACTCAAGTGTCTGGATTTCACACATTATGTTCCTTAAAGGGGTCATCGGATGCAAAACTCACTTTTACAAGTTGTTTGAACATAAATGTGTGTACAAAAACATCCTATAATGATAAAAATCCGCCCAGTATTTGTTTGTTCATTCTATCTATTGTTGGTATGTTTAGTTTGTTTGTTTATTCATTTTATCTCTCTATCATTCGTTTGTTTGTTCTTTCGTTTGATTGCCTGTTTGTTCTTTTGTTTGTTCATTTCTATCTATCTATCTATCTATCTATCTATCTATCTATCTATCTATCTATCTATCTATCTATCTATCTATCTATCTATCTATCTATCTATCTATCTATCATTTGTTAGTTCATTGTTTCGTTCATTCTAGTTTGCTTGTTTGTTCATTCGTTCGTTAGTTGTCAGTTGTTTCGTTTGTTTGTTCATTTTATCTATCTCTCTATCTATCGTTTTTTTGTTCATTTGTTCGTTAGTTGTCAGTTGTTTCGTTTGTTTGTTCATTTTATCTATCTCTCTATCTATCGTTTTTTTGTTCATTTGTTCGTTAGTTGTCAGTTGTTTCGTTTGTTTGTTCGTTTTATCTATCTATCCATCCATCTATCATTTGTTAGTTCATTGTTTCGCTTGTTCTAGTTTACTTGTTTGTTTGTTCATTCTATCTATTGTTGGTATGTTTAGTTTATTTGTTTATTCGTTTTATCTCTCTATCATTCGTTTGTTTGTTCTTTCGTTTGATTGCTTGTTTGTTCTATTGTTTGTTCATTTCTATCTATCTATCTATCTATCTATCTATCTTTTTTGTTCATTTGTTCGTTAGTTGTCAGTTGTTTCGTTTGTTTGTTCGTTTTATCTATCTATCCATCCATCTATCATTTGTTAGTTCATTGTTTCGCTTGTTCTAGTTTACTTGTTTGTTTGTTCATTCTATCTATTGTTGGTATGTTTAGTTTGTTTGTTTATTCGTTTTATCTCTCTATCATTCGTTTGTTTGTTCTTTCGTTTGATTGCTTGTTTGTTCTATTGTTTGTTCATTTCTATCTATCTCTTTATGTCATCTATCTATCGTTTGCTTATTCTATGTTTGCTTGTTTGTTCATTTATCTACCATCTATCTATCATTTATTTGTTCTTTTGTTTGTTTGTGCTTTCGTTTTAACTCAGTTTATTTGTTCTATCATTTGTTTGCTTGTTCGTTCTTGTTTCTTTGTTCATTTGTTTTATCTACCTGTCATTCATTCGTTCATTTATTCGTTTGTTTGTCCATTCACTAATTTTATCTAACTATATTGTTCATTTGTTTGTTTATTTGTTTTATCTCTTCTGTTTGTTTTTTCCTTCGTTTGTTTGCTTGTTCATTCTTCTGTTTGTTCATTTGTTTTATTTGATCGTTCCTTTTGTGTTTGCTTGTTTGTTTATTAATTTCATCTATTCTTTTGTGTTTCATCCATTCGTTTGTTTATTCGCTTTATCTATCTATTGTTTGTTTGTTCATTTATTATACACATATTTGTTCATTTGCTCTTTTGTTCGTTTGCTTGTTCATTCTTTTGTTTGTTTGTTCATTTTTTTATCTATCTTTCGTTTGTTTGCTTTTGTTTCATCTATTGTTTGTTCATTTGTTCTTTTGTTTGTTTGCTTGTTCATTTGTTTTATCCATCTATCTGTCATTTGTTAGTTTTTTTATTTATTCGTATGTTTCTGTGTCTACTTGTTTGTTTGTTCATGCATCCATCCATCTATCTGTCTATCAATCATTTTGTCTCTGATAAACATATAAACATTCAAACTTCACTTTGTTGTTTTCACTCTGCTTTCTTAGATGCTAATTCACATTGCTGTTCTGCATTCAGTTTTTTCATCTCAATTTGGTTTAATCTTGTGGTCTGTGATCTGAGAGGTGTTTGAGAAGTGCTGATATGAAGGTTGTTCATCTGTACCTGAATCTGTCAGCGGCGTACGTGACGGTCGGTGATTTCTGTGCCACCTACGGCTCGGCTTAATGCGGACGGCCATATGGCTCCAATCGGATGTCAGATCAGGTGTGAGATGATCACGAGTCAAGGACACCAGCGTCCTCACGTCTCACTGTCCGTTTGCTCAAATCACCATCACTGGGAGAAAACAACCAGATGAAAGTGTCTGTTGAATTATAGAAAGATAAAATTAGATTAGATTAAACACGCTAGTTTCACAGAATAAATTCGGAATGATTAAATTTCTTTAATAGATCAGCAATGAGTCAAAATTACAAAAGTAAAAATAAAAAGATTTTAAATAAAAACAAAAAATTAAAAGATTATATGTAAAATAAAACACTAAACATACAATTATAAAAAAGTAAACAAAATAAACATTTGAAGAAATACAAAAACATGCTGAAGAAAATTACAAAATGCACAAAAATACACAAAAAAGTAAAATAAAAAACTTAAAATAAAAACAAAAAATATATAAAACTAAAAAATAAAACAAATCAAAATGAAACACTAAACATACAATTATAAAAAGTTAACAAAATAAACAATACTTAAAATCAAAGCAAATGAAAATAAAACACTAAATCATGTATATAATTATAAAAATGCTAAATTTAAATACACAAACAAAAAAGCGTTGCAAAAAATAAATAAAACAAAAAACTGTAAAATAAAAATAAAATATAAAAAATATTTAAACAAAGAAAAAACTTTACAAAAAATATATACAAGCAAAAAGCTTTAACTAAAATAAAATTAAATAAAAAAAGATAGAAAAATATTTTAATATTCAAAATATTATTAGAAACTATAAAAAAGTAAATGAAAACAAACATTTTAAAAATACAAAACACATGCTGAACAAAATTACAAAATGCACAAAAATACAAAAAATTCAAAATAAAAAACTTAAAATATATACAAAAAATTAAAAATATGTAAAATTAAAATTAGAAAAATAAAACAAATCAAAATAAAACACTAAACATACAAACATAAACAGTTTAAAAAATAAACAACACTTATAAAATAAAGCTAATGAAATTAAATCACTAAAAAATGTGTAAAATTATAAAAATGGAAAATTTTAAATACACAAACAAAAATATTTACAAAAAATATTAATAGAAACTATAAATGTGTAAAAAAAACATGCTGAAAATTACAAAATGTACAAAAGTTAATAAAAAAAATAAAAACAATATCTTACAAAAATCTTACAAAAATATGTAAGATTTAAATTTATGAAATATATACAAAAATAAAAATTCTTAAAGTAAAAAAAGAATACAAAATTGTAAATAAAAAAATATTTTTTAAATAAAAAATAAAACACGCTGAACAAAATTACAAAAAAGCTAAAATAAAAAAAATGTAAAATAAAAACAAAAATTAAAAGATTATATGTCAAATTAAAATAAAACAAATCAACAAATCAAAATAAAACACTAAACATACAATTATAAAAAGTAAATAAAATATATACAAAAATAAAAATTCTTAAAATTATAAACGTCAAATTAATTTGACGAATATGAACTAAAAGCCACAAAACTTCTGATTTCATGTGGTCTAGAAAGAGGAATTACTGTTTAAAAAAAAAAAAAAAACTTTTACTAAAGTCATATTTAAGTTGAAAACAACACTCAATAGAGGAATTATGCTTTATATCCATATACGTAGCCAAAATAAATGTTTTGTCCTTGCATGGAAGTGATTTCAGCACTTTTCTTTAGGTCAGAAATGCACCAAATATCTCCAAACTCCTTAATCATCAACCTGATATTGAAGCTTTCTGAGGGTTTGACTGAAGGTCTATCATTTCCAGAAACTCGAGGCCTGGTTTTACCTCTCGATTGCATCTGAACTCTTTTCCATGTTTTTTTTCCATCATAAAGCGCTCCGGCTCTGCAGCATTAATGAGTTTCTCATTACAGTAATGCGGCTCAAATCTGCTGCCAGCCGCTGAGGGCATGTTTGTGTCTGCGGACGACGACACGCGTGTGGAAATGATGTTTGCACATGTGAAGATTACAGACGGGGTCCCGTGAGAGCCCATCAAGACCAAAGGGTTCAATTCGCTGTGAACATGCTGTACTCGTTTACTCCTCATTAACATCACTCACATTGAAGGATATCTAGAAACAATTCTGCTTTTTTCTAATGCAAGAGAAAAAAAAAAGGAAAAAAAGTAATTGCAACTTTTTAACTTTTTATTAGAAGTAAAACTTAAACTTATAAATAAAAAAGAAAAATGTTAAATTTGTTTAAAATTAATAAATTATGATTAACACTAAACAGAAATAAATAACTAATTAAAATGACAATTGCACATGAAATTACTAAAACTTAAAGAAGAAATTAAAAAAAAGTTTAAATAATTCAAAATTATTATAACTCTATAATTCTAAATCAAAATGAAAATAATTTACAAAATCAATACAACCAAAAAGCTTTAACTAAAAAAAAAACAAAAAAAAAACAGAAAATCTAAAAATATTTAAATATTCAAATATTAATAGAAACTATAAAAATGTAAATAAAAACAAACATTTTAAAAATACAAAACATATGCTGAACAAAATTACAAAATGTACAAAAAAAAAGTAAAATAAAAAACTTAAGATAAAAACAAAAAACAAAAATAAAAATAAAAATACATACCTTAAAAACAAATCTAAATAAAACACTATAAAAAGTTAACAAAAATAAACAATACTTAAAATAAAAGCTAATGGAATTAAATCACTAAGAAATGTGTAAAATTATAAAAATGCAAAATTTCAATACACAAACAAAAATATTTATAAAAATATTAATAGAAACTATAAATATGTAAATAAAAACAAACATTCAAAAAAAACATCCTGGTAACTAACTGAGATACAATAAATTTAAGTTGGTGTACCAAAATTACTAAATTATAATTAACACTAAATAGAAATAAAAAACAAATTAAACTACAAAAGCACATAAAATGACTAAAACTTTAAAAAAAAATGTAAACAATTTAAAATGATTATAATAGATAATTCTATAATAGACGATTCTAAATCAAAATTAAAATAATTTAGAATGAAGTTAATATATAATAAAAAATTTGAAATGTTGCCCTGGCAACTAACCGAAATACAATAAATTTAAGTTGGTGAACTAAATTATAATGGTAACACTTTACAATAAGGTTCATTAGTTAACATTAGTTAAAAACATTAGTTAACGTGAATTAATAATGAACTGCACTTATACAGCATTTATTAATCTTTGTTAATGTTAATTTCAACATTTACTAATGCATTATTAAAATCTTGTTAACATTAGTTAATGCAGCGTGAACTAACATGAACAAACAATGAACAACTATATTTTCATTAACTAATGTTAATAAAGATTAGTAAATACAGTAACTAATGTATTGCTCATGGTTAGTTCATGTTAGTTAATACATTAACTAATGTTTAACTAATGAACCTTATTGTAAAGTGTTACCATCATAATTAACACCAAATAGAAATAAAAATCGAATTAAAACTACAAAAGCACATAAAAGCACAAAAAATTTAAATGTAAACAATTCAAAATAATTCTAATAGATAATTCTATAATAGACAATTCTAAATCAAAATGAAAATAATTTAGAATGAGGTTAAAAGTAACAAAAATGACAAAAGTACATGACAAAATTACTAAAATGTGACAAAAAAGACAAAATTACAAAATAAAAAAATTGAAAATATACAAATATAAGCTAAATCAAAATGTAAATAATTCTAACAGATAATTCTATAATAGAAAATTCTAAATCAAAATCTAAATGAAAAAATTAGAAATGTTGTCTTTGCAACTGAAATACTAAGTTTAATTTAGTTTACCAAAATGACAAAATTATAATATAAAATTTTGATGAAATTAAAAAGGCTAAAACATATATATATAATTAATGCTAAATATAAATATTAAAAAAGTAATACAAACTACAAAAGCACATGACAAAATTACTAAAATGTAACAAATGGACAAAATTACAAAATTAAAAAAACTGAAAATATAAGCTAAATCAAAATGTAAATAATTCTAATAGATAATTCTATAACAGATAATTCTAAATAAAAATAGAAATAGAAATGTTGTCTTTGCAACTGAAGTACTGTAAGTTTAATGTAGTGTACCAAAATGAAAAAAATTACAATATAAAATTTTAATTAAAGGCTGAAACGTATAGAATTAATGCTAAATAGAAATATTTTAAAAAGTCAAAAAAATTCAGAACTGTGAGTTTATAGCTCACAATTTCTTAAAATTGCACAAAAAAATGTCTGAATTCAGAATTGCAAGAAAAATATCAGAATTGTACGATTAAAAAAAGTCACAATTAGATTTACATTATTTTTTCAACCATTAATGAATGCAAATTTAGTTTTCTAACTACATTAAGTTTACATTACTATGGTTGGACTTTTAGACCAAGAAGTGCACGTTTCATTACAAATTACATATTTGATATCAACAGACAACTTCCTTCAAAAAACTACTTCCTTATTTAGTGTCCTCTGAACACAAGACACCCTGCAAAGATAACCAAGACTTGAGAAATCCTCTGAAAGTAGGTTAAAGACGGTTTTGGTGGAGCACAGGAAAATATCAGCAGACTTTTCCATTGTGTGACTGGCCTGCTGTGCACTAACAGCGTTTCCAGACATGGATGGACAGGCCGGCTCATTATATCTGCAACTTTCCCTTTCGCTAATCAGACACAGCCTGCTCTGTCAAAGCACACAAACCTACACACACATAAACACACACACGTTTGCTGGGAGTTTCCTGTGACGTTACACTTCCCTTTCTGAAATCAATGGGGAATGTTGAGCTTGAGCAATCATGACTTGACTTTTCCTCACACAGCTTCTTTTTGTCATAGAAAATCAATCTGAAGTTACTAGAGTTCAGAAAAATCATCACAACCGCAACAGAAAACAGTCAAATCAAGTGAGATGATGAAAAATGCGGTTTCACACTGATGAATGGGCATTTTGTTCATAAGAAATGGACTTACATTTCACAATCCAAGAATCTGACAGCAAATCTGGGATTAAAAATGAAATGAAAATAATTTGTATTCAGTGCTGTTTCTATTTGACCAATCCAGTTACTTAGTAAAAAAAAAAAAAAAAAAAGAAGAATTTTAAGTAATTAAAAATCAAAATTAAGAATTATAATTATAAATTATAAAATTAAATAAAAATAAATAAATAAATAGGTAAATGAATCACTTCATTGTTATTGTGAATACAAATTAAAACTAAAAACTGCTTAAATATTAATGTAAATATTAGATGAAAAACTCACACTTAAAAAAATAAAATTAGTAAAAAAATGAAAAGAATTCAAATTAAACTTAAATTTAAATCATTAAAAAAGAAAATTAAGAATTATAATTGCAAATTATAATTAAGAAATAAAATTTAATCTAATAAATAAGTAAATGAGTCACTTTATTGTTATTGTAAATATTAGATGAAAAATTCACACTTAAACTAAATTAGTAAAAAAAATTAAAGAAATAAAATTATTAAATAGATAAAATTTTAAATTAAGAAATAATTATAAATTATAATTAAGAATTACAATTTCATTTAAAAAATAAGTAAATGAGTCACTTCATTGTTATTGTAAAAAAGTAAAACTAAAAACTGCTTAAATATTAAATTAATGTAAATATTAGATGAAAAACTTAACACTTAAATAACAGAATTAGTTTAAACATGTAAACAATTACAATTAAATTAAATAAATAAATTAACATTAAATTAAGAATTATGATTATAATTAAGAATTAAAATAAAACAAAATTAATTACAAAAAATAAATTAAATTAAGAATTAATTAAATAAAAATAAATAAATAGGTAAATAGGTAAATAAAATAGGAGTCACTTCATTGTTATTGTAAATAAAAACTAATACAAAAAAAAAATACAAACATTAACCACGCAATAAATTGAATAAAGTTTAAGCTGGTGTACTAAACAACTAAATTATAATATATAATTTAACCATGACCACAGGACATGGTTCCAGTAATTCATGCTCTTGGATTGGTTGTCTTCAGCAAACTGTTTGTGGGCTTTCTTGTGAGCCAGCTTCCTTCTGAGACGACGCCTATGCAAACCGACTTGGTCTGAGCACTGACAAACCTTCTACTTCTGCAACCATTAAAGCAATGCTGGCAGCACTCATGCATCTGTTTTTTAAAGCAGGTTCTGCACTTGACGCACAGAACGAGTGCTCAACTTCGTTGATCGACCCTTGCAAGGCCTGTTCCGAATGGAGCCCATCTTGGAAACCTCTGTATGACTCTGACCACTGTAGTGTAACTCGGTTTCAGGATGTTACTGAACCTCTAATAGCCTTAGCCATCTTTGTGGAGAACAACAACTCAAATCCTCAGAGAGTTCTTTGCCATGAGATGCCATGTTGAACATCCAGTGGTCAGTATGAGAGAATTGTACTCAAAGCATCAAATTTTAACTGCTGTAATACAAGATAAACAAGTTTGTATGATCCTATCAAGCAGATAAAAACATAAACATGATGAATAGGACATGTGGCTTTGCTTGGTTAAACAACATACTGCTGGACTTAGGGTGTACTCACTTTTGTTGCCAGCTATTTTGACAATAATGGCTGTATGTTGAGTTATTTTCAGAGGACAGTAAATCTATACTGCTATACAAGCTGCACATTGACTACTCTAAAATATATGCAAGTTTCATTTCTATAGTATTGTCCCTTGAGGAGATATACTACAATGGTTGCTGAAATGTGAGGGGTGTACTCACTTTTGTGACATACTGTGTATGTTACACATATCGTAATTATGAAAAAATAAGAAGTAGAAGCATTGGTGATCTAATATTTTTTAACCTCACTGTATGAGCGTCAGAATCAAGCTGAGATCTGTCGCCTGCGGCTGCCAGTCAGAAGATCACATGATGTTTTGCTTTTCGGCCCAGCTGAGTGTGTGTGTGTGTGTGTGTGTGTGTGTGTGTGTGTGTGTGTGTGTGTGTGTGTGTGTGTGTGTGTGTGTGTGTGTGTGTGTGTGTGTGTGTAAGTGTGTAAGTGTGTAAGTGTGTAAGTGTGTGAACTCAGCAGGGCCGCTGAACTGGCAGGCAGACAGTTTTTCCTGTTAGAACACGACGGGATGTTTCCAGGAAGCCGGACACCATGGATCCGCTCCAAACCCTAGCGCACTGCCTACGTAGGCAGCATTTTTAAGGGTATCACAGGCAGACGCCTGTGCCAAATTAATTATGCCTGTATCACGTGTAACTGCTGGAGAATGCATTCCCAGAATGCACCGTGATGAACAACAGAAACAAACCGAATCAATTAAAGTGGTTTTATCTTAATAAAAATAGACCATTTTACCCAATATTTGTGTGGTTCAGTGTCTTTTATAGTTTTTATTATTGTTTTGAATTGGCTTTTTACATTTTCATTTTCATTTTGGATGGAAAGTTTTAGTATTTTGTTATTTGTTATTTCTTTTTAAGTCAATTATTATGCATGTTTAATTCATTTTTATTTTAGTTGTTTTTAGTTTTAGTTATTTCCAATTTAAAAATAAAAATAAATAAAAATTAAAAAATAAAATAAATGAAAATTAGCTATAGTTTTTTATTACCATTTTAAATTTGCCTTTATTTTTATTTTATTTAAAATTATAGCACTTATGAGATTTTGTCATTTGTATTAGTTTTTTTTTTTTTTAAATAAAAAGAAATTACTATTTGATTTTAATGGATTTTTGTTTCAGTTTTAGTTTCAGTTCAGTGTTGGTTTTTATTTATCTTATTTCCAGTTACTAATTTTAGTGCGTCAACCAAAAATAATAAAAATTTGAAAAAGTATTTTAAGTTTTTTTTATGTAATATTTGTATTTTTATTTTATTACAGTCTTATTTCTATCAAGAAAAGTAACTCATTTTGTTACCTGAAATAAAATTGAAATTGAAAATTTATATATAATTTTAAATCTAATCTGAAAATTCCAATGAAAATGAAAAATAATAAATAAATGCTACATATACATATATATATATATATATATATATGCTACTTTTACACACAGATATATATATATATATATATATATATATATATATATATATATATATATATATATATATATATATATATATATATAACGAAAATATCTTTGAAAACGGAAAAATAAAAAATAAATGCTACATCTATACAAATAAATGTAACATATCTACATATATATATACAGTATATACACAAAAAATACTAAAAATCTAAATTACTGAAAATGTAACAATAAATAAAATGTAATAATAAATAAATGCTACATATACATATATATACACACACACACACACACACACACACATACACACACAAAGAAATACTACAAATCTAAAATCTAAATGACTAAAAATTCTACGCAAATTAAAATAAAAAGGTCAAATAATAAATAAGTGCCAGTGAAACAGCACAGCTGGAGAAGCATTCACAGGAGAATGATGCTCAGTATGCAGAGGTGAATTTTTGTGGTTCTGGTTTCTCTGGTTGAACCCGAGTCGCTCCTGCTTAGTCAACCGCCTGGCGTTTCTCCCAGCAGCAGATCTAGTGTCCTCTCCGGACATGCGCTCTATATAGGCTGCCAGTGTCAGAGAAGCGTCCTTGACCGGTTCAACAGACAGCCGGACACCCGATCGCTTCTATAAATCACCTCCTTCTGGGGAAATCAAACGATCTGGACGCTTGAACTCTGGCAGTGAAATGTGACGCTGAGCTGGTGAAGCACACTTACAGCAGATCTCAGTCCACTGTGACGGATACTGACCGCTAAATATAACCGATTCACACAGGAAAGACACGTGTGAGTGTTTCTGGACAGTACAGGAGCGTTAATACACTCTGAAAAAGACATTCAGAGAAAACAGGCTGTTTATACCTTACTAATTTCACAAAGAAGTAAGATTAAACCCTGATATGATGATAATACAACAGCTGTGCAAAATTCACTGAAGAATCAGCTCTCAATCAGTTAAAGTTTTACGCCCTGATGCACAAAAGATAGTGTATTACATATGACAAAAATTATTTATCTAAATATCTATCTATATAATGTCTATCTGAATATCTATCTATATACTAGTCTCACGTAGCCAGACCTTCAGACTGACGGCTGAAGGTCTGGAATTCATGGCAGCTTTAATTGGCCAAGGCCCGCCCATAAGGCCGTTTGACCGACATGTCAAACAGCCAATCACAGTTCGTTTCGTTCAGCGTCACGTTTCGGTGCATGGAAATGCCTCAACAACAGACTGGCGTGCAACAAGTCAGTCACTGAAATATCCAGCATTGAAAGATAACGAAGAAGAGGGAGAACAAGCAGTAAGTCAGTCATTTGTTTGCGAATGTCGCAAATGTGTATAACAACAATCGCGGTTGCATAAGCACCTTTTAGCAAAACGCCGAGTAAATCAGTCTGCGCTTTGTTTCCCGGAGGACCGAAAGCGAACGCGACACTCGCGTCTCCCGGAAATCCGGTCAAATTCAACTAATCAGATGACGACTTCGACATTCCTGAAGTGTTTCCAGTTAAGTGTACCATATGCATCAGATGTTTAGCCAACGTTCCGTGGGCGTGACGCCTGAGGCTGAGACCATCTATATACCATCTATCTATCCATCTAATGTCTATATATCTGAATATATATTTATCTGATGTATTTGTCTATACAATGTCTATCCTATCCATCTATCTATCTATCATATTTTATATCAATCTATTATGGATAGATATATGTCTATCTATCATCTATCTAATGACTGTCTATCTATATTGTCTAAATACCTAGTTATCTATATAACATGTTTATCTATCTAATGTTTATCTATGTAATGTCTATATATCTGAATATTTATCCATCTATACTGTATAATGTCTATCTATCTATCTATCTATCTATCTATCTATCTATCTATCTATCTATCTAATGTCTATATATCTGAATATCTATCCATCTATATAATGTCTATCTATCGATCTATCTATCTATCTATCTATCTAATGTCTATATATCTGAATATTTATCCATCTATATAATGTCTATCTATCTATCTATCTATCTATCTATCTATCTATCTATCTATCTATCTAATGTCTATATATCTGAATATTTATCCATCTATATAATGTCTATCTATCTATCTATCTATCTATCTATCTATCTATCTAATGTCTATATATCTGAATATCTATCCATCTATATAATGTCTATCTATCTATCTATCTATCTATCTATCTAATGTCTATATATCTGAATATTTATCCATCTATATAATGTCTATCTATCTATCTATCTAATGTCTATATATCTGAATATTTATCCATCTATATAATGTCTATCATCTATCTATCTATCTATCTATCTATCTAATGTCTATATATCTGAATATCTATCCATCTATATAATGTCTATCTATTAAGTTATCTATAAAATGACTATCTATCTATCTATATATCTATCTATCTATCTGTCTATATAACAACTGTCGATCTAATGTTTATCTAATGTCTATATATCTGAATATCTATCCATCTATATAATGTATATCTGTATATCTAGTTTTCTATATGACTGTCTACCTCTCTGAATAACTATTTATCTAGTTATCTATATAATGACTATCTATAGAATGTCTATTTATCTACCTGTCTATATAACAACTGTCTATCTAATGTCTGTATATCTGAATATCTATCCCAACTATTTAATGTCTATCTAGTTATCTACATAATGACTGTCTACCTCTATGAATAACTTTTTATGTAGTTATAAATAGTCATATAGATCTATCTATCCATCTATCTATCGTCTATATAGTATCTGAATATCTATCCAAATATATAATGTCTATCTAGTATATAATGACTGTCTATCTATCTATAGAATGTATATCCATCTAATGACTGTCTATATCGTCTAAATATCTAGTTATCTATATAACATGTCTATCTTTTTATCTATCTTTATCTAATGTTTATCTATGTAATGTCTATATATCTGAATATCTATCCATCTATATAATGTCTATCTATCCAGTTATCTATATAATGACTATCTATCTATCTGAATAACTATCTATCTATCTAGTTATCTATATAATGACTATCTATCTATCTACAGAATGTCTATCTATCTGTCCATATAACAACTGTCTAATGTTTATCTAATGTCTATATATCTGAATATATATCCATCTATATAATGTATATCTATCAAGTTATCTATATAATTACTGTCTATCTAATGTTTATCTATCTAATGTCTATATTTCTGAATATCTATCCATCTATATAATGTCTATCTGTCTATCTAGTTATCTATATAATGACTATCTATCTCTCTGAATAACTATCTAGTTGTCTATACAATGACTGTCTATCTATCTAGTTGTCTATATAATGACTGTCTAACCATCCAGTTATATATATTATCACTGTCTATCTAATGTTTATCTAATGTCTATATTTCTGAATATCTATCCATCTATATAATGTCTATCTGTCTATCTAGTTATCTATATAATGACTAACTATCTCTCTGAATAACTACCCATCTAGTTATCTATACAATGACTGTCTATACATCTATAAAAAAAATTACAATTGCTGCAGATGAATTTTAAATAATATTAATTCTACTTCAATACATTCAAATTTAAAATGCAATTTTACATTGTGTTTGCTACTTCAATTAAAATTTAGGAATTCATTTGGAATTCCAAATGACAGTCAACACAACACTCTGTTCACACTAAGTTCAAAAGTTTTAATGTTTATATAAAAGAGTCTTCTGCTCATCAATGACGTTTTTATTTTAAATACAGTAAAATAGCAAATTCAAAAGAACAACACTTATTTGAAAGAGCAATCTTTTGCAACATTATAAAAGTCCATACTGTCACTTCTGATCAATTTAAAGTGTCCTTCTTGACCCCAAACTTCATAAGGGTAGTGTATACCTCACTGTATGTCGCTAAGTGTTTTCTGGAATGATCCTCTGGCAGTCAGACATCAGCCAACGCTCAAAATACCAGCTCAACCAGCGCTTCTATTTGCAGACAAAACTTGGCTCGGTCGCTGCTGGCCTTTCCGTTCAGAAAGAGCCGATGTGAAGGTGTGTTTCCTCCTATAGCTTGACGCACCACCCGTCTAGTTTGACTTCCCTAAATAGGCACCACTTAATGAAGGTCTGAGGAGCATTTTCAGTGGCACGTCTCTGTTAACCAGCCACAAATCAATGTGATATTTATGCAGGGCTAGAGACGTTTACTGGACGTGTGGGGTTAAAATAGCATCTACATCAACTGTGGGAGCTCAGTCACAGACGCTAACGTCTCGATTTAAGAGCTGGTTTTTAACACGCCGCCCACCATAACAGGTAGAGAAAGAAGTGAGTGTTACTAATGTCAAGAGTCCATTTGAAAGCATTAGTTTTCTGTCAAGCACGTAAACAGTGACTAAATACTGAATACACAGGTTATTGTTGAGTCTGGTCACCTGGGATCGACATTTTTTGATCTCTAGAGGAAATTCTAGAAAGTTTTGCCATGCTGGAAGCCTCCATATAGGGTTACGGCCAACAAAACTTCAGAAGAAAGGTCAGAGATTGAGCTTGTGAGGGACGCTCTCATGAGAGAAAACCTGATACTGGGTGGTGAAGGTTTTAGTTAACGGTCAAAGTTCTCACAGTCATGTTTGAGTTTGGATACTTCAGAAAGTCTTCAAGAATTGTTAATAATCTTGTGTGATCCTCTCAAACGGACCAAGAAACTATGAATGACGTATTTCCAATGGAAGCTATTTGGATTCAGATGATATATTTGAAGAGTTTATTCACAAAAGGCTACATTTTCTTTTATTTTATCATGTTTTTTAGTTATTTTTACTTTATACCAAAATAACCTAACTGCAGTCTGATTGAGATCAATTAAAATGAAAATTGCTAAAAATAGTTACCTGTTTTTGCAAATTAACTTTTCATTTATATTTTAAGGAAAATAAGTGTTATTTTTAAGATCACTGATATACTAAAGTTTTAGTAATTATATTATGTGCTACTTTAATTTTAATTATTATTTTTTAAATAAAGAATAGTTTTTATTTCTTTCAAGTTATTCATTTTAGTTCATTTTGGTAATTTTTAGTAATTTTATTAATTTTGTTGTTATTGTCATTTTTATTATATTTTTAAATGTTTATATAGTTTTTATTTAGTTTATACTACTATATTTTTGTTAATATTTTAGAGTTATATTTTATTTGTATAGTTTCTATTTTAATTTTAGTTAAAGTTTTAGTTATTTCATTTTGTTTTTTTGTTATTCCTATTAGCTTTATAAATTATTTCTGTATACTTTAAGTCTTAGTTTTTAATTTTAGTTTATTCAGCTTTAGTTATTTTAGTACTTCAATCAAATAAAAATGAAATTTAAGTTCTTTTATATTTCATTTTATTTCCGTTAATGTTTAAGTCAGAATTTTTCTGGTTGGAATTGTTTTAGATTTGGGTAACTATAATAACCACATACAAGATTATGTCATTAATATTTCTGTTCCGTTTTCTCAGAAATAATAAATAAATAAATAAATAAATAAATAAATCTAAATGAAATATCTTCCAAAAACTGAAAAGAGATAGTGGAGCCAAAAATGATTTTGTAATCATTTATGAAATTCCAAACTTGAATTACTTTCTTCATTGGAATGAAAATAAGATATTTTAAACAACATTGGGAACCAAACAACATTTGACCCCATTGACTGTGGACAAAACAGTCAAAACACTTCTTTCCTGAAAAAAAATGTTAATTTGTGGATGAACCACCACTTTAAAATGTTTATTTAAATGTTTGCTTAAAACGTGTGCCAATTGAATGCACGCTAAAAGTTTCTTACCCTAACACACATGCATTTAAATACACAAAGCTACATTTCTTCGACACAACTTGCCACAAAGCCACTCATAAAATACTCACAAACACGGCTGCCTACACAAAAACGCATGCACAAATACAGACAGCTTTCAGCGAGTGCCAGCACACATGTACACAACCACAAGAGCGCAACCACAGCTTCATCTACACACACACACGCTCTTCTGGCAAAGCTCCTGCTGAACTCAAGCATCCAGTGCATCCGCCCAGCGCGGTGTATCCTGCCTGACTCTGCCACGGGCTGCACTGAATGACACTGGATTATTTTCTTCCCACAAACTTGAGCCCGACTGCCAGTGGAGGAGGAGACGCCGCACGGCCTTTCCTACCGAAATCCAGATGTGCACAAACAACAATGAAAGAAAGTTCATACTCGCGTTCTTAAGTGTCCAAGCGAGGTCTGTTATTAACATTTTTCTTTGTTTAGGAATGGGAGAGGACGTGCATAGCTTTCGCTCTGGGCCGCAGTCCAGCGCATGCCTCGGAGAAATCGTCTGGAATTATATAGAGCAGGATGTGGACACAATGAGCCGCGGGACGCTGACGCTGGACCGCAGCTCTGTTTATCATGCGCACTTTCTACTGCGTCTGACGCGGAAACTCAAGAGCCCAGATCAGCCAATGCAAATATTCACTGAACCTAAAGAGAAAAAAAAATTAGATTGATATGTATTCTCTATGTTAAAAGTAAGTTTAACTTGAAACACTGTAGATTAGATAGAAGGATCATCATGGAGGGATGAGACAGAACAATAGAACGACTGATGTACAGATGGATAGATGGATAGATGGATAGATGGATAGATAGACAGACAGACAGACAGACAGACAGACAATGGATAGATGAAGGATAGAAGAAAGATAAGAGGATGGATGGATGGACAGAGGCATGGACAAATGGAAAGAATGATGGATAGATGTGTAAATGGATGGATGGATGGAAAGATACACAGCATGATCA
>NC_133380.1:2368924-2408248 GCF_049309525.1 Garra rufa | reverse complement strand
GTGTCTGTTTTCCTATACTGCAGGAAACAAAATCAAGCAAACTCTGCATTATTTGCAGCAGCTTGCATTTTTGTCTCATTTCAGCATTTTTTCAGCAGAAAAAAAGAAAACTTAAGTACATTAGATTTAAGTAAATACATTATTTTACTGGACATGCAATGGCAGATAGTAGTACTATTATATTATTTTTAAAGAAGTATCTTATGCTCACCAAGCCTGCATTTATTTGATCCAAAGTACAGCAAAAACAGTACAATTCTAAAATAGTTTCACTATTTAAAATAATTGTTTCCTATTTGAATATATTTTAAGATATGTAATTTACTCCTGTGATTGCAAAGCTGATTTTTTAGCATCTTCAGCATCAGTCACATGATATAAAATTCTAGTTTGCTGCTCAAAAACATTTATAATTTTTATTATGTTTTTTCAGGTTTTTTGATGAATAGAACGTTCAGAAGAACAGCATTTATCTAAAATAGAAATCTGTTGTAACATTATAAATGTCTTTATCATCACTTTTGATCAACCTAAAGCATCCTTGCTAAATTGAAAGTATTAAAAGTAAAAAAAAATAATAATAATAATTATATATATATATATATATATATATATATATATATATATATATATATATATATATATATATATATAAATTATACTGACTCCAAGCTATTGAATTACATTATTGAATTAGCTAGTGTTACAAAAAAGCTTTTTATTTTAGATAAATGCTGATCTTTGGAACATTCTATGCATCAAAGAATCATAACCAGCATATTAGAATGATTTCTGAAGGATCATGTGACACTGAAGACTGGAGTAATGATGCTGAAACTTTAGCTTTGATCACAGAAATAAATTACATTTTAAAATATATTCAAATCGAAAATGGTTATTTTAAATAATAAAAATATTTAACAATTTTTACTGTTTTTGCTGTACTTTGGATCAGATTAATGCAGGCTGATTTCACTGATATTATACTTTATTGATTCCAGGTATTTTGTCCAAAACAATTCTGTATTTTCAGCGAAGCAGAATTATATGTATTTCTATTTTGTCAACATTGGGACCAGAACCACAAATTACATAATTATGCACAAAAATATTCACAGCTACTGTTATTGTTGCAAACACTAAATCTGTAAATACATCATATGATTATTGGTGGGTTTTCACTGCAAAACTACAAAGAAATCCTGCAAATATTGCCATAATTTTAAGGTTTGCAGGAAAAGTCCCTGGAAATGCAAATGTGAGATCTGAAGAAACATGAAGTACAAGTACAAAGTCCAAAACAAACATGTCATAAGTCAAAACAGAACTTAATATTATTAAGTTGTTTACTCATTAGGCACATTGCAAAAACAAAAACATGAAATGTAACGTTACTGCTGTGTGTGGAGTGCTTTACATTGTTAGCTTTGCTAGAAGCAGACTAGAAATAAACATTGGCCCAAAATGTTACCGTTTGCTTCAAAACACAATTGTCAGTCGTGTATTTAAGTGTTTAATACGGAGTGACAACCGCATTATGTAACCGAACTCTCGTGTAATGCGTGTTTTCAGTAACTTACAGAAACAGATGTCTGAAGGATTTAGATCCAGTCACGGTCATGGTCGTCCACCGGAACGGTTCCCGTTAGTTTTGTGGCCTGCACGCGACGACTCAAATGTTCGCTCTCCACACAGGCCGCCTCTGTGGGTAGTTTTTAAACTTTTTTTCTTAGATTGCGGAGATTGGCATCGGTTACATCGCGATTTCAACTGACACTTTTCACCAGGGTTGCCAGGTTTTCACAAAAAAACCCTGCCAAATTCAAAACTAGCTCAATGGCGTTTTGGAGGGGGTCCCCACGTAAAAATTGCATTCTGCTGGGTGAAATACACATTTTTTGGCGGGGTTTCCCTGGTAGAATTCGCATTCCAGGGGAGAAATATCACAACATTATTGTCATTTCAGTCCGCAGACATTAAAAACAACCCAGAGCTGCAGTGTGAAAGTAGCCTAATTTTCGCAGGAAACTCACAAAATTGACTACAGGGTTGCCAGGTTTTCACAACAAAACTTGTCCAAAACTAGCCTAATTGCATTTCGGAGGGGGTCCTCCGGTAAAAATTGCATTTTGGGGTAAAATACGCATTTCGTTGGTGGGGTTTCTTTGGTAAAATACACATTCCAGGGGTTAAATATCATGTTATTGGGATGGCTTCAACCTGCGGCAACAGTGTGAAGGTAAATTAGCCTAATTCCGAGGGGAAACCACAGACTTGGCAACAATGCTTTTCACTGACTCCAGGGTTGCCAGGTTTTTAAAACAAAACACGCCTAATTACTACTCAAAACTAGCACAACAGTAACCCAAATCTCGTTTTGAGGAGAGTCACCACCGTGAAAACTGCCTTCTGGGGGGTAAATTACAAAATTTTTGACTGACTTCCCTGGTAAGATTCGCATTCCAGGGGCTAAATATCACATTGGGGTCGTTTCAACCCACAGACATTAAAAACAACCCGGTGCAACAGTATGCAGTGTAAAAGTAGCCCAAGGAAACCCAAAGACTTGGCAACACTGGTTTTTACTGACTACAGGGTTGCCAGGTTTTCACACCAAAACCTGCCGAATTACTCAAAACTAGCACAAAGGTTGCCCAAACTCGTTTTGAGGGGGGTGGCCCCAGTAAAAATTTCTTTCCGGGAAGTAAAATACATGTTTTTTGGCGGAGCTCCTTGGACAACAACCCAGGGCAACAGTGTAAAAGTAGCCTAATTCCACAGGAAACCCGCAGAATTGGCAACACTGCTTTTCGCTGACTACAGGGTTGCCATTTTGCCCAATTGCTACTCAAAACTAGCCCAAAACTAGCCTAATCACTTTTCGGAGGGGGTCCCCCGGTAAAGATTGCATTCTGGTGGGGGGGAATATAAAATACAATTTTATGGCAGGGGTTCCACTGGTAAAACTGGCATTCCATGGGCTTCAACCCACGAACATTAAAAACAACCCACTGCAACAGTGTAAAAGTAAGTTAGCCTAATTCTACAGGAAAACAACCCGTGAAAGTAGCCCAGTTCTGCGGGAAAACCGCAGACTTGGCAACGCTGCTTTTTGCTGACTCAGATGACGCACTTCCGCTATGCTAACATAGTAAATCTAGCTTATATATATATTTAATTTTTTAAAATATGAATGTATATCTATACACAAATTTTGTGTTAACTTGTGTTATTAAAAATCTAATACAGCTTCTCTTCTGACTGCTGTAATCCATTTCGGAAAGCTGTGGAAACACAATAGTGGATTTGCTGACATTACCACACAGTAATGCAAAAACGGTCCATACCGAAGGGTGAACATAGGTAAATTGGGATAGTTTCTCCATTGAGATGACTAGGAAAATTTTCTGATTATCCTGAATCAACTATTACATTATTGTGCATTCAAACCATGTTGGAAAGATCATATTTAAACATTGAACACACATGAATACCACCACAAAGTGTTAATTAGGAGTGGGATTTTCTTTAGGTGTTTATGTTTAGAAAATACTTTTTTAATCTCACATTTCAGACTTTCTTTTTGCAGCTGTGAGGAAAAAAGTTTGAATTGTGATATATAAACTTGCTGTTTAAAAAAAATCAGAATTGCAAGACATAAATTTAGAAATTTGGAAAAATCTGTATCTTGCATTTCAGACTTTTTTCTTCTGAATTGCAAGGAAAAAGTAAAAAAAGTTGAACTTTTTAAATAAACAACAACAAAAAAAGGAAAAGGAGGTGACGTGAGGCCAAGTATGGAGACCCATACTAGGAATTTGGACCCATATTAGGAATAAATATATGAATACAGTTTAAAAAATAAATAAATAAATAAATTATATGTTCAATATAAAAGGCTAAATAAATACATTTAAAAAAAAAGAAAAAAAAAGATTCTAACATATTTTTTTCATTAAAAACATTTTTAAAAACAAATTATCTTGTAGAGAAAGAACAAGAAGTGCTGCTTTCGAAAAAACTAAACAAAAGAAAATAACTCTGTCTCTACATAAAAGCGTGAGTTTGTGTTTTCATTTGCTCTTTGTAGTTTTTCTTCATGTCTGCTGCTTTCATGATACCTTATTGACATCTTCTTTCTGTCTCTCTCTCTCTCACAGCACTCAGCGGACTACAGATTACAGAAGGTTGCCAGGAAAACCAGGTCATAACAGGCCGGGAACAAGGACGAGGGATTCTGCTCTGGAAAAAAGCCAAAGAGAGTCCACTTTGTTTGGATCACAAGGTTTCCAAGACAGTCTTCAGGTCAGATGTTCCTTGTGAGAGGCTGAGATGTCTTTAAAAAGGTGATTTCATTACCTCTGAGCGCTTTCCACTCAAAAGGCCTTCATTTATTTCAATCTTTTGCCTCATAGAGCTGCAGACAGCCTTTCTGCATTGATTTTTTCTGGACTCTCTTCACACGGCTGTGATGTGTATCCTCCCGTTGCGTCTCGGCGTTCGATTTGCCCGGCAGGTCTGTGAAATCGTCTTTATACATATTTTAACATCTGTGAGAAAGCGCTCTCATGTCGGCCCAAGCGATGGTGCAACAACCGCGCAACAGCTGATCTCCATGTGGCCCCTCCCGCCGCCATCTTTGATCTCGTATGGATTGGAAGGTTAATGGGACACAGCTGAAACACGGCTCGCTCATTATTCAGACCCATCTCCACACTAACAGAGGCGCTGCCATGCTCTTCAAGGTCGTCTCGTTACTTCGAAATGAAAAGTGCAGCTGTTTTTTCTCATGTACTTTATGTCTTTTTTTGGCAATAACAGACACCAGTATCAGCCCATCGAAACATGTGTATTATCCCATTTTACAAGTAATTTTATATCATCGTGTGTATTGTTGTATTTGCTGGAAATTTGATTTGAAAAAAAAGTCTGAATTGTAAGATTTAGAACTGCATAAATAAATAAATAATTGTGACTTTCTATCTTGCAATTCTGAGTTTGCATCGCAATTCTGAGTTTATATAAAAATTCTGAGTTTATATCTCACAATTCTGAGTTTACATCACAATTCTGAGTTTACATCGCAATTCTGAGTTTATATCTCGCAATTCTGAGTTTGCATCGCAATTCTGAGTTTGCATCGCAATTCTGAGTTTATATCTCGCAATTCTGAGTTTATATAAAAATTCTGAGTTTATATCTCGCAATTCTGAGTTTATATAAAAATTCTGAGTTTATATCTCGCAATTCTGAGTTTACATCGCAATTCTGAGTTTACATCGCAATTCTGAGTTTATATCTCGCAATTCTGAGTTTGCATCGCAATTCTGAGTTTGCATCGCAATTCTGAGTTAATATCTCGCAATTCTGAGTTTATATAAAAATTCTGAGTTTATATCTCGCAATTCTGAGTTTATATAAAAATTCTGAGTTTATATCTCGCAATTCTGAGTTTATATCTCACAATTCTGAGTTTACATCGCAATTCTGAGTTTATATCTTGCAATTCTGAGTTTATATCTCACAATTCTGAGTTTATATCTCGCAATTCTGAGTTTATATCTCACAATTCTGAGTTTACATCGCAATTCTGAGTTTATATCTCACAATTCTGAGTTTACATCGCAATTCTGAGTTTGCATCGCAATTCTGAGTTTATATCTCGCAATTCTGAGTTTACATCGCAATTCTGAGTTTATATCTCGCAATTCTGAGTTTACATCGCAATTCTGAGTTTATATCTCGCAATTCTGAGTTTATATCCCACAATTCTGAGTTTACATCGCAATTCTGAGTTTGCATCGCAATTCTGAGTTTATATCTCGCAATTCTGAGTTTACATCGCAATTCTGAGTTTATATCTCGCAATTCTGAGTTTACATCGCAATTCTGAGTTTATATCTCACAATTCTGAGTTTACATCGCAATTCTGAGTTTGCATCGCAATTCTGAGTTTATATCTCACAATTCTGAGTTTACATCGCAATTCTGAGTTTGCATCGCAATTCTGAGTTTACATCGCAATTCTGAGTTTATATCTCGCAATTCTGAGTTTACATCGCAATTCTGAGTTTATATCTTGCAATTCTGAGTTTATATCTCACAATTCTGAGTTTATATCTCGCAATTCTGAGTTTATATCTCACAATTCTGAGTTTACATCGCAATTCTGAGTTTATATCTCACAATTCTGAGTTTACATCGCAATTCTGAGTTTGCATCGCAATTCTGAGTTTATATCTCGCAATGCTGAGTTTACATCGCAATTCTGAGTTTATATCTCGCAATTCTGAGTTTACATCGCAATTCTGAGTTTATATCTCGCAATTCTGAGTTTACATCGCAATTCTGAGTTTATATCTCGCAATTCTGAGTTTACATCGCAATTCTGAGGTTACATCGCAATTCTGAGTTTATATCTCACAATTCTGAGGTTACATTGCAATTCTGAGTTTATATCTCGCAATTCTGAGTTTATATCTCGCAATTCTGAGTTTATATCTCGCAATTCTGAGTTTACATCGCAATTCTGAGTTTATATCTTGCAATGCTGAGTTTACATCGCAATTCTGAGTTTATATCTCGCAATTCTGAGTTTACATCGCAATTCTGAGTTTGCATCGCAATTCTGAGTTTATATCTCGCAATGCTGAGTTTACATCGCAATTCTGAGTTTATATCTCGCAATTCTGAGTTTACATCGCAATTCTGAGGTTACATCGCAATTCTGAGTTTATATCTTGCAATGCTGAGTTTACATCGCAATTCTGAGTTTATATCTTGCAATGCTGAGTTTATATCTCGCAATTCTGAGTTTACATCGCAATTCTGAGTTTATATCTCGCAATTCTGAGTTTATATCTCGCAATTCTGAGTTTACATCGCAATTCTGAGTTTATATCTCGCAATTCTGAGTTTATATCTCGCAATTCTGAGTTTATATCTCGCAATTCTGAGTTTATATCTCGCAATTCTGAGTTTACATCGCAATTCTGAGTTTATATCTCGCAATTGTGAGTTTACATCGCAATTCTGAGTTTATATCTTGCAATGCTGAGTTTACATCGCAATTCTGAGTTTATATCTCGCAATTCTGAGTTTATATCTCGCAATTCTGAGTTTACATCGCAATTCTGAGTTTATATCTCGCAATTCTGAGTTTACACCGCAATTCTGAGGTTACATCGCAATTCTGAGTTTATATCTCGCAATTCTGAGGTTACATTGCAATTCTGAGTTTATATCTCGCAATTCTGAGTTTACATCGCAATTCTGAGTTTACATCGCAATTCTGAGGTTACATTGCAATTCTGAGTTTATATCTCGCAATTCTGAGTTTACATCGCAATTCTGAGTTTATATCTCGCAATTCTGAGTTTACATCGCAATTCTGAGTTTATATCTCGCAATTCTGAGTTTACATCGCAATTCTGAGTTTACATCGCAATTCTGAGTTTATATCTCGCAATTCTGAGTTTACATCGCAATTCTGAGTTTACATCGCAATTCTGAGTTTATATCTCGCAATTCTGAGTTTACATCGCAATTCTGAGTTTATATCTCGCAATTCTGAGTTTACATCGCAATTTTGAGTTTATATCTCACAATTCTCAGTTTACATCGCAATTCTGAGTTTACATCGCAATTCTGAGTTTATATCTCGCAATTCTGAGTTTACAACTTGCAATTTCCGATTCTGTTTTGCCATTCTGAGTTTGCATCACAATTGTAAATTCTAACTTTAGATCTCATAATTCTGAGATTACATCTAAATTCTGAGTTTACATCTTAATTCTGAGTTTATATCTCGCAATTCTAAGTTTATATCTTGAAATTTTAAGTTTATATCTTAAATTTAGAGTTTATATCTTAAATTCTGAGTTTAAGTCTTGCATTTCTGAGTTTATATCATCGATTCTGAGTTTATATGTTCAATTCTGAGTTAACATCTTAAATTCTGAGTTTATATCGGAATTCTGAGTTTAAATCTTGCAATTCTGAGTTTATATCTTCAATTCTGAGTTTATATCTTCAATTTTGAAGAAACAAGCTTCTGTACCTTCTATAGTGAATGTTACATTTGTACTCAAAATCTGTGGTCACTGGAACATTGTTTCATGACACTGATAAAACATGCCTGATGTATTATGTAAAATAAACACTTATAGTTCAACACAGGCTGAATTCAACTTTGTTAGGCTTAATTGGAGCTCAAACCCTGTGTAATTGTCATGGCTCTGTATTTATAGGGTTAAAAGTCAAATATTGATGGTTAATACATTAACCAATCATAACTTAGTTTCTGGCTAACACTGATACGTGTCCAGTGTTTTTTTTTTTTTTTTTTTTACTTTGACCCTGAAAACACACACACACACACAGTGTGGACTTTGTGTTCGTGACAGTCTAATACTCACATGGCCTGAAGGCGTCTTTGTTAAGCATTGGTCAATGTTCAGTGCCGCTGCTCTCCAGATGTGATGGGTGTGCTTGTGTTTATTTTCTTACCCACAGATCTGCAGAGCCAAAGGTCAAGTGACTGCAAGATAAACCCTGCCCAATGAGGGGAGAGGGGCGTGGCCTGCACTGCCTCACTGGTTAATGACTACCATGTGCTTTATCATCCTGGTTAATTCATAACATTTTGAGTTTGGTGATGACATCAAGATATATTTGGATTTCATGAAAACATTTCTAGGCCTTTATTAGCCCCAAAAAACTAAAGAACATTTTTTTAAATGGAAAATTGTATTTCTTATTTTCTTTTTTTATGTTTTTGATAATGTTTTAATTTTTAAATAAAATTAAAAAATTAAAAAATAAACCAAATTCTTGCAATTATGAGTTCGATCTCACAATTCTGAGTTTGCATCTCGCAATTCGGAATTCATATCTGTCAATTCTGAGTTTGCATCTCGCAATTCCGAGTCTGAATCTCGCAATTCCGAGTTTGAATCTAGCAGTTGCGAATTTACATCTACCAATTGCGAGTTCACAATTCTGAGTTCGATCTCACAATTCTGAGTTTGCATCTCGCAAATTCAAGATTGCATCTAGCAATTTCGAGTTTATCTCGTAATTCCGAATTTGCATCTAGCAATTCCAAGTTTGCATCTCACAATTCCGAGTTTGCATCTCACAATTCCGAGTTTGCATCTAGCAATTCCGAGTTTGCATCTAGCAATTCCGAGTTTGCATCTAGCAATTCTGAATTTGCATCTTTTGCATCTCGCAATTCCGAATTTGCATTTTACAATTCCGAGTTTGCATCTAGCAATTCCGAGTTTGCATCTCGCAATTCCGAATTTGCATTTTACAATTCCGAGTTTGCATCTCACAATTCCGAGTTTGCATCTAGCAATTCCGAGTTTGCATCTAGCAATTCTGAATTTGCATCTTTTGCATCTCGCAATTCCGAATTTGCATTTTACAATTCCGAGTTTGCATCTCACAATTCCGAGTTTGCATCTAGCAATACCGATTTTACATCTCGCAATTCCGAGTTTGCATCTTGGAAATTCAGAGTTTGCATCTAGCAATTCCAAATTTACATCTTACAATTCCGAATTTGCATCTAGAAATTCTGAGTTTGCATCTCACATTTCTGACTTTACATCGCATTTCTGAGTTTATATCTGTCAATTCTAAGTTTATATCTCGCATTTCTGAGATCCTGGTTAATTCATAACATTTTGAGTTTGGTGATGCTCAGCCCAAAAACATAAGAATATCTGAAAATCATGGGAAATATGATTTATTATATTTGTATGTTTTCTGTTTTTTTTGTTTTTACTTTAACATTTTAAAAAAAACAAAAAAACTTTTTTTAACATTTTTTAAAAAACTTTAAATATATATATTTTAGCATATATATTTTATTAATATTTTCTACATGTATTTGAGTAAGAACAAAATAAATCCTATTTTAAGATGATTAATTGAATGCGTTCAGGTGGTTGCGTAATTCTCATTATTCTCACTGGTGTTTTTTTTATTTGATTCTTGTTCTCTCAACTCCAGCCTGTAAATCCCAAAACTATTGTACTTGAAACAATCACCATTAAGTACAAAAACAGTGGAGCGCTTTGGCCCGCTGGTGCACTTAGCAACAGTTGCAGACAAAACTAAGAAAAAACAAAAACAGAGCAATGAAAGGCAGACGGTGACGGCTGACCAATGGGAGTTTCTGCAAGATCGACCTTGCCAAGGCCGAACATTACCCGCGCTTTACCACACCCACACGCCCCGCCTCCGGAGCGGCCCGCAGGCCAGCCAAAGTGCAAAGCTCTGTGTTGTGCAACTCTTGTCAAACAGAGCCTACGGAAAGGCCTGCTACACATTAACAAATGAGGTCAGAGCAAACTCATACTCCTTCTTTTCTTTCCGCTCCTTCTTCTTTCATGACTTCGGCCCATGCTGGGCGGATCAGCTATCTGGGAACGACCTCACAACTTTCACTCATGTTTATTTAAAGTTATATAAATGTTAGGACACAAGTAACTTTTAAAGTATTTGATATACACTGCCGCTCAAACGTTTGGGATCAGTAAGATTTATATATAAGTAATATTATGAAATATCATTGCAATTCAAAATAACAGGTTTTTATTTTGATATACTTTAGAATATGATTCAGAAATCATTCTAATATGCTGATTTATTACTTTTATTATTAATATGTTGGAAACATGCTGGTTAATATTTTTTTTAGCTACCTGTGATACTTTTTTCAGGATTCTTTGATGAATAAAAGGTTTTTATTTAAAATAGAAATCTTTTCTAACAATATATGTCTTTACTATCACTTTTTATCTATTTAACACATTCTTCCTGAATAAAAGTATTAATTTCTTTCAAAGAGAGAAAGAAAGAACACATTTACTGACCCCAACTTTAAACAAGGTGTTTATTGCTACAAAAGTTTTCTATTTTAAATAAATGCTGTTCTTTTTAACATTTTATTTACCAACTAATCCTAAAAAAAGTATCACAGGTTCCAAAAAAAATATGTATGATGCTGAAAATTCAGCTTTGCATCACAGGAATAAATTATATTTTAAAGTATATTAAAATAGAAAACCACAGTTTTAAATTGCATAAACATTTCACAATATTACAATTTTTTTCTATATATTTAATCAAATAAACACAGCCCTGATGAGCAGAAAAGTCTCCTTTAAAAGCATTAAAAATTGTACTGACCCCAAACTTTGAACGAGGTGTTTATTGTTACAAAAGTCTTATATTTTATGTAAATACTGCTCTTTTTAATGTTTTATTTATCAAATAATCCTGAAAAAGTATCACAGGTTGCAAAAAATATTACGTTTCCAACATTGATAATAAATCAGTATATTAGAATGATTTTTGAAGGATCATGTGACACTGAAGACTGCAGTAATGATGCTGAAAATTCAGCTTTGCATCACAGGAATAAATTATATTTTAAAGTATATTAAAATAGAAAACCACTGTTTTAAATTGCATAAACATTTTACAATATCACAGTTTTTTTCTGTATTTTTAATTAAATAAATGCAGTCTTGATAAGCAGAAAAGTCTCCTTTAAAAGCATTAAAAATCGAACTGATCCCAAACTTTGAACGAGGTGCTTATTGTTACAAAAATTTCCTATTTTAAATAAATGCTGTTTATTTTAACGTTTTATTTATCAAAAAATCAAAAAAAAGTATCACAGGTTCCAAAGAAATATTAAGTTTTCAACATTATAATAAATCAGCATATTAAATTGATTTCTGAAGGATCATGTGACACCATATTACAATTTTTTTCTATATTTTTAATCAAATAAATGCAGCCCTGATGAGCAGAAAAGTCTCCTTTAAAAGCATTAAAAATCTTGCTGATCCCAAACTGTTGAGCAGCCGTGTCCTTTCTCATAATATCTTTTTAGAAACAATGTTTTTATAACCTAAATTTATCGCCCGGAATATTTCACCGCAAAGCTTTTGACAACAACAAGTCCAATGCCATCTGCACCAAAACACGGCCGTCTCCTTGAAAGGCGTCTTAACAAAAAGGAAGGATATGAGAGATCCAGTTTAAAGGGCCAATCTCTGAGATCTGGCTTCCTGTAACAGGACACCATGTTCAAAGTTGCCACACGGCTCAGGAGAACGAGGCCGGAATAATATTTCAGACCCCCTCCCGAAACCGGCCTCTAGACGCAGCGCTCAGAGGAAAACTGTCATTTCGCTGCTGAAATAATTAAGGGAGGATTTGGTTATGAAAGACGCCAGACCACAATCACATGGGAAAGATTTCACACAATCTCTCTGAACTTGGCGTGGAAAAAAGTTTGGGTTTGTAAAAGACAAGTGGGCCACATGTACAGACGAAACTACATAAGGCATATCTGATGAGACCAAGTCTTTGATTAATTATGCTACTAGAATTATTGGAGGCCCGTTTCATGTTTCAGCTCCGTCTGGGCGTTTGATTGGTTATTCTCAATTCAAGCCTAAATCTCAGTAACCCACATACTTCCACAACGTTCATAAGTTCAGTCCATTTCGAAGTGTTTCAGACCGGCTTTCATGAAAAACGAGTTCGCTATTTCACCAAACTGTTAAAATATGTATCGCATCTGATTCTAAAGTAAGGAACAATAATTATTCTATTATTAACTATTACCAAAAACTCTATTTTAAGTATTGCCGATGTCGTCTAAACTATAAAAGCCAGTTTCTGCCACTAAGTTAAAAACAAAAAACCTTATTTTGACTTTTTTTCTCAGAATTGTGAGATATAAACTTGCAGTTCTATGAAATGAAGTCAGAATTGCATGATATTGCAAAATGAAAAAAAATGAACATTCCAAAAATGTTTCTAATAACGTTCACTTAAACAATGTCTAATGTTTTTTAAATGTTACTACTTGTTTCAAAACATTCCAAGAACATTTAAAAGTAACGTTTACATAATATTTGCAAAATTAAAAAATGTTATGTTCACAATTACATTCATAACATTCAAAACGTTACTAAATTCTTTTTTAAACATTTTAGTTGCACGTTTGTCTAATGTTTTTTAAACGTTACTACTTGTTTCAAAATGTAATGCAATGTAATGAGTAAAATGTAACGTTTGTATAAACAAAAATAAAATTTTGAATAAGGTTTCCATAACTTATTCGGAATGTCATAAAACAAAAATAACATTCTCAAAACGTTACAACGTTTTTCTGAAACGTTTTAGTTGCATGTTTGTCTAATGTTTTTTAAACGTTACTATGTTTCAAAACGTTCAGAGAACACTGAAAAGTAACGTTTACATAATGTTTGCAAAATGAAAAAAAGGAACGTTTGCATAAATGAAAAATTTTAATAACTTTCTCAAAACATTGCTACATTTAAAAAAAAAAAAACATTTTAGTTGTACGTTTATCTAATGTTTTTTAAACGTCACTACTTGATTCAAAACGTTCCGAGAACATTCAAAAGTAACGTTTACATAATATTTAAACAAAAAGCATTATTTACGTTTTTCTGAAACATTTTAGTTGGACAATCATCTAATGTTTTTTAAACATTGCATGTTTCAAAACGTTCAGAGAACATTCAAAAGTAAGGTTTACATAAAGTTTGCAAAATTAAAAAAATTAACATTCGCAAAAACAAGAAACGTTTAAAATAACATCCTCAAAACGTTACTACATTTTTCTGAAATGTTTTAGTTGGACGTTTGTCTAATGTTTTTTAAACGTTACTACTTGTTTCAAAACATTCCAAGAACATTTAAAAGTAACGTTTACATAATATTTGCAAAATGAAAAAATGTTATGTTCACAAGTTAACATTCATAACATTCAAAACGTTACTAAATTCTTTTTTAAACATTTTAGTTGCACGTTTGTCTAATGTTTTTTAAACGTTACTACTTGTTTCAAAATGTTCCGAGAACATACAAGAGTAACGTTCACATAATATTTGCAAAATTAAAATTTTTTACATTTGTATGAAAAAAAAGAAGTTTTAAATGTTTTAGTTGGACGTTCGTCTAATGCTTTTTAGACGTTACTACTTGTTTCAAAATGTTCAGAGAACATGTAATGAGAAAAATGTAACGTTTGTATAAACAAAAAAAGTTTTGAATAAGGTTTCCATAACTTATTCGGAATTTTATAAAAACAAAAATAACATTCTCAAAACGTTACTACGTTTTTCTGAAACGTTTTAGTTGCATGTTTGTCTAATGTTTTTTAAACGTTACTATGTTTCAAAACGTTCAGAGAACACTGAAAAGTAGCGTTTACATAATGTTTGCAAAATGAAAAAAAGGAACGTTTGCATAAATGAAAAATTTTAATAACTTTCTCAAAACATTACTACATTTAAAAAAAAAAACATTTTAGTTGCACTTTATCTAATGTTTTTTAAAACGTTACTACTTGTTTCAAAACGTTCCGAGAACATTCAAAAGTAACGTTTACATAATATTTAAACAAAAAGCATTATTTACGTTTTTCTGAAACATTTTAGTTGGACAATCATCTAATGTTTTTTAAACATTGCATGTTTCAAAACGTTCAGAGAACATTCAAAAGTAAGGTTTACATAAAGTTTGCAAAATGAAAAAAATGTAACGTTCGCAAAAACAAGAAACGTTTAAAATAACATCCTCAAAACGTTACTACATTTTTCTGAAATGTTTTTGTTGGACGTTTGTCTAATGATTTTTAAACGTTACTACTTGTTTCAAAACATTCCAAGAACATTTAAAAGTAACATTTACATAATATTTGCAAAATGAAAAAATGTTATGTTCACAAGTTAACATTCATAACATTCAAAACGTTACTAAATTCTTTTTTAAACATTTTAGTTGCACGTTTGTCTAATGTTTTTTAAACGTTACTACTTGTTTCAAAACATTCCAAGAACATTTAAAAGTAACGTTTACATAATATTTGCAAAATTAAAAAATGTTATGTTCACAAGTTAACATTCATAACATTCAAAACGTTACTAAATTCTTTTTTAAACATTTTAGTTGCACGTTTGTCTAATGTTTTTTAAACGTTACTACTTGTTTCAAAATGTTCCGAGAACATACAAGAGTAACATTCACATAATATTTGCAAAATGATTTTTTTTTTACATTTGTATGAAAAAAAAGAAGTTTTAAATGTTTTAGTTGGACGTTCGTCTAATGCTTTTTAGACGTTACTACTTGTTTCAAAATGTTCAGAGAACATGTAATGAGAAAAATGTAACGTTTGTATAAACAAAAAAAGTTTTGAATAAGGTTTCCATAACTTATTCGGAATGTCATAAAAACAAAAATAACATTCTCAAAACGTTACTACGTTTTTCTGAAACGATTTAGTTGCATGTTTGTCTAATGTTTTTTAAACATTACTATGTTTCAAAACGTTCAGAGAACACTGAAAAGTAACGTTTACATAATGTTTGCAAAATGAAAAAAAGGAACGT
The DNA here is from genome assembly GCF_049309525.1 of Garra rufa. Lineage (NCBI taxonomy): Eukaryota > Metazoa > Chordata > Actinopteri > Cypriniformes > Cyprinidae > Garra > Garra rufa. The sequence goes on along the minus strand of NC_133380.1, from coordinate 2,392,793 downwards.
TTGCATAAATGAAAAATTTTAATAACTTTCTCAAAACATTACTACATTTTTAAAAAAACATTTTAGTTGTACGTTTATCTAATGTTTTTTAAACGTTACTACTTGTTTCAAAACGTTCCGAGAACATTCAAAAGTAACGTTTACATAATATTTAAACAAAAAGCATTATTTACGTTTTTCTGAAACATTTTAGTTGGACAATCATCTAATGTTTTTTAAACATTGCATGTTTCAAAACGTTCAGAGAACATTCAAAAGTAAGGTTTACATAAAGTTTGCAAAATGAAAAAAATTAACGTTCGCAAAAACAAGAAACGTTTAAAATAACATCCTCAAAACGTTACTACATTTTTCTGAAATGTTTTTGTTGGACGTTTGTCTAATGTTTTTTAAACGTTACTACTTGTTTCAAAACATTCCAAGAACATTTAAAAGTAACGTTTACATAATATTTGCAAAATCAAATTTTTTTAGATTTGTATGAAAAAAAAAGAAGTTTTAAATGTTTTAGTTGGACGTTCGTCTAATGCTTTTTAGACGTTACTACTTGTTTCAAAATGTTCAGAGAACATGTAATGAGAAAAATGTAACGTTTGTATAAACAAAAAAAGTTTTGAATAAGGTTTCCATAACTTATTCGGAATTTTATAAAAACAAAAATAACATTCTCAAAACGTTACTACGTTTTTCTGAAACGTTTTAGTTGGATGTTTGTCGAATGTTTTTTAAACGTTACTATGTTTCAAAACATTCAGAGAACATTGAAAAGTAACGTTTACATAATGTTTGCAAAATGAAAAAAAAGGAACATCTGCATAAATGAAAAATTTTAATTACTTTCTCAAAACATTACTACATTTAAAAAAAAAAAAAAAACATTTTTGTTGCACTTTATCTAATGTTTTCTAAAACGTTACTACTTGTTTCAAAACGTTCCGAGAACATTCAAAAGTAACGTTTACATAATATTTAAACAATTTTTTTTTTCAAAACATTATTTACGTTTTTCTGAAACATTTTAGTTGGACAATCATCTAATGATTTTTAAACATTGCATGTTTCAAAACGTTCAGAGAACATTCAAAAGTAAGGTTTACATAAAGTTTGCAAAATTAAAAAATAACGTTCGCAAAAACAAGAAACGTTGAAAATAACATCCTCAAAACGTTACTACATTTTTCTTTTAGTTGCACGTTTGTCTAATGTTTTTTAAATGTTACTATTTGTTTCAAAAGTTTTCATGCACTTTTAACGTTTACGTTAAATACGTTTACAAGTAACGTTTACATAATATATGCAAAATTTTAATGTAACGTTCGCAAAAACAAGAAACGTTGAAAATAACATCCTCAAAACGTTACATTTTTCTAAAACGTTTTATTTGGACATTAATCTATTTTTTTTTTTTTAACATGTAACTGCTACGTGTTTCAGAACGTTTAGAGACCATTCAAAAGTAACGTTTACATAATATGGAACGTTACATATCAAAAAAAAATTATGTACACAAACTAAATATTTTAAGTGTAAGCATTAAATAAAATTAAATACTAATTCAGTGGATTTTAAGGCAGATTTACACTACTTCTATATTCATTATATATTGTCTGCTTTGGTTTTTAGTTTGTCGCATGTCCATCTTTTTTCCTTCTTTATCCTCAGCAGCAGTTTGAGGGGAGTGAACATGTGCGTGTTGCTCTGAGACTGACGTGGCACGTCACACACATCCTCTGTTTGCTCTCTCGGCAGGTAACCAGGCAACGATTGCTCCCTTTCATGACACGTCCCAGGTTCAGAGCGTGTGTGATCGCTATATTTGGTGCGACATAAAAAGCTTTCCTCCAGATAAAGGCCTGCAGTCACCGGGACACGAGTTCCTTTCTTGGTGTTGCAGCGCGTGTGATTGATGGCCGTGAAGGTTCGCCTGTATTCTGTCTAATTATAGTGAGAGCAACTGCTGGAAATATCTCCCCCTTGCATTCTCCGCTTTCTGTTTTTTTTTTTTGTGGGGCCCAGGAATGTGATCTGGGGTGTTTGGCTTTTTCTTTCCCCTCCCGTGCATGTGTGCGTGTTCGTGTAGCACACCAGGAACCCTCAGGCCAAATGACCAAAAGTGCTGACGTGGCAAACGGGCCACTTCACTCTGCAGACATTATGCTGCTGCGGCCTTCATTCCGGAAGAGTTTCTCTGGTTGGAGGATTAAACAGAATTCTTTAGTAAATAGTTCTAAGCCGGGAACTAAACCAACCAGTTTAGTGATGAATCACAACATTTTATGCAAATAAGGACCGAGAATCATAAACACACAAAGGTGTTTTGACTTTTATGAAAGGATTAAGTGTTCATTCCATGAGCCCTGACGATTATGTAATCCAATCAGAAATGACAGTACAATCAAGCAGGAAATGTTCTCAGAACTATGACTAACATTCTGGCATCAACAAAAATAACAATGTCAAAATCTCATTCATACATCATTTATAACTTGTTTCAAAAACATTTACAAGTAACGTTTCGAAAAATAGAATGTTCCAACATTCTCACAAGTTTTTTTTTTTTACGTTTTAGTTGAACGTTTGTCTAATGTTATTTTAACGTTACTACTTGTTTCGAAACATTCAAGAGTGACATTTACATAATATTTGCAAAATTTTTAAAAAGTAACGTTCACATAAACAAGAAACATTTAAAAATAACATTCTCAAATTTTGTTTTTCTGAAGTGTTTTAGTTGAACGTTTGTCTAATGTTATTTTAACGTTACTACTTGTTTCGAAACATTCAAGAGTAACATTTACATAATATTTGCAAAATTTTTAAAAAGTAACGTTCACATAAACAAGAAACATTTAAAAAATAACATTCTCAAAACGTTATTTTGTTTTTCTGAAATGTTTTAGTTGAACGTTTGTCTAATGTTATTTTAATGTTACTACTTGTTTCAAAACGTTCAAAAGTAACATTTACATAATATTTGCAAAATTTAAAAAAATAACATTCTCAAAACATTTTGTTTTTCTGAAATGTTTTAGTTGAATGTTTGTCTAATGTTAAAGTTACTACTTGTTTCGAAACATTCAAAAGTAACATTTACATAATATTTGCAAAATTTTTAAAAAGTAACGTTCACATAAACATTTAAAAATAACATTCTCAAAACGTTATTTTGCTTTTCTGAAATGTTTTAATTGAACGTTTGTCTAATGTTATTTTAACGTTACTACTTGTTTCAAAATATTCAAAAGTAGCATTTACATAATATTAGCAAAATTTTTAAAAATAACATTCTCAAAACATTTTGTTTTTCTGAAATGTTTTAGTCGAACGTTTGTCTAATGTTATTTGAACGTTACTACTTGTTTCAAAACGTTCAAAAGTAACATTTACATAATATTTGCAAAATTTTAAAAAGTAACGTTCGCATAAACAGGAAACATTTAAAAATAACATTCTCAAAACGTTATTTACGATTTTTTGAAATGTTGGACGTTCGCCTAATGTTTTTTAAACGTTAGTTGTTTCGAAACATTCAAAAGTAACATTTACATAATATTAGCAAAATGTTAAAAAAATTAACGTTCACATAAACAGGAAACGTTTAAAAATAACATTCTCAAGACGTTATTAAATTTTTCTGAAACGTTTTAGTTGGATGTTCGTCTAATTTTTTTTTATGTTACTACTTGTTTCAAAACATTCAAAAGTAACATTTACATAATATTTGCTAAATTTTAAAAAAGTAACATTCGCATAAACAAGAAACATTTAAAAATAACATTCTCAAAACGTCACCACGTTTTTCTAAAAAAGGTTTTAGTTGGACGCTTGTCTGTTTTTTAAACGTTACTACTTGTTTGGAAATATTTTGAGAACATTCAAAAGTAACGTTTCCCTAATGTTTGTTAAATTAATAAATTGAATGTTTTTGCTAAAGCTCACATAAACAAGAAAAAAACATTTTGAAAACATCCAGAAACAACTTAATGGAAACGTTATCAAAACGTTCTTAGAACATACTTTTGTAGCTGAGCGCATAAATAATAAGTCAATAGTTTTAAATATACAAACTAAATATTTAAAGTGTAGTTACATCACAATAGATCTTTCTGAAAAGGTTTATATATCATTCTCTTAAAAATAAAGGCTCCATTGCACCTTTTTATTGCACAAGTTATTTACTTAATTTTTGTAGTACTGTTCACTAAAAGATCTTTGGAAAACTAAACTGGCTCTTCATTAGAAAATCCCAATAAAGAGTGTGTTGTTAAAAATCAATTTTAATGAATGGGTTTTAGCTTTCAGATAAAAAAAACAAGCATTTTAGTCTAAACAAACCAACCTAAACCGTAAACACGTACTGCGAAGTGAACACTTTCCAAACTCAACTAGCTCTAAAACCGACACAGCTTTGCGAAGTTTGGAAAAGATTAAATATTCATCAAATCAATTATACTGGGGATGAAAACTGATATTGCATTGACCTTCTAAGTTTGATGTTCCAATCTAAAGAGCGTTTGTTTTGAAAACGAACCCGTGCACCATCCTAACCTGAATTTCAAGTGGCCTACTGTTTGTATTGTTACCTTTTAAGGCAACGCAAAGTCTATTTCAAGCATTTCAAAACACGTCATAATGCTCAATCAACGTGTCAGACGAGCTTGAAAGCTCTTAAGAAATGGTTTTAAAATGTATTTTTGCTGCATGCATGCTTCTAAAGTCCATCAGAAGCGCACATAACAAGATTCTCTCATATAAGACGACAGCAGAAATCTCAAAGGTCAATTGTGAAATTCGTGTGACGGCTGAAAACATCCATCTGACGCTAACCAGCGAGGGAGGGCGGGACAGCTGTGCAAACAAAAGACAGAAAGAGCCGCAGCGTAACTGGAGTAGAGCGATTCATCTCCGACGAGAGTCTTTTCCCCCTCGGGGTGTTGAGTTTCGACAAACGCTGAAAAGACGTGCTGGCATGGCTGGAATTCTCCAGTCTGAATCATTCGATCAATATTTACTTTTGATTTGGATACAAAAACCTGCTTGTTGCCAGCGTGTTATGATGACGTCTTTCGCATTGCATGCTTGTCAAAGCATATCAATTGGCTAAAAACAAACATGCAACACAAAACATTCACTCCGATGGCTAAAAATGAAAAAGCAATCAACATATTTGAGTTAAAAGCCAAATCTGTTTTCAGGTCATGGCGGCAGTGAAAGGGTTAACCCGGAGTACATGTGACTAGTGTATGAACAGATCTCCATTCATTTGAGTGCTGTGTGAGAACAGTGAAGAGGGAGGCGGGCGACCGACCGTGACTCAGGAATTCCAGCACAGCGACCACGTGATCCGCCACATTTTATTAAGCATATGCTACCGCGCGCCTCAGATAATAGAGCTGGACGGCCAGCGCCGACGGTTTGGGCCTTGCAGCATAATTAATGCATTTGAACAGTGCGAGACTGGACAACAAGCTCGAGATTTTCCATTTGTTAACATTAGTTAATGCATTAACTAACATGAGCAATACAACATTTATCTACTCATTGTTAGTTTCTAAAAACATGCAAGTAATATTAACTTAATCTGTTGGATGTATTGTTGAGATGCTGGAATGCACAATAATTAATGACTTTGAACAGTTGTCACTTAATCAAACCAAAGCCGATTAGTCCAAGAGTGGAAAAAAACAAGCTTGCGTGTTTCCATTTGTTACATTAATCTTAGCTAAAGTCAATTTCATTTACTAATACATTATTAAATTAAAATCTGTTAACATCTAATCAACTAACAATGAACAAAACTATATAAATACTAACCAAACGTAAGATCATTTTAAGTTAATGTTAGTTTTAGCCAGCTAAAGTAAAAACATGCTTTGACTGTTTTAAACACAAATGCATGTGTAAATAAGAGAATAGCATGCTTTGACTGAATCCAGTTTAAAAGACTACAAGTGTGGGCACAAAATCTAGAGTTTAAAGCACATTCTGATTTTAAGACACCAAATGCATGTATGATAAAGGTTGAACACTGTTAGAAAGGAGTTTAAAAGCATGCTCCGGTGTTTTAAAAGAGAGAACGCATGAATAAATATGACTGTGAATAATCCGGAGCATGTTTTGACATCTCACATTATTTAAAAGACACAAAATCTAGAGTTTAAAAGCCTGTTTTGATGTTTCAAAAGCCAAATGCATGCATAAACACGACATGTGAGTTGTTTCTACAGCATTATTTAAGATCAAACTGTTAAAAATAACGATGTTGACACGAAAACTAGTTTTAAATGTGTTAAACTACCCCAAATGTTGAGTAATAATGTATAAAATAACATTTTGGACGCGAAATGCACGCATGGATGTCTAAAATAAGCATTCTCGTGAACATGCATGCTTAAAAGCATGACCAAGGTTAAATTACAATAGTTAATAAAAACAATTTAAACACCATGTGCGCTTAATCTGTTGAATGTGTTAGTAAATGTTGAAATGTACATTGAACTATGATTAAGAATTGCTTTAAACATATTTTATTGTTAGTTTATGCTTACTAAGTTGTATTTCTGAAGCCTTTTCACATACTAAAATGGCCAAACTCCACTTCATCCTAACGCAGCTGTAATGTTTAACGTAGCAGGTCTTTCTCCACCAAAAAAGGCCAAAGGAAAGATTGTTTACGAGCTCCTTAAAGCACAGCATGTGAGTAAAAATAGACGTGGTGTGTCGTCTTGCACGCAGCATTAGGTTACTCCACATGGAGGCCGAAAACAATGTGTGATACAAGTCACAGCTTGCGTGTTAGAGAAGAAAAAAAAAACAGAGATACTCTTCCGAATTCAAGCATTCTCGAGTTACTTTAGCTTTGCAAATGGTGGTGATATCGGTTACCATTATAGCCGATGAATTCCCAGCATGCACCGGTATAAAATCTCCCGAAGTGCCGCTTAGTTCCCTTTTCGCACTCGTCGAGGACGTTGCATCATCCTCGTCGCATGATTCAGCGAGGCCAGACAATAAGCCAACCACAGACACGTCAGATTGTTATTACAAGGTCAGAAAGTGTATTTGGCAATTTTTAAACAAGTGCATACAATACAGCTAAAAGCGTTTCAGTTTTTGCCAAGTGCTTAAAGAGTATTAGTCACATTCTGTGTTTAAACATGGACTGCCACCAGCAGGTCTACTAGTACACAGAGCGTTCGCTCTGAACAACCACTGAATGGGGGGAAGGGGGGTTTGTTATAGTGCGTACATACCGTTTTATCTTCGAAAAAATATGGAAACACAACGTATTCAAAAAAGGGAAAATCAAAAAAATTATACAGCCATGTTTACCAAGTGTACAGTTCCCTTAAGTTCATATGTACATGTCCGTTAGTTCACGTTAGGATGGTATGCAATATGATTGGTGTGTGTTACGCGGAGGCAAAAAGAAAAATCAAGGGTCCCGCTCCTTTTTAACCTTTACGTCCCCAGCCAAAATGGTGGCTATTTCGCCCTGCATGAACGCCCAGGGTACGTTGGAGCCGACGAGCGGGCATTTCTCGCCGCTCGGGCAGTAAACCTCTCCCGTCGCCCCCTGCTGTTTGATGCTCTCGCGGGAGCACGGGAAACAGAACTTGTGCGACGGCACGGACGGGCACTGGACGAAATGTGTGTCCTCGAGACGCTCGTGGCACAGGGTGCAGCACAACGGCACGCTGCCGGGCGGCACCGAGGAATCGGGAATGCTCTGCGGGTGCCCGGCCTGCGGGTCCATGCCTGGGATGTGCGCGGTCGCCGTTCCCGACGCCCCCAACGCGAGACGCCTCTGTCCGGCCGAGGGCGACTGCGGGCTCCCGCTGTTCCGCCGTCCCGCGGCCGCCGTGGTCGTGGAGTGCACCTGGTTGCCGGCGTCTTTGGGCGAGCCGGTTCCGGCGCCCGCGTTGTCCGCGGCCAAGATGAGCGCTGCCATCGGCGACTGGCCGTTCTGCACGGCGGTGGCCGCCTCCGGCGGGGTGGTGCGCGAATGCGGGGAGATCGTCGAGGGAGGAGCGGCGGCGAATCCCGGCAGGGCCGCGGAGGGCATCTTGAGCACCTCGGATGGAGACGGCAACCACGGCTGACCCTCGCCGTTGAGCTTGATGGCGCTGCCCTCCCCGTCCGGCTCGGGAGAGGGTTTCCTTTTAATGCCCCGAGAGTGCTTACCGCGGTCTGCAGGGAGGAAGAGAGAGAGAGAGAGAGATAAACACTCGACTTAGAGACGCAATACTTGACTAAACAACCTTTCACTAGTTCAGCGCTTCATGCATGACCTGTTGTTGGCACTATTTTCTGGCTCCAGACAAACTGTGCCATGCGCCGACCACCAGATGATGAAATGGCAGCAAAGGGCATCTGTTACGCTTCCAAACATTACGAATGCGTAGTCTAGAGTTTAAAGCATGCCTCGAAGAATACGCGTTTATAAACATGCATTTTACAGCATGTTTTGGCATCGCGTATTATTCCAAATACTGATTCCAGTTAAAGAAATATGACCAAATCTGGAGTTCAAAAGCATGCTGTGATGTTTTAAACATCAAATGCATGGGTAAATGAGACTTTGAACCGTCTGGAGTTTTACAGCACGTCTCAAATGGTTCTAAAGGTTGATTCTAGTGTAAAAACACCAGTGTGGACACAAAATGTAGAGTTTAAAAACATGCTCTGACTGGTTTAAACAAATGCATGTGGAAATAAGAATAATACAACGTTTTACAGTACGCTTTGGCTCCTCAAATTATTCTAAAGACTCAATCCAGTTATAAAGACACAAAATCTAGAGTTTGGAGCACATTCTGATGTTTTACACACTAAATGCATGTATAATAAAGGCTGAACACTGTTAGGAATGAGTTCAAAGCATGCTCTAGTGAGAATTGACATCTCACATTATTCAAAAGACTGAACTCCAGACACAAAATCTAAAGCTTAAAAGCATGCTTTGATGTTTCAAAAGCCAAATGCATGCATAAACACGACTGTGAGTTGCTTTTACAGCATTATTTAAGGTCAAATAGGTACAAATAACAATGTGGACACAGAATCTAGTTTTAAATGTTTTAAACTACTCTAAATGTTGAATAAAGACGTATAAATGTTATTTTAGACGCAAGATGCACGCATGGACGTGCAAAATAAACAGTCTCTATTCTAAAGACTGAATCTAGTTAATAAAAAAAAATACAAGTGTTGACACAAAATCTAGAGTTTAAAGCGCATTCTAATGTTTTAAAATGCATGAATAAATATGACAGAATAATCCGGAGCAAAATATTACGCAGAAGATTGAACTCCAGACACAAAATCTAACGCTTAAAAGCGTGTTTTGATGTTTCAAACACGACTGTGAGTTGTTTTTACAGCATTATTTAGGTTTAAACAGTTAAAAACAAAAACGTGGACACAAAATCGAGTTTTAAATGTTTTAAACTTCCCCAAATGTTGAATAATGATGTATAAAATATTATTTTAGACGCAAGATGCACGCATGGATGTGCAAAATAAGCAGTTTCTATTTTAAAGACTGCATGCATAGTTAAAAGCAACGATCAGTACCTGTTTTTAAGGCACTGGAGCTGCTCTCGTATCCCATCCTGTGCGGCATCGGTGCATGCTCCTTCTTGAACCGGGAGTCGAGGCTCTGCAGAGTCATCAGTTCCCGCACCGTCTTGCCCTTCTGTGTCCAGTCGTCGAGTCTCTTGTGTCCGTCGCTCGGGTCGCTCATGCTGTCTGCGCGGTGTTTGTCCTTCATATCGTCCCCGCGCTTGCCCACATGCTCCGCCGTCAAAACACCCGGGGGGATCCCCATCTGCACGGATCTCCCGTTGAGCGCGTGCACCGGCGGGATGGTCCCGTTGACCAGCGGAACCAGGTTGGGAGGCACTGCGCCGGCCCGACGCGGGTTCGGGCTCTGGCGGTTCAACTCCGGTGGCTCGTCGGGCTTTGGAAACCCGTTCGGCACCGGGATCCCGTTCGCCTGGCGTCCCCCCTGGTACTCCGGACCCAGTCTGGGGGGTCTGTCCGACGCGAGCGGGTAGCGATCCAGCGGCTGCGGAGGACGCGAGCCCGGTTCCGTGTGGTTCATGGGCTGGATGTCCTTTCCCGGTTTGCCCACCGGTCCCGGTGATCTGCCCTCCTGGAATCCGTGTGCGCGCTTCAGCTGCCGCGCGGTTTCGATCACAAACTCGATCCGGTCCGCTCCCTCGTAGTTGACGCATCCGCGACACACGGGCTCGGTAAAATCCCAGATCATCGCCCACGGCATGCGGGGCAGATCGCACAAATAACACGACTGCCTGCGCGAGGCAGCGACCGCCGCAGACGACATGCTGCTGAAAAACGGGGGAAAGGGGCAAAAATGTGCAACTAAATTCTCCGAATGTTGCCTGCTCCGACAAGGAAAAAAAATGATAAATCTCGTTGTAGTTTCCCACCCCGTCCGAAAAGCGAGAAAAACGGCGAAGTTACGCTCCGAAGTTCATGGCAGTGTGCGCGCTCCAGCCCGCGAGCTCTCGGTGTGGGAGCGGTGACGTCACCGCGCTGCTTCTATTTACTTGATTCTTCGACAACTCGCTCTGCGCATGCGCGCTGCGCTCCCTCCTCAATGAGAGCGGCGTATTTTTGCAGGCGTCATTTGATGGTGTCGAAGAGCCATGAAAAACATCGACTGAAGGGGGGAGAACGTATCTGAAAGTGTGTCCTACTTGCTGTGCGAGGAATAGAAACGGAATTAAAACGTTAGATTACTAAAGTACACCAATTATGTCACATTTTTTATTCTCTGACAGAAAAGTCGATTTCCTACTAGGCTGTGCAATACATTACCAATCATGCACGGGTTAATATTTTGGATAAATTGATAACACTTTATTATATAGCTATTCTGTGCTGTCAATATCATTTGAAATCTTTGTGTGGGGAAACAATGTCACTAACAACAGAACTCAAGGTTAATTCATACCACTGAGAGAGAAAAAAAGTCCAATTACTCTGTTTGGAATGGATTAAGGCCCAATTACAGATCCAATGGTAACCAAAAATCCAAACCAAATACTGGAAAATATATAAAAATGTGAGCAAGATGTTAGATTATTAAAGTAAACACATTCTATCACATATTTTATTCTCTGACAGAAAAATCGATTTGGTTTGCTACTAGGCTAATACATTGCCAATCATACACGTGTTAATATTTTGGATAAACTGATTTATTTTATAGCTTTTCTGTGCTGTCAATATCATTTGAAATCACAATGAAATCATTCTTAAGTAACTTTGTGTGGGCAAACAATGTCACTAACAACAGAACTCAAGGTTAAATACCACTGAGATGAAAAAAAGTCCTAATTATCCTATTTGGAATGGATTTTATGGGTTTGACAGTTTATTACATTATATCCTGTTTGAAATTGGTTTTATTATATCAGAATGCCAACATGGTAAAAATCATCCAATTCTGTGTGAATAATCAAGTGTTATTGATTTTTTCAAAGGTTGTAGAGTTCATAAGGCCCAATTACTGATCCAATGGTAACCAAATACTGGAAAATATATAAAAATGTGAGCAATATATATGTAACTAAGATGTTAGATTATTAAAGTAAACAAAATATATCACATATTTTATTCTCTGACAGAAAGAGATTGATTGGGTTTCCTACTATATGCAGTACATTCCCAATCATACACGTGTTAATATTTTGGATGGAAGATGTAAATCTTTCGTCAAACAGAATATAAATCATTTTATGGCTTTTCTGTGCTGTCTGTATCACTTTCCGCCCTGTTAGTGTTTGATGACATCTATAAAACAATGAAATCATCTTAAGTAACTTTGTGTGGGGAAACATCGTCAGTGCTCAAGGTCAATTCATACCACTGAGATGAGTTATTTTGAGGTATTAGTTGGTTCATCAGTCAAAACATGGTAAAAATAAGCATCCATTTTGTGTAAATAATCAAGTCTTATTGATTTTTAAAAGTTGTAGAGTTTATAAGCTTTTGCAGAACTAACGACCCAATTACAGATCCAATGGTAGCCAAAAATCCAATCTAAATACAGTAAAATGTCTTTAAAAGTAAGGAAAATATTTGTAATTAACAGATTAGATTATTAAAGTAAACCAGTTGTATTACATATTTCATTCCCTGACAGAAAGATCAATTGGTTTCCTATTATACAGTGCATTCCTAATCATACATGTGTTAATATTTTGGATAAAATGTTGAACTGACACGTTTTAAAGATGGAAATCTTACATCAATCAGAATATGAATCATTTTATAGCTGTTCTGTGCTGTCAGAATGTCTTCCTGTCCTGGAAGTGTTTGATGACATCCATAAAACAATGAAATCATTCTTAAGTAACTTTGGGTGGGGAAACAACGTCACAAACAACAGGTTAATTCAAGTTAACACTTTTTTACCATCGAGATGAAAGGTGTCCTAATTACCCTATTTGGAATGGATTTTGAGTTATTTTGAGGTAATAGTTGGTTTGACAGTTTAATACATTACATTACAAAACTATCACATTTTGTGTAAATAGTGAAGTTTTACTGATTTTTAAAGGTTGTAGAGTTCTCCAGGAAAAAACAACAGCAAGAGTTATTTTGAGGTTTTATTTGGTTTGTCACTCAAATACATTCCCTGTTGTTTAAAGTAGTTGTCAAAATGTCAAAACTTCCATCTTTTGAGCAAATTTTGTCTAAATAACCAGATTCTTATTGACTTTCAAAGGTTGCAGAGTTCATAAGGTTCTGGAGAATGGTAACGACCCAATTACAGATCCAATGGTAACCAAAAATCCAATCCAAATATGGGAAAATATATCAAAAAGTGAGGAATATATATTTATTAAGACATTAGATCTAATATTTCATTCTCTTACAGAAAGATCAGACCGGTTTCCTACTATTTCCATTATTCCATATTATCTTAATATTTTGGATATAATGTTGAACTCGCAAGCTTTAAAGATGGGAATCCTTGATCAAACGGAAGATTAATCATTCTCTAATCATTTTATAGTTGTTTATGTAATATAACTTATATAATATCCAAAAGACAATGATATCATTCTGAGGGAACAAACAACAGCAAGTGTTTGCAATGCACTTTATTTTGAGTTATTTTGAGGTTGAATTTGGTTTGTCACTCAAATACATTCCATCGTGTTTAAAACTAGTTATCAAAATGTCAAAACTATCATCCTTTGGGCAAATTTAGCTTTTAGTTTCTATTCTGCCTGGCATCCAATTTTACGTAAACAGCCAGTTTTATTGACTTTTAAAGATTGTAGAGTTCATCCGGTTCTGCACAACAGCAGTGACCCAATTGGAGATCCAATGCAATGGTAACCGGTTGCACAAAAGCGTTTTAAAAGTGCACTACTGATGGCTGTGAGTAAATGCGATCTCAAAACCCTCACATTCCAGCACGCCTGCCAACGCAACGTCACGCGCCACTGCATCCCTTTAACTCTTCCATAACCTCAAACTGCAAAAAAAAAAAAAAAAAAACAAGCTCTGGAACGAGCCGACGACTTCCCAGCAGTTCTTAGGGAGTTTTCACTGATTTAATCAGTAGTGCACTTGGGAGCCGCATGTGTGTCTGGAATATCTACGTTGGTAGATTATTCATCCGCACTGGACTTCGTTCAGCCTCAAAGCCTGATTCATGCCTGCCAAGAGCATGTGATTCATGACGGCTGGCAAAATTATGGAAAGTCCCATAGCAAAGACCACGTGGTTCTGTCTCTCCAAATTCTTTTTTCATGCATTTATGCATGACCGAAAGCGAGTCAGCCAATGATTGTACTCAACTGCATGTAGGTCACAGGTGCAGCTCTTCCAAAATGAAAGCAAACATTACGATTATGTTGCACTGTGAAATAGGGAATTATGTCAACGTTGCAGCAACGCCGTTTTTCCCCTCGCTCCTTCTGTCTGATCTTCTCGGGCGAGGTGATTCAGGAGCCGCAGGCACCGAGTGGGACTTGTTTTTGCAGGCACTCATGAGGAAGTAAGAGAGTTAGGCACGTACCTCACCCATCCGTGGAAAAACAAACCAAGCCTAAACTGGCAGCAGGCCAGAGATCCGTGAACATGCTCTGCTGGACGAGTCGCTGCAAAGCCAAAAACACGCTGACAGCGAGTGCATGTTGGGCGCAGCCCAGAAACATGATCAGTGCTGCCTTTTTGCATTTCTGTTTTGACAGCAGAATTTACAGCAGGTGGTCAGGAAGGCTCATAATGTGTCTAAAAGTGAGATAAAAAGGAAACTATGCAAATGCACGGCTCATGTAAATGTAAATGATGCAACACGTAACATTACGCCTGTTAATGCACCACAGTGACACTGTGCACAAAACGCACGAGTCAGCAGCAGCAGGGAATGTGAATGACACGCAGAACAATGTCGGCCGCTTCTGCGTTCGAATGGAACGCATTGTTCTGTGTTATGGCTTCAAAGTGCAGCATAAACACTTTGTGCGCTCGCCACAGCGAGACGTAATCCTCTCCAGTGACTAACGTGTGAGATTAGAGCACATGTTGCTTACTGGCTTTTTTCTCTGGGCTCAGTCCTTTACGCAGGCTTTCCCTTGTCGTCATGCCAGCTTGTTTTCTAGGTAAACCTCCCCCTCCTAAGGCTCTTAGGTAAGCTGGTTTAGTAGAATTGGAACATCCCTCACCTAAGGCCTCGTCTTGACAAACTCACCCCTAGTTGCCTCCATCGGGAGGTAGTCTTTTGAATCCGCTCCATATTGCACAATCTACTTTGTAGGGATATTACGTGTCAGTGGCCAGCAGACGTGTGGTTTACTAGTGCAGGGATTTGATGGGGGTTGATAGTTTAGCTAGTGGCCACAGAATCCTAGTGAAAATAAATATACTAAAATGCATTTAAAATACATTTACTCTACGCTAAGTATACTACAAATACATTATGCACTTAATAAAAATACCATATGTGACCCTGGACCACAAAACCAGTCATAAGGTTAAATTTCACAAAACTGAGATATATACATTCTATTGATGTACAGTTTGTTAGGATAGGACAATATTTGGCCGAGATACATCTATTTGAAAACCTGGAATCTAAGGATGCAAAAAAATCTAAATACTGAGAAAATCACCTTTAAAGTTGTCCAAATTAAGTTCTTAGCAATGCATATTACTAATCAAAAATTACATTTTGATAGGTTTACAGTAGGAATTTTACAAAAAATCTTCATGGAACATGATCTTTACTTAATTTCCTGATGATTTTTGACATAAAAGAAAAATCAATAATTTTGACCCATACAATGTATTTTTGGCTATTGCTACAAATATACCCCAGCGACTTAAGACTGGTTTTGTGGTCCAGGGTCACATATATTAAATTGGTATACTTAAAGTCTGCTGAATTGGAACAACTAATTTTGTACTTAATGAACTTTAATTGTGCGGAAGTGCTTAAGTATATTTGTTTTTAAAGTATATTTGTGCTTTAAAAACATATTTTAGGCTTCATATTAAGAAATGAGCTTTGAGCACAAGTAGTACTCCAAATAAAGTTTATTTACAATTTTATATCAGTATGTCTCGAGCGACATGTCAGTAAATAAGTTAATAGACTTGAACTATTCTTAGTATAAAAAAATGCATTTTTTAATATATTATATACCTTTTAAAAAATATATATTTTATACTATTACTTTTTTACTAGGGAACACAGTAACGCCCATGTAGGTGAAATAAAATCGTAAAACAATAAAAATTACTATAATAAAGAAATATATATTGCACTTTTATATACGAGCGATTTTATATGCGCATGTTATATTTTTTAATTTGTAAATCACTTTGGAAAAAAGAATCACAATATTGTATAATAATTTTTACTGGAAATTAAACTTGTTGTTTCTACAATGTAATAAATGATTGCGCTGAAGTATGTTTTATAAAAACAAAAAATAAGTGTTTTCTCTTTATTTTTATTTTTTTTATAAAATTTTTGTCTGTAAAATTTGTACTCAATTTTTTATTAGAGCTGCAAAACAATTAGTAAGGATTAATTCAAATAAAAGTTTATGTTTGCATAATATATATGTGTGTACTGTGTATATTTATTATGTATATATAAATACACGTATATATTTAAAAAAATGTTTGTATATAATTTATATTATATATAAATATAAATATACATATATTAATATACATATGAAGGATTTTTTTTAATTGTATATAAAATATTTGTATTTATATATAATATAAATTATTTACAAACATTTTTTAAATATATATACGTGTATTTATATATACACATAATAAATATAAACAGTACACGCACATATAGTATGCAAACAAATTTTTATTTTCAATTGATTAATCACGACGAATCATTTTGCAGCTCTAATTTTATTTATTAGTTTTAGTTATTGTAGTATTTTAAGTTAAACTAAGTGAAGATTAGGAAAATCTGAAACCAAATAAATTTTTATGTATATATTATTGTATTTCAGTTAAAGTTTTAGTTCAATTTTATTTCAAGTAACTTTTTTTTACTGATATTATTATTATTTATCTATAATAACTCTTATGCAAACTAAAAGATCAGCTTATTCATGTCAAATTAATGCTATGACATCAGTGCAAAAACAGCTTTAAGTTATGAAACACTCAACAGCAATAAAACTGTCTGATGATACACATTTAAAGCTGTAGTAAAGTTGTGATTCGCACACACATCGGCTGAATTCAATATTAATCCATTGCATAAATGAGTCCAGATGAGCACTGGTTAATTTGTTATCTGAAATGGTTAATCATCAAAATCATCACAAAACTAATATCCCATGTTTCCCCCCTCAGGAGCTACTTAAGCACAAGGAAAGCGGAGCAAGAAAACAATTCAGCGTTCCACAGACTTTAATAAGCCCCTTCTGAGGTTTCCTGGAAAAGTCGGCCAGACGGATCCGTTGCACACGCGCTCTGACAGCAGGACCGAGTGCATGCGTCCCGCTTAGCTGAGTCACATGGGAAGAATTGGACAGATCCAGACCGGAGAGATCGGGTTAGACATGGAGAACGAGACGGGTCAGGTGTCTAGATGACCTCGGCCATTTGAGAACCGAGACTGAACGCTGCTGGATTGGGAAATGGTTTAATTAATTAAAATTCTGACCAGCTAGTGCACACGATCAATGATCAATCCAAGTTCATGTATAACAGAATATGTTCAATGGTTCATTTACTTTGTTTTGAAGCGTGCAACCAGAAAATGTCGGAACATTGTTTTGAAACATATACAGTATGTCACAAAAGTGAGTACACCCCTCACATTTCAGCAACCATTGTAGTATATCTCCCCAAGGGACAGTACTATAGAAATGAAACTTGCATATATTTTCGAGTAGTCAATGTGCAGCTTGTACAGCAGTATAGATTTACTGTCCTCTGAAAATAACTCAACATACAGCCATTATTGTCAAAATAGCTGGCAACAAAAGTGAGTACACCCTAAGTACAGCAGTATGTTGTTTAACCATGCAAAGCCACTGCTGGATAGGACCATACAAACTTGTGTATCTTGTATTACAGCAGTTAAAATTTGATGCTTTGAGTACAATTCTCTCATACTGACCACTGGATGTTCAACATGGCATCTCATGGCAAAGAACTCTCTGAGGATTTGAGTTGTTGCTCTCAAAGAGGTTCAGTAACACCCTGAAACCGAGTTACACTACAGTGGTCAGAGTCATACAGAGGTTTACCAAGATGGGCTCCATTCGGAACAGGCCTTGCAAGGGTCGATCAACGAAGTTGAGCATTCGTTCTGTGCGTCAAGTGCAGAACCTGCTGTAAAAAACAGATGCATGAGTGCTGCCAGCATTGCTTTAATGGTTGCAGAAGTAGAAGGTTTGTCAGTGCTCAGACCAAGTCGGTTTGCATAGGCGTCGTCCCAGAAGGAAGCTGGCTCACAAGAAAGCCCACAAACAGTTTGCTGAAGACAACCAATCCAAGAGTATGAATTACTGGAACCATGTCCAGTGGTCTGATGAGACTATATGATAAACTCAATCAGATGCTGTCCATTGTGTGTGTACCCACACACAATGGACTGAAAGAAAATTGTGTCTTCCCTACAGTCAAGCATCATGGTCTGGGGCATCATGAGTGCTGCTGGTTCTGGGGAGCTGCAGTTCATTGAGGGAAACATGGATTTCATTATGTACTGTACATTCTGAAGCAGAACATGATGCTTCCCTCCAGAAACTAGGCAGAACGGCAGTTTTCCATCATGATAACGATCCCAAACACACCACCAAGATGACAACTTGTCTTGCTGAGGAAGCTGAAGCTGAAGGTGAAGGTGATGGGGTGGCCAAGTATGTCTCCAGACCTGAACCCTATTAAACACCTGTTGGTCATCCTCAAGCGTAAAGTGGAGAAGCACCATGTGTCTAACGTCCAGCAGCTCTGTGAGGAGTGGAAGAGGATCCCAGCAACAATCTGTGCAGCTCTGGTCAATTCCATACCCAGGATGATTAAGGAAGGTGCTAACACAATATATTGACACTTTGGACAAGTTCACTTAGGGTGTACTCACTTTTTGTTGCCAGCTATTTTGACAATAATGGCTGTTTGTTGAGTTATTTTCAGGGGACAGTAAATCTATCCTGCTGTACAAGCTGCACGTTGACTACTCGAAAATATATCCAAGTTTCATTTCTACAGTATTGTCTCTTGAGGAGATATAGGCCTACTAAAATGGTTGCTGAAATGTGAGGGGTGTACTGAAAAAATGTTTCTTGTTGCGATTAGAACATAAGGGTACAAAAAAGCTTCTTCCATTTTACAAGTGTCACCCATAATATAATGTGTATAATATAATGTTATTTGAACGATTATTTTTAATACTCTAAAAACGTTAAAATGTCCAGTTTTCTTGATGTGATTAGAACGTTTTTTAAAGGTTACAAAATAATTTCTTACGACATTTTACCTTTTTCTTCAGAAAAAAAAAATTTGAACATTTATTTTTAATATTTAAGGAACGTTTTCTCGTCACGATTATAACGTTATGTAAGGATTACACAAACGTTTCCTCCAACATTTGACTTAAGTTTTCACCCCCCAAAATTATTTAAACAAATATTTTAATATTCTAAGAATGTTAAAGTTACTAGTTTTTTTTGTTGTGATTGGAACGTTATTAAAAGGTTACAAAAGTTTTCAAAACTTTATTTTCAGCCAAAATATAACATTATATGAACGTTTATTTTTAATAATCGCGGAAAATCAAAAAAATTGTAAAGGTTACAAAAACTTTCCTTAAAACATTTTACTAAAATTGTTTTACCTAAAATATAACATTATTTTAACATTTAGTTTTCTTATCATAATTAAAATGTTAAAAGTTACAAATATGTTTTTTTACAACATTCTACTAATGTGATTTCACCCAAAATATAACATGTATTTATTTACTTACCCTATTTTAAAATATTTAAAATGTCCAGTTCTCTTTTCATGATTATAGCGTTAAAGGTTACAAAAATGATTTCTCCATCATTTTACTTTTTTAAACCAAAATATAACATTATTTGAATGTTTATTTTTAACATTCTAAAAATTATCAAATGTCTAGTTTTCTTATCACAATTTAGATATCGTTTCTTAAAAATATAGAACAAGTACAAGCAACATAATTACTAAGAATATTGTTCATAATGACTAAAAATACAGTGTATATCAAATATTAATACAGCTATAAGAACGTTCCACAAACATTAAATTTTGTCTGAACATTTACATAACTTTTTTCAATGTTACAGAAACATTAGTTTCACGTAGGAAGCACAGAGAGGTTAGATTTGTATTATTGTGAAGTGATGCAATGTGATGAATCTCCTCTGAGAGAGAGAACACTCACAGATCCTGTGTTACTCACACACACTGCGACCCTTTAATAATTAAACAAAAAGCTTTGTACAGCACGCTTTGATGTGTTAAAGCCATTTAATATTTAAATAGCACATTTTCCAATTAAGCCTTGCGATTTAATCTTCTCGTCTAAGGAAAGGTGCTTGCTGCGTGCCGAAGACTGAATTATACAAATAGCATTTAATGTGAATAACTTAATCCAGCCGAGCACTTCTATTAACCGTGATGACTCTTCTCAAAACGCTGAATGCGCGTGCATGGAAATGAAACCAATCAGTGATGTAATTGCATGTTCTGCTAATGTTGTGAACATTACATCTTGCCCAGTGAGAGTCTCGCCTCCGATTGGCTGGCTCCTCGCACAGGAAGGCGTAGCTATGGAGACCACGGCCTTATCTGGATAGCCTGTGTGACTAACCACTTCCTGTTTACAATGTTTTGGTCGCATTCCCTTTTCATGTGAGCAGACCTCCCGTGTAGTGCAAATACGCATGCGGTCTGACAGGAAAACACAGGGTTCTTGTCGAAATGCACAAGCCTTTTCATTTAATGCATGCACTAGATTTCCGCACGCCTGCTGCTGAGTGCGCTTGCACTAAATCTCAGCATCACCTTGATGGGACGCTGTTAAAGGGCGGGACTGAAATAAATATTTCTCTCAGAGTAATCAGCATAGAAACACGCCATGCTGGAGGAAAGATAAACAACTGCGCGTCTGTGGAGATCAATGCAACGGATGTCGGCCGTAAAAATTTGTCCTGCTGACAGTCGTCACATGTTGTAATGTTTAGCGATAGCCCATAAATATCCATGCTGGACTCAAAAGGGACAGGAAGTTTTACGCTGATGCACTGCCAATGCACTGACTTAACCCTCACAATGCATAAGGCATTTGGGTCCATTTTGACCCAGGAGAATTGCATACAAATTTCTAAAAATGCATTTTTAGTAAGTGAACAAAACTTTGCAAATTCTTTGAGATCCTCAAAATACACATTTATTTTTTTCAGATTTTTTACAATTATTTTTTAAGCGATATAACCAATAGAAAAAGTTACGATTCATTTTGGGTCATTTTTGACCCGGGTATGTATGGAGTGCCATTAGTGTCAAAAATACTTTTTGCAAAATTATCTATTAAGTTATATTCGTGTTAAAAACTTTTGTAAAGTATATTTAGCTTATTATATTTAGCTTTATATTTAAAGTATATTTAGTCTTTGTATCTCACACACTTTTGGGACTGAATTTTCTTGATGAACATAAATAATGTACGTCTGTTGATGAAGCTGCATTAAGCGGCATTAAGAAAAACTTTTTTAATCTAAAAGTAAACGTTTTTGCAAGTAAATGAATTAGATTGGTTTGAGAACTTTTTATGTAGTTATCAAATATGTAGGCTGCATAAATTTTGACTGTTTTTTTAGCAATCATGAGTGAAAAGCATGCATAGTAAAGGGAACAGAACTTTCCAAATGCTCAAAATACACATTTATTTTTTCCAGATTTTTTACAATTATTTTTTAAGCAATATAACCAATAGAAAAAGTTACGATTCACATTCGGGTCATTTTTGACCCGGGTCTGTATGGAGTGTCAAAAATACTTTGTGTAAAATGATCAATGAAGTTATATTAGTGTCAAAAACTTTTGTAAAGTATATTTAGTCTTTTCTTCGTATCTCACACACTTTGGGACTGAATTTTCATAATCATAATTAATCATAATTTTTTTTTGGTTGTAGTTCATGCGTAATTTGAAGTTTTGAAGAATTGAAGAATGTTTTTATTTTATTCTTTTATCTTACCTGAAAAAGATGCACAGTTTTTAGTAAGGGAACGAAAATTTCCAAATGCTCAAAATACTCTTTTTTTTCAGATATGTAACTCATTTTTTATATATAACCAATCAAAAAAAAGTTACATTTTGTGTTCGGGTCATTTTTGACCCAAGTATGTATGGAGTACCATTAGTGCCAAAAATACTTGAAATTATCTATGTAGTTATATTAGTGTCAAAAACTTCAGTAAAGTATATTTAGCCTTTTCTTCATATCTTGCACACTTTGGGACTGAATTTTGTTAATGAACACAAATTTTGCGTCATAGTTTTTTTGGGTGTAGTTCATGCGTAATTTGAAGTTTTGAAGAATTTCTCAAAATTTTTAATCAAATAAAAAGGGTTAATGCAGTGATAACATGGTGCCTTTAAAATCTTTTAAAATCTTAGTTTTTAATCTAAAAGTGAAAGTTTATACAAGTAACTGAATTTGTTTGGTTTGAAAACCTTTTAGAGTAATATTTATGTATTTTTGATAGATATTCTCATTTTGACTCTGAAATGATACATCGTTTTTAGAAAGGAAACAAAACCTTCCAGATGCTCAAAATACACCTTCATTTTATTTATTTTTTTTTTTTTTTAGATATTTCACAATTGATTTTTTTAAGAGATATAACCAATTAAAAAAAGTTAAAATTTGTATTGGGGTCATTTTTGACCCATGTATGTATGGAGTACAATTAGTGCCAAAAATACTTGAAATTATCTATGTAGTTATATAAGTGTAAAAAACTTCAGTAAAGTATATTTAGCCTTTTTTTCATATCTCACACACTTTGAGAACTCTGAATTTTGTTGATGACCATAAATATGTATATTTTGCATCAATTTTTTTGGGTGTAATTTGAATTTTCAAAGAATTTCTCAAAATTTTAATTAAATTCTTTAAAAAACAGTTTAATGCAGTCATAACATGGTACCTTTACAAACTTAATGAGAACTTGCTGATCAGATACAATGTGGTTTTAGTTGAAAAACAATACTTTTGACTGTTTTATAAAACGATATTTCTTTGGGTCCAAATGGACCCGTAATGCAAAAATCATCCACAGATTTCGAATGCATTATGAGGGTTAAAGAGGCACATTTTGGGGAAAGTGTTTTGCACGACGTGTAGCTGCAGATTGAATCACTCTGTGTTTTTATGTCAGTCTGTCTCTCCTTCCCCTCCTCTCGCTCTCGCCATAATCCTCTTTGCAGGCCTGGAAACTGGAGTGGCGCGCTTCCAAGGCAAAGGTTGATGGGAAAACGCGCGCACTGCCAAGCGGGCCCCAGTTGCCGGCGTTAGAAGCACACACATCTTTGTTCTCTGAGACCTGGTGTCCCGCCAAGAGCCTCATTTCTGTCTCTGCATTATGGCTGCCCTGGATGCAGGCCAAACGAGCGCGAGCACGCAGACTCTCCCACTTCTTTTCTCTATCTCTCTTTCACTGATGCTTTTTTTCGGTTTGTGTTTTGGCCTGTTTCTCTCGCGGCGCCCGCATCCATCGCATCTCTCGCTGCCAAACATTCGGCAGTTGCCATGGCAGCCGGGAGGCTGGAACTTTGGAGCGGCGCAGCCAATGAGTCACTAGAGATTCCAGCTGCGGCGCATCTGCTGGAGAACAACAACAACAGCAGCAGCGGAGAGATACAACCCATTAAATATGGTAACATTCTAACATGAGGTCTTACATTCTTAATACATGTTCTATATCACGCACAATCCATCAATGCACACTACTCTAAAGAAGAAACGTCCAATGCAGCAGCTTATTGATACTTCCTTCTAGATTTTCAAGTTTATTAAAAGTTATAATTATTATAAAAAATGTATTAAAATTAAAATGTATTAATTTACATGACTTTTCAAAGTCTAAAAAGTACACTGCCAGTCAAAAGTTTGGAATAATTAAGCCTGCATTTATTTGTTCGAAAATATAGTAAAAATTGAGAAATATTATTACGATTTAAAATATCTGTTTTCTGTTTGAATATATTGTGAAATATAATTTATTCCTGTGATCAAAACTAGATTTTCAGCATCATTGCTCCAGTCTTCAGTGTCACATGATCCTTCAGAAATCAT
>NC_133380.1:2182571-2368424 GCF_049309525.1 Garra rufa | reverse complement strand
AGTGACATTTATCCTTCCACACATGCATTTCTCTGCGGATTGCCCCGTGATTCATCGGGTCAATTAGCACTGATTAATAAGTCAAGCATCACTTCTACTGTTACTGATAATGATCAAACTTGCAGAACAGAGTCTGAAAGTTCAGCATTTGTGATTCAGACGTCAATGATTACTTGACCAACTTCAGCTTTTTTGTATTAAACAGGTGAAAAACCCACATTAAAGGAGGAACCCAAGACCAAAAGAGATTTAAAGCAATGTTTTAGTGCCAATAACTCTAGTTGGCATTGGTATTTTGGCAGAATTCTTGTATGTTACTGCAGGATTTTTTTGGTCTAGCACTGTTTTATAGCAGTGGTTCTCAACCAGGGGTTTGATTCATTCAAGATGAATCCAAATGATTTAAAATGAGACAAAACAGGCGTTAAAATGAGCTAAAACAGCTATAAACCTATATATACACATGGAATTTTTTTTATATTTTTTAAATGATCTCATAAGTCAGACTGCAGAAACTCTGCAGCTTGATATATGAGATCCTTTTAAAAATATAAAAAACCCAAATAAATAAATAAAGTCATGTAAATTAATAAAAAATGCAATAAAATTAAAAAATAAAACATAAAAGTCATGTAAATTAATCAAATGAAAAAATTAAATTAATAATAAAAATAAATGAAAGTCATGTAAATTAATAAAATAAGAACAATTAAAAATAAAAAGTCAAGTAAATTAATAAAATGTAATAAATAAATGTAATGTAAATTATTACAATTTTAAAAACTAAATAAAAAATGAATGAATGGAAGTCATGTAAATTAATAAAATGAAAAAAAAAATCATGTAAATTTTATATATAAAAAAGATTTTTAAAAAATAAAACAATAAATAAAAACGTTTAAATTAATAAAAAAATAAAAGTAATGTAAATTAATAAATAAAAGAAAGTAATGTAAATTAACACAATTGTAAAAATAAATAAATAAATAAAAGGAAGTCATGTAGATTAATAAAATGCAATAAATAAATAAATAAAATAAATGGATGTTGTATAAATTAATAAAGTGAAAAATAAAATAAAATAAATGGAAGTCATATAAATTAATACAATTTTTAAAAGAAAAAAAAATTAATAAAAATTGTAAAAAAAAAATAAATAAATAAAAAACATGGACATCATATAAATTAATACAAATAAAAAAAATACTTTTACAAATAAAATGGAAGTTTTTTTTTCCAAATTAATAAAATGCAAAAAAATAATAATAATAATAATAAAATAGAAAATATTAAAATGAAGTAAATGGAAATCATGCAAATTAATACAATTTTAAAAAAATTTAAAACTTGCCGTTTTTTTTTTAATCGTGAAATTTACTAGCAATTTCTGAGTAAAATTTTTAGTTTATCACTTACTGTAGTTATGCCAAGCTCTTAAAATGTTATAACAAATAAATAAAAATAAACAAAATACTAAAATAAAATAAAATACAACTGGAAAAATCATGTAAAATTGTGTGTTAAAAAGAGTCAAAATCTTAAATTTAATTTACACAAACTGTAGTATTGGACCTTGCGAGTCAAAAAGGTTGAGAAGGACTGCTGTAGACACAGATTGTTGATTTAATTGATATTTCTGAAGCAGATAAATCATGTTATGTGCTGTTCTTGTCTGTTTGATGGTGCGGTTTGGGCAGCACATGTGTTAAAGCCAAAGCTCTTTCCTAGCGTTCATGTCGAGAAACACGTCTGTCATGAATCAAACTGCCGCTCACAGTATCTGGACTGCTTTCCCTCCTCGTCTGTCATCCGCACCAGATTCCCATCCTCCGGAGAGCCGCTAAAGCTGACCGCAGAAAGCCATTGTCTGTTCCTCTCATCGACTGCAGATGGAAACGGCCTGCAGTGAACGAGACGCCTGAGTCCAGATCTGTTGAAAACAAAAGCTCTGTACTTCCTGTAGCAGATCATTTGAATGGCCTTCTATCTTTATTTGCTCTCGCTAATCAGTCAGATGTTCATCCATCCAATTAAACATGCATTTAGCAGATGTGAGGGACTTACAAAAGCAGGATTTGTCAAAGAGCCAACAATGTTTGTAATATACAACAATCTGGTTTATTAGACAACTTTATAACGCATATTATATAATCTCTTCTGCTCACCAAGGCTGATCAAAAATACTATAAAAATTGTGAAATATTTTTAGTATTCAAAACAGCTATTTTCTATGTAATAGAATCTATTTTGGAAGTCATATAAATTAATGAAATTGTAAAAAAAAAAAAGACATCATGTAAATTAATAAAATAAAAAAGATAAATACAAACAAATAAATAAAAAAACAAATTAATAAATAAAGTCATGCAAATATACAATTAATAAAAAAGTAAATAAAATAAATAAATAAATAAAATAAAATAAAATAAATAAATGGAAGTCATGTAAATAATATAATTGTAAAAAAAAAGCCATTTTTTTAAAATAAAATGGAAGTCATGTAAATTAATAAAATGCAAAAAAATATATAAATATAAATAAAAAATATAAATGGAAGTCATTCAAATTAATAAAAAAAATAGAAGTCATGTCATGTAAATTAATACATTTGTAAATAAATAAATAAATAAAATTGAAGTTACGAAAATTAATACAATTGAAAAAAAAAATGGAAGTCATGTTAATTAAGAACATTAAAATAAATAACTAAAAATATGGACATCATGTAAATAAAAAAATAAAAATTAATAAAATTGTACTAAATAAATAAAAAATAAAAATAAATGGACATAAATTAAATAAAAAAAGGTTTTTAAAAATAAAATGGAAGTAATGTAAAATATTATAACGCAAAAATAAATAAAAATAAAAGTCATGTAAATTAATAAAATTGAAAAAATAAAGAATACAAAAATAAAAGGACATCATGTAAATTAATAAAATATTTTTTAATAAAAAACGATTTTTAAAAATAAAATGGAAGTCATGTAAATTAATTAAAAAAAACAAATAAATAAATGGACATTTTGTAAACTAAGAAAATTTATAAAAATTAAATAAAACGGAAGTCATGTAAATTACTAAAATGCAAAAATAAATAAATAAATGGAAGTCATGTAAATTAATAAAATTGTACAAAATGAATAAATAAATACAAAATACAAATAAAAGGATGTAAAATTAATAAAAAACAATTTTTTTAAATAAAATGGAAGTCATGTAAATTAATAAAATGCAAAAATAAATAAATAAATGTAAGTCATGTAAATCAATAAAATGAAAAAGAAAATACTAAAATTAAATAAAGGAGGTCATGTGAATTCATCATATTTAAATAAATAAATAAAAAGAAATGGAAATCATGTAAATTCATCACATTTTAAAATTCCATTGGAATAAATAATAAAAGAGTCGTGATACGACGATGCTTGAAAATTCAGCTTTGATCGCCAAAATAAATTACATTTTAGCATATATTCACATAGATAACAGCTTTTTGAATTCTAAAAATATTTTAAAAAATTTACAGTATTTTTTCAATCGAATAAACGCAGACTTGCTGAGCAGAAAAGACGTGTTTAGTGCTCCTGAGCCTCTACTTCCTGTCAGGCTGTTTTTAATGCGTGTCCTGATGTATCTGTGGCATGTTATCTGTCTGTGCTGATCTGTTTTACACACAGACGCAGCGCGTGGCCTGAAGCGGGATCAGAGTACACGAGGTGCCCTTGGCGAGACAGATAAGCTGCAGTAATATGATTACACGTCCTGCATTGTGCAACCCATGACTCAACCTCTAATTACAGTTGTGCCGCACTGTTTGCAGGTCAGTGTGTGTGTGTGTGTGCTTACTGGACGCCCTGTCCAGGCCTTTACTGTGAACCGAGCTGAATTCGCTGGAAACCACATGCATGTAAACACAGCGGGTTGCACAACACGTGTAGTGCATTTACTGTAAATACAAATGGGGAAATAAAATCACTCACTCATGCTGCATAAGCCAAACCTAGAGTGTTTCATAAACACAAGGATTATTTATGCCTACATAATGAGCCGTTTTATCACTCAGAGAAGGAAGTTGGTGGATTAACTAATAGTTGATCAGCAGTGCTTGTTCCACTTAACTAACATTATTTCACCACAAAAGCTTGATTTATACTGATCTGCTTTCTTCTGAAACGCTTTCCAACACAGAATTTGATGACAAATCTGCTTGTTTTAACTGTTAACAGAGACTGGGAGTGTTTAATGATTTAACCACAATTATTTAAGATTCCAGAAATATATATATATATATATATATATACACACTTTAGCATATAGTCACTAAATATATACTAATCGAAATATATATATATATATATATATATATATATATATATATATATATACATACATACATATATTAGCATTTTAGTTGTTTGATTATTTTATATTTTTAAAACCTTTAGTTGATGGAAAAAATAATATATATTTTTTTTTAGCATTTTAGTTAAGTTTGATTATTTTATATTTTTATTAACTTTTATTGAATTTTAATGATTTTAAGTCATCCAACGGCCATCCTAATTGAGAAACACTGCTTTAGACCAGGTCAAGTAAAACTAAAACATTTCATTACTTGAAATAAAAATAAATGTTAATTAAATAAAAATGTAATTATTTAAAAAAGTAAAATAAGTAAACTTTTTGTTTCTTTTTATCTACTTGCCAAGGCAACATTTCTCATTTTTTTCGTTTAGTTAAACTAAATAACCAATTAATAAATAATAATAATATTTTTCACAAGGTTAACTAAAACTAAAACCATACTTGAAATAAAATAAATGTTAACTAAAATAAAATAAATGTACTTATTTTATTCTTTATATCTAATTGGGCAACATTTCTCTTTTTTATTTTTTGCTTAGTTCAAATAAACTACAATTAATAAAAAAATATATATATTAAAAAAAACTATACAGACGTTCAGAAAAAAAACTAAAATTAAAATGTGAAAATATAATAATAAAATATCGTTCAAATTATTAATAAAAACTATAATAGTATATCAATGTTACTAAAATTACACTTTTTCACAAGGTTAACTAAAACTAAAACCATTAAAAATATATATATTTGTTTCTTGAAATAAAATAAATGTTAACTGAAATATATGATTAAAAAACATTTTTGAAATTTTATTTGATCTAATTGGGCAACATTTCTCATTTTTTGTTTAGTTAAACTAAATAAACTAAAATCAATAAATACAAAATAATCCTGAAAAAAACATACATATTTTTAAAAAATTAATAAAAAATGACTCAAACATGCAAAAATAAAACATTTTCACAAGGTTAACTAAAACTAAAATCATAAAAAAGAAAATTCTGTTACTTGAAATAAAATAAACTGTAATAAAATGTAATAGTTAAATAAAATAAACTACAATTAATAAATAAAAAAATATTCTGAAAAAACTATGGACATATAAAAAAAAAACGAACAAAATGACTAAAACTAAAGTTAAAATGTGAGAATATAAAAATAAAATCTCATTCAAATATTAATAAAAACCATAATAGTATATCAAAAAAAATATATATTTTTTTTAGTTGACTAAACTTAAAATTTTAAGGCAGCCTACAGATTCTTACTAGGTTACTAGATTTTATTCTCTTATCTTCTCTCCTTTGATCCATTTTTTATCTGGGAGAAACTACAGAGGCATTAAAGAGCAGTGATTTCACCATCATACCGTAGTAAAACATTAAACCACAAAGACTCTTATCTGTTTCCAGGTAAACGGCAGCTCATGACGCTCTGAATGCAGTCCAGTGAGCTGATTTCACTCGTGTCCTTTGCACCGCAATGTGAATCTGGGTGGAAATGGGCGTCAACGGCGAGCGCTAATCTGAAGAATACAACAATACAGACAGCAGGTCAAGGACAGCTGATTTATGAGTCTGAAATGACAAAGATTTATGTTTTTTGAAAGTGTACTGTTGTAAATCCCATGGTATTCTTTATTATGTTGATATAAAACTGTGTGAAGAGCCAAACTCCACACATCAAAAGACACAACTGTTGATTTATTATTACAGCTGCAAATGACAGAAAACATTTATCCAACAGCTTATTCTCAAAATATGTTGACTTTATTCTCGTAATTTTGACTTTATTCTAGAAATATTTCTACTTTATTCTCGAAACATTTTGACTTCATTCTCGTAGTATTCCGACTCTATTCTCGTAGTATTTTGACTTTATTCTCGTAGTATTTTGACTTTATTCCCGTAGTATTCTGACTTTATTCCCGTAGTATTCCGACTTTATTCTCGTAGTATTCCGAATTTATTCTCGTAATATTCCGACTTTATTCTCGTAGTATTCCGAATTTATTCTCGTAATATTCCGACTTTATTCCGTAGTATTCCGACTTTATTCTCGCAGTATTCCGACTCTATTCTCGTAGTATTCCGACTTTTTTTCTCGCAGTATTCCGACTTTATTCTCGCAGTATTCCGACTTCATTCTCGCAGTATTTCGACTTTATTCTCGTAGTATTTCGACTACATTCTCGTAGTATTCCTACTTTATTCCCGTAGTATTCCGAATTTATTCTCGTAATATTCCGACTTTATTCCCGTAGTATTCCGACTCTATTCTCGTAGTATTTCGACTTTATTCTCTTAGTATTCCGACTTTATTCTCGTAGTATTCCGACTTTTTTTCTCGCAGCATTCCGACTTTATTCTCGCAGTATTCCGACTTTATTCTCGCAGTATTTCGACTTTATTCTCGCAGTATTTCGACTTTATTCTCGTAGTATTCCGACTCTATTCTCGTAGTATTTTGACTTTATTCTCGTAGTATTCCGACTTAATTCCCGTATTATTCCGACTTTATTCCCGTAGTATTTCGACTTCATTCTCGCAGTATTTCGACTACATTCTCGTAGTATTCCTACTTTATTCCCGTAGTATTCCGAATTTATTCTCGTAATATTCCGACTTTATTCCCGTAGTATTTCGACTTTATTCCCGTAGTATTCCGACTCTATTCTCGTAGTATTCCGACTTTATTCTCGCAGTATTTCGACTTTATTCTCGCAGTATTCCGACTTCATTCTCGCAGTATTTCGACACTATTCTCATAGTATTTCGACTTTATTCTCGTGGTATTCCGACTTTATTCTCAATGTATTCTGACTTTATTCTAAGTATTGCGACTTTATTCTCGTAGTATTCCGACTTTATTCTTGTAATATTTAGATTTTATTCTCGTAATATTTCAACTTTATTCTCAAAATATTTCGACTTTATTTTCAAAATATTTCGACTTTATTCTCGTAATTTTGACAAAAATACAGACAGCAGGTCAAGGTCAGCTGACTTATGAGTCTAAAATGCCAAAGATTTATGTTTTTTGAGCATGTACTGTGGTAAATCCATACTATTCTTTATGGTGTTGATATAAAACTGCGTGAAGCGCACAAACTCCACACATCAAAAGCCATGGCTGTTGATGTATTATTGCAGCTGCAAATGACAGAAAACATTTATCAAACAACTTATTCTGGGGTCGTGCTGACCGAGCGACTTTCACACTGTGAAGAACAATTAGAGTCGTACGGAGATCAAACAAAAACATATAAATGCAAATAAGCATTCTTTTTGCTCACATAAACACTAGGTTATGAAATGTGCACATTTTTGTGTGAGGATCCATTAAAATGTGGAAAGACTTTTGTGGAAAGGTCACATACTTTAGGCCTTCAGACTGAATGCAGTCAGGAAAACAACTCTCTCTCTCTCTCTCTCTCTCTCTCTTTGGCTTTGTTAAAAACAGAGAGGGGGCGGAGCCTGCTAATGGTGACAGAGTTAAACAAATGAGCAGAGTGGGTGGATCACATAGGGGGCGGGGTCAGAGACACAAACAGATACGCCCACTCAAGCAGTGAGAGTCCAGACTGACTCAGCGTTTCTGACTGGCTTAGTTCAGCGCGCACACACACACACAGACAGAGTAAATAGCCCAAAGGTGCGTCATAGCTTCATAGGTTACTGACCTGAAATATGCCTGACGTTAGACCTGGAACTTTAGCATGACAGGAATAGAGAATTAGGTGCTGAGAGCGTTTGAACAGGATAAGCAGACTTTGAGAAGAACAAGAACACAGAACACATACTTAATTCCCTGTTCAGCGCAGTAAACCAGCAAACCACAACATTACAATTACAAACCGTGTGAGGAACAGATCACTACATCTCTATTGACTGAACATCCTGTCATAACACTCAAATCAAATGTGAAGTAATATTTTTCCCACATTATGCAATCAAATGAAGACTTGGAATATAGATTCTAGACAAGATATAGACAAAATATTAGTGTAAATATGTAATTCCAAAGTTTTGTTAGGAAGACAGCTATTTAAAAAAAATGATATAGCTATTATAAAAAAAAAAAAACAGTTTCAAAATACACAGCAAATTGAGAAAATATGCTTCGACAAATATGTGTTGTTAAAAAATTTGCACATTAAAAAAAAGAATAAAGAAAAAATACAATAAATGTTTTGACAAATGTGTTGTTAAAATTGCAATTTTACAACAAAAAAGATATTTCTTCATATATTTGTTAAATGTTTCAAAATATACAACAAATACATGTATCAAAAAAAATATTTTTTTTATTTATCTAATTGGGCAACATTTCTCATTTTTTTGTTTAGTTAAACTAAACTACGATTAGTAAATACCAAATAATTTTGAAAAAACTATATAGACATATTTAAAATAAAATAAATAGAAATTACAAAAACATAAAAAAAAGACTAAAACATTAACTAAAATTAAAATGTGAAAATACAAAAAACTATACTAGTATATCAATATAATAAAAAAATATAATAGTATATCAGTGGTACTAAAATAAAACTTTTTCACAGGGTTAACTAAAACTAAAACCATAAAAATGTTAATAATAAATGTTAACTGAAAGAAAATAAATTATTTTCAACTTAAAAATCAAAAAATCAACTTATTTTATTTCATCAAATTTTACAAAAAAAGAATAAATATACAACAAATGATGAAAAAATATTTTGACAAATATGTGTTGTTAAAATTGCAAATTTTACAAAAAATTATTAAACAAATAAATGTATTTTTTAAAAATATTTCTTCATATATTTGTTAAATGTTTCAAAACATACAACAAATTATGAAAAAAAATGGTTTGACCAATACCAATAAAATCTTGTATATTTATAAATATATTTTTGGTATATTTAAGGACAGACAGACAGACAGACAGACAGATAGATAGATTAAATGTTTCAAAATATACAACGAAGGCGTAACACGGTCTCAGGGAAACGTGTAAGATCCAAACGCTAGCTTTATTCAACAGATCGTAGTCAAGACAGGCAGGGTCAAAACACCAGCAAACAGGAACATCCAGGGCAAGACAAAAGCGTAATCCAATAATACAGGCGTGGGTCAAACTCCAAGTGGGCAGTCCAAAGTAACAAATAAAACAAAACAATGAAACAAGGAAAAACTATGACTATGAAACAAAACTATGACTATGAAACAGAACAATGGCAATGGCAAAACTATAACAAGAAACCAAACCATGAAAATAACAAGAACAAGGCAAGAAAATCAGATAAACGCTTAGTAGAGTCCGCACAGCAAAACAATACTTCGCGAAGCCTGTTTGGTTTCGGCCCTGTTTATATGGCCATCAAACAGGAAGTTACCAATGAGGCAGCAGAGGGAGCTGCAACAGTCAGAGTGAGTAAGGGCCTGGTGTTACAAAAGGATTATGTGTATACTATATATGTGTTATTAAAAATTTTACTAATCTTACAATAAATTAAAAAAAAAATCACAAATAAAAAAATGTAAAAAATAAACACCTTCAAATAATATTGGGCTATTTAAATAAAAATCGTGTGCACTCTAGTGTATTTTCTATATATTCTACATATATTTTGTCAAAAACATATTTTTGCCCTAAAGAAAAGAGTTATCAGATTTTATTGTGAATATTAAATATATTCAAATATTTATTCAATTTCTCCTTTTTCAAACAACACAAGGCTTGAAACGACATGTTAACCGTTTCTTTAAATGTCTCTACAACCTCGTTCTCTGATATTTTTTCAGCAGTGATCATCTCAGTGGAAAAGCGCTCCAGATGTCTCCTGCCTCCCTGCAGATTCATCTTCTCTTTTTTAAGGTATCGCAGCAGGAGCGGCCCGGAATGACCTAGATTTGTAGAGGAGAGACGGCTCATTTGGGCTCACAGCGGCGGGACGAACCCGAGGGACGCAGCGAGATGCTTACAGACAGAAACACTGCTTATTTTAGTGCTGCACATGTTAAGATGCTCAAATATTATCGTGTTTACTGTGGTTGCACCCATTTTGACGGAAAAGGTTTTTATTAAATAGTATTTAGCCAATAAAGGTCACGATATCAGCAGGGCAAATGCTATAATGTCAATGCAACAAAATCACATGAGACAGGCACAAAATGAATGCATTTGCTTGAAAGGATAAGCATGTAGCTAAATTATATTTCTCAGCTACGATGGTTTTAGTGGCAAGTTAAAAAATGTAAAAAACAAAACTAAGGCCGTGTTCACACTTGCCGTCTTTTTTTTTTTAACTGTCAGCATCTGTTTTACATTATAACCCTATGGAGTATACCATTTTTTCAAAAAAAGCCCTGAGCGCTTTTTTTTTTTTTTAAACGCCACCGCCGGCGTCTTTTTCTGCAGCTCAGAGCGTCTTTTTAAGTTGAAAAAAAGTTGAACTTTTCTGAAGAAAACACCCTAGGTCAAGCGTTTTTTTGACAGCTGACCAATGACAAGCTGGTAGCTAGACCTTTCGTTTCCATAACAACAAGAAGAAATGGGAAAGGTGCCGTTATATAGACTTTTATTTTATTGTTGTGAACCGGATTTGCCTCGCCGTTAACTTCAAAAACCGGCGTGCAGCGCTTCTAACTTCTGGAGCCGCACATCGACACGTAAACTGGCGCCGTTGCGTTTCGGGCGTCCCTTTTTCGAGTCCCGTCCCTCGCTCTCTCTCTCCCACTTCGCTTCCTGTCTAAACACTGTCCTAACAAATAAAAGGCAAAAATGTCAAAAAAAGAAAAGAGCCAACTTCCTCTTTTATCGACATTTCTGCACCACACATAGGCTACTGTTGCAGATGATGTTATAGCAACAAAAAGACGCCCTCTGCTGCAATGCTTCCAGATTTTTTTGTGAAAAAAAGTGTAAATACTGCGAGAATAGAGTCGGAATACTGCGAGAATAGAGTCGGAATACTGCGAGAATAGAGTCGGAATACTGCGAGAATAGAGTCGGAATACTGCGAGAATAGAGTCGGAATACTGCGAGAATAGAGTCGGAATACTGCGAGAATACAGTCGGAATACTGCGAGAACAGAGTCGGAATACTGCGAGAATACAGTCGGAATACTGCGAGAATAGAGTCGGAATACTGCGAGAATAGAGTCGGAATACTGCGAGAATACAGTCGGAATACTGCGAGAACAGAGTCGGAATACTGCGAGAATAGAGTCGGAATACTGCGAGAATACAGTCGGAATACTGCGAGAACAGAGTCGGAATACTGCGAGAATACAGTCGGAATACTGCGACAATACAGTCGGAATACTGCGAGAACAGAGTCGGAATACTGCGAGAATACAGTCGGAATACTGCGAGAATACAGTCGGAATACTGCGAGAATAGAGTCGGAATACTGCGAGAATACAGTCGGAATACTGCGAGAATAGAGTCGGAATACTGCGAGAATAGAGTCGGAATACTGCGAGAATAAAGTCGGAATACTGCGAGAATACAGTCGGAATACTGCGAGAATACAGTCGGAATACTGCGAGAATACAGTCGGAATACTGCGAGAACAGAGTCGGAATACTGCGAGAATAGAGTCGGAATACTGCGAGAATAAAGTCGGAATACTGCGAGAATACAGTCGGAATACTGCGAGAATAGAGTCGGAATACTGCGAGAATAGAGTCGGAATACTGCGAGAATACAGTCGGAATACTGCGAGAACAGAGTCGGAATACTGCGAGAATACAGTCGGAATACTGCGAGAATACAGTCGGAATACTGCGAGAACAGAGTCGGAATACTGCGAGAATAGAGTCGGAATACTGCGAGAATAGAGTCGGAATACTGCGAGAACAGAGTCGGAATACTGCGAGAATACAGTCGGAATACTGCGAGAATAGAGTCGGAATACTGCGAGAACAGAGTCGGAATACTGCGAGAATACAGTCGGAATACTGCGAGAATACAGTCGGAATACTGCGAGAATAGAGTCGGAATACTGCGAGAACAGAGTCGGAATACTGCGAGAATACAGTCGGAATACTGCGAGAATAGAGTCGGAATACTGCGAGAATACAGTCGGAATACTGCGAGAATAGAGTCGGAATACTGCGAGAATAGAGTCGGAATACTGCGAGAACAGAGTCGGAATACTGCGAGAATACAGTCGGAATACTGCGAGAACAGAGTCGGAATACTGCGAGAACAGAGTCGGAATACTGCGAGAACAGAGTCGGAATACTGCGAGAACACAGTCGGAATACTGCGAGAATACAGTCGGAATACTGCAAGAACAGAGTCGGAATACTGCGAGAACACAGTCGGAATACTGCGAGAATACAGTCGGAATACTGCGAGAATACAGTCGGAATACTGCGAGAACAGAGTCGGAATACTGCGAGAATAGAGTCGGAATACTGCGAGAATAGAGTCGGAATACTGCGAGAATACAGTCGGAATACTGCGAGAATAGAGTCGGAATACTGCGAGAATAGAGTCGGAATACTGCGAGAATACAGTCGGAATACTGCGAGAACAGAGTCGGAATACTGCGAGAATACAGTCGGAATACTGCGAGAATACAGTCGGAATACTGCGAGAACAGAGTCGGAATACTGCGAGAATACAGTCGGAATACTGCAAGAACAGAGTCGGAATACTGCAAGAACAGAGTCGGAATACTGCGAGAATACAGTCGGAATACTGCGAGAATAGAGTCGGAATACTGCGAGAACAGAGTCGGAATACTGCGAGAATACAGTCGGAATACTGCGAGAATAGAGTCGGAATACTGCGAGAACAGAGTCGGAATACTGCGAGAATACAGTCGGAATACTGCGAGAATACAGTCGGAATACTGCGAGAATAGAGTCGGAATACTGCGAGAACAGAGTCGGAATACTGCGAGAATACAGTCGGAATACTGCGAGAATAGAGTCGGAATACTGCGAGAATACAGTCGGAATACTGCGAGAATAGAGTCGGAATACTGCGAGAATAGAGTCGGAATACTGCGAGAACAGAGTCGGAATACTGCGAGAATACAGTCGGAATACTGCGAGAACAGAGTCGGAATACTGCGAGAACAGAGTCGGAATACTGCGAGAACAGAGTCGGAATACTGCGAGAACACAGTCGGAATACTGCGAGAATAGAGTCGGAATACTGCGAGAATACAGTCGGAATACTGCGAGAATACAGTCGGAATACTGCGAGAATAAAGTGTAAATACTGCGAGAATACAGTCAGAATACTGCGAGAATAAAGTGTAAATACTGCGAGAATAAAGTCGAAATACTATGAAAATAGAGTAGAAATACTGCGAGAATAAAGTCGAAATACTATGAAAATAGAGTAGAAATACTGCGAGAATAAAGTAAAAATACTACGAGAATAAAGTCGAAATACTGCGAGAATGAAATCGGAATACTATGAGAATAAAGTCGGAATACTGCGAGAATAGAGTCAGAATACTATGAGAATGAAGTCGAAATACTATAATATTTTATTCTCATATACATATATATATATATATATATATATACATACACACACACACATATACTGCAAATATATACTATAAATATATACATATAATAGTCCAGCACACATTTATCATTCAGTTTTTAACGCACTACAATTTCAGACAAACTCATCTGAATCTCAGCTGTTATTTATGATGTTTAGACTGTATAATTGGGAAAGCTGTCTCATCTGGAGATATCTTTTCCCATGAGCCTCTACTATTGTGATACTGATTCACTGGGTCTCTGTGTTCTTTAGTCTCTCAGTCCTCTCTCATCCGCTTGACTCGGGTTTCCTCCTGCATTCACCACAATGCAGAATCTGCCCGTTCAAAGCGAAATCGACGAGCAGGATGTCACCTATGGATCCGTGAGAGTGGAGGACACACAACTTCACAGCAGATCAGATGACCATGTGTGTGTTTCACAGCAGACACAATATTCACAAGCACAAGCGGTACAGATCATATCCAAACACACACATCCGTCCTCTATCTGCTGATACGCCTCTATAACCACTACAGCGGGAACATCCGGCACACAATCACAGCCGTTTGGAGCTCAACATCAAGGCTATTTGCTGGAGCAGCAAAAAGAAAAGCTCAAGATGACCTCAAAGACCTGGTATTATTCAAGTCAAAGATATTACTTAAGATCACTGGCTAACCACATTATTGTCAACTCAAAATTTACTGTCATTACATAAAACTAAAATTGAAGAGTGAAACTGACTAAAATTAATGAGTATAACAAAATATTGACTGGATTTAAAGGACATTTATGGCAAATATATATATATATATAAAAATGAACTATATTCGCAAAGTCAGATTGATAAACTGGATTGATGGATTTCTGTGGATTGAAAGTCAGCGATGACATAAAACAAACAATATACTGACTTATGATGCTTTTTGTGTTGGACTATCTTTCTCAGCTACGACGGCGTATTAGAGCCACTCTAAAAAAAGATTACAAGATTAAAATTGCAATATTGCAAGAAATTTGAAATACTACGAGAATAAAGTCGTAATATTATGAGAATAAAGTCGGAATATTACAAGAATAAAGTCGGAATACTATGAGAATAAAGTTAAAATATTTTGAGAATAAAGTTGAGATACTGAAAAAAAAAATCTAAAAACTACGACAATAAAGTCGTAATATTATGAGAATAAAGTCGGAATACTAAGAGAACAAAGTCGTAATATTCCAAGAATATAGTTGGAATATTACAAGAATAGAGTCGAAAACTACGAGAATAAAGTCGGAATACTACAAGAACAAAGTCATAATATTACTAGAACAAAGTCGGAATAATTATGAGAATAAAGTCGTAATATTACGAGAATAAAGTTGGAATACTACAAGAATAAGGTCGGAACACTATGAGAATAAAGTCATAATACTTTGAGAATAAAGTCGTAATATTACGAGAACAAAGTCAGAATAATTATGAGAATAAAGTCAGAATATTACAAAAATAAAGTTGGAAAACTATGAGAATAAAGTCGGAATATTACGAGAATAAGGTCGGAACACTATGAGAATAAAGTCATAATACTTTGAGAATAAAGTCGTAATATTACGAGAACAAAGTCAGAATAATTATGAGAATAAAGTCAGAATATTACAAAAATAAAGTTGGAAAACTATGAGAATAAAGTCGGAATATTACGAGAACAAAGTCTGAATAATTATAAGAATAAAGTCGGAATAATTGTAAGAATAAAGTGGGAATATTACAAGAATAAAGTTGGAATATTACAAGAATAGAGTCGGAATACTACGAGAACAAAGTCAGAATAATTATGAGAAAATCGGAATATTACAAGAATAAAGTTGGAATACTATGAGAATAAGATCGGAATACTATGTAAAATAAAGTCGTAAAGTGTAATATTACGGGAATAATGTTGGAAAACTACAAGTAAAAAGTCGAAATTATGAGAAACGTTGAAATATTACAAAAATAAAGTCAAAACACTACGAGAATAAAGTCAAAATACTTTGGGAATAAAGTTAAAATACTAGTTACGAGAATAAAGTCAAAATTACGGGAAAAGTTTAAATATTACGAGAATTAAGTTGAAATATTTTGAGAACAATGTCGACTTTATTCTCAAAATATGCCGATTTTCATTTTTTTAACATGGCACCAAAAAGCTGTCGTACTCAGCTGATACTGGTGATTAACTGTTATTAATTTGATTAATTAATGGGCATATCAATCATTTTTATAATTAAGCAGTTGAACATAAGCTTACAAATAATAGGGTGTGGATACTTTCGCAAGGCACTGTAAATAGTAATATTTATATTAAGTAGTAATGAAATAATTAAAAGCTGATTGAAAAAATAGAAATTGTTTGATGTTCCATATGTCTTTAAACTGTAAAGCGTATAAGCCATCTTTTTGTCCTTCATTCCGTGTCTCAGGTTGAGGACGGATTTGAGGATGCGTTTGAGGAAGGTTACGAGTCGGTCATACGTCTGCACTTGAGAATTTCACAGCTGTCAGTCAGACGGTCAATCACCGGCTAAACGCTGGGAACGCTTCGACACGCGCTGACCCTCGTCTGTAAGCGAACGGCCCTCACACACAGTGTGTCTGATGTGCATCTCAGGCCCGTTTGGTGTCGTATGTTCAGAGGCGGCTGGACCCGTCCTGCTGAAACTCACACTCGCGCTCGAAGCGGCCCAATCTGAGGAGCGACGGCTGAATCCTGTGAATACCACAGCGCTGGCACAGACTCGGGTTTGTTTGGGAGCAGATACAATGCTGAAGCAAATCACTGAGCCAAGAGACAGTACACACACACACACAAACACACACACACACACACACACACACACACACACAAAAGTCCAGCGGGTCATGGTGCTGGACACATGCTGGCACTCCAATCTGCTGATGTCCCGTCGGGCCTCCGGCAGTTTCCATGTGTCCTGCTGAGCTGTGCCTCTGCGTTACCAAACACTTTACTGATATACTGCGCCACCAATAACACACACGGATAGATAGACAGATTTTATGAAAAAGTTTATGAAAAGATATATGTTTTTCTTAAGAATTCTCCTGGATATATTCAATCCAAAATACAGCAAAGGCAGTAATATTATGAAATATGTTTACTATTTAAAATAACTGCTTTCTATTTGAATATATGTGACCCTGGACCACAAAACCAGTCTTAAGTCGCTGGGGTATATTTGTAGCAATAGCCAAAAATACATTGCATGGGTCAAAATTTTTGATTTTTCTTTTATGCCAAAAATCATTAAGAAATTAAGTAAAGATCATGTTCCATGAAGATTTTTTTGTAAAATTCCTACTTTAAACATATCAAAATGTAATTTTTGGTTTGTAATATGCATTGTTAAGAACCTAATTTGGACAACTTTAAAGGTGATTTTCTCAGTCTTTTTGATTTTTTTGCATCCTCAGATTTCTGATTAACCTTATGACTGGTTTTGTGGTCCAGGGTCACATATTTTAAAATATAATTTATTTCTGTGATGCAAAGCTAAATTTTCAGCATCATTACTCCAGTCTTCAGTGTCACATGATCCTTCAGAAATCATTCTAATATGCGGATTTGCTGCTCAAGAAACAATATTTAATAAAAATTAGTATTTTTTTAGGATTTGATGAATAAGAAGATCCAAAGATCAGCATTTATCTTAAATAAAGCTTTTGTAATTTTATACACTATACCATTCAAAAGCTTTGAGTCAGTGTGTTTTTTAATTTAGAGACATAATCATAGTCATAGTTTTATTTAGCAAAGATGCTTTAAATTGATCAAAAGTGATGGTAAAGAGATTTATAGTCTTGTAAAGATTTCTTTTTCAGATAAATGCTGTTCTTTTGAACTTTGTATTCATCAAAGAAACCTGGAAAAATTCTACTCAGCTGTTTTCAACATAATAATTATAATAATTAATGTTATAATAATTAAATGAGCAGCAAATCAAAATATTAAAATGATTTCTGAAGGATCATGTGACTGAGGTAATGGTGCTAAAAATTCAAATTCAAGCTTTGAAATCACAGGAATAAATTATATTTTAAAATATATTTACATAGAAAACAGTTATTTTAAATAGTAAAAATATTTCCGAATTTGCTGTACTTTGGATCAAATAAATGCAGGCTTATTGTGTTAGTTACTTTTTTTATGGATCTGTTGGATTACTTTTAGATTACTTTTGACCTAACTTGTACATTAAACATTACATCAGAGTTTCTGTGAACGGTGAGAACTATGAACATGTGAATGTGTTAAATTTTTAAAATCTAAATATTTAATGTCAAAGTTTCGACTGACAAAGCGTTTGTGAATCCAGGCATGCGTTAAACTGTAAATGATTAATGTATTTGAAAGACAAAAGCTTTCCAAAGACATGTAATACATTGAATGATTCACTGAGTCACAATTCAAATAATAACTAAAATGTATTAGTCAGGAGCTAATTACACAACTAATTACAAGTACTTAATTTTTGGGATCTGATTACATAATCCAGATTACATGAAATCAGTTACAACCCAGCAGTGATGAAGCATAAATTAAGCATAGTTTCTTTTTTTTTTTTTTAAATATACTCACAGTTGAGGTCAAAAGACTTGATGCTCCAGAAGGAAAAACCATGCATTACGAGACAGGGTGAAAACTTTTGAATTTGAAGATCAGTGTAAATTTAACCTAACTTTCTGTAGCCTCTGAAGGGCAGTACTAAATGAAAAAATATGCTATTTAGGCAAATTAAGAAAAATGTACACATCTTCATTCTGTTCAAAAGTTTTCACCCCCGGCTCTTAATGCATGTTTTTTCCTTCTGGAGCATCAGTGAGTGTTTGAACCTTCTGTAATAGTTGCATATGAGTCCCTCAGTTGTCCTCAGTGTGAAAAGATGGATCTCTAAATCATACAGTCATTGTTGGAAAGGGTTCAAATACACTAAAATGCTGAAAAAACAAAATTTGTGGGACCTGAAGGAATTTTCTGAAAAAAAGGGCTTTTTATCTGTTCAGGACAAACAAGGGACTCATGAACAACTATCACTGGAGGTATGAAACACGCTCATACGTGTGCTGTGATTCAACAGACATGCTGACACAAGCAAACACAGTGGCTAAACTGTGTGAATGACGACTCATGGAAAACTCCCGTCTGTCTGCGTCTGACCCGCTGCTGATGCAATCGCACAAACACACACACACACACACACACACACACACACACACACACACACACACACACACACACACACACACACACAACACACACACACACACACACACACACACACACACACACACACACACACACACACAGGAAAGACTGTGATGTGCTTCATTCCTTTAGGGCTTTACTGTGGCCTATTTTCTGTCTGATTGTGTGGCGCTGGGAAACTCCTCCTCCGCATCGCTCTGTACTGTGCTAACGTTTGTCTCACGACCCGAAGGCTAGAAAACGTCATGATAATAGATCTAGAATAAAATCACAGTGCACTGCAATGTCCAGCTTCATTAATAACATTCACTTAATACGCATTTAGATGTA
The DNA here is from genome assembly GCF_049309525.1 of Garra rufa. Lineage (NCBI taxonomy): Eukaryota > Metazoa > Chordata > Actinopteri > Cypriniformes > Cyprinidae > Garra > Garra rufa. The sequence goes on along the minus strand of NC_133380.1, from coordinate 2,348,968 downwards.
ATCCAGTTTGTGTTAGAAGCTAAATAATGACATTTGGCCTGTGTTTGGTCATAAGTGCAGGATAAAGTACATTTCACTTATGATTGCATACAGTTGAGTTCAAACGTTTACATACACCTTTCAGAATCTGCAAAATGATAATTATTATAATTATTATATTAATAGTTTTAAATCCCAGTGGGATGTGTTTGAGCTTTACTACCTCAGCGTTCACTCCCTTCATGTGTGTATTTTTGGATATCCAGTCGTCACACCCATCAGCCCTTCTGACCTCAGCAAACCGGCCCGGAAACCAGATCAAGGTTGTTCTCTGTGCGTTCCCACTGCGGCCGCTTCCCATGATCCTCAGTGATTCCTTACAGAGGTTTTCTGCTACAAAGTGAAGCGTTTATTTTCAGTGCATCCTTTTCCAGGCTTGTGAACTAATGTGATTTCATAAGCAGCCATTTAGACTGAGTTATGTGGCTGATCTGAGATGTAGATGTGTTTGTTTCTTCATCAGGTTTGGAGAAATGTAGCATTGCATCACTGTTTCACCAATGGATGCTCTGCAATGAATGGGTGAGTCCAAACAGCTGATAAAAACATCACAATAATCTACAAGTAATCATGCACAGATTTTCCCCCTTAAAGGTCCCATATCGTCAAAATCAAAATTTCCTGGCTTTTTTCATGATAACTAAGGTCTAGGGGCTATCTAACTACCATATGAGTTTCAAAACAGTCAATCCACAGTAAACTGCACACAGCCTGCTTAAAGTAGCTGTTCATTTTCACGAGCAGCTGTGACTTCCGTAACGATGTGACGTCCGATCGACTCAAGTCACCGCCTTCAGTAACAAACCAACGTCCCACCCTCCTTTTGTCAAACCCCCAGACAACAACGCATCCATTCCATTGAGCAACAACAACAGGAAAACAAGTTGAGAAAACCCTGTTCAGTCGATAGATGTCAAGCTACGATCATTACACAGGCTTCAGAACAACGTTAAAGCCTAAGAGACCAGCGGCACGTCAACTTCAGCCTCTTTCACACAGCGATTCCGGTAAATACACGCATAATGTGTCCCACGATTTGTTCCGGAATTGTTTAATTTGGTTCATTCACAGTTGTTTTCCGGAATCTGTGCTTGCTTTACACACAAACCATAAAGACATGTGACGTTTGGATGTGAGATGTAATGCGACGCGTACGTTTCACTAAACTGAAACTAACCTGAACAAACTGTGCTTCAGCGCTGATAGTGAGGAGCTGGCTCTGCCTGATGATCGCTGCTTCATTCCACTTTGCACGTAACGTTATTTTTCGTTGTGAAGAGTGGCTTGATAACGTGCATCATTACTACAACACTGCCTTTAGGTTCTGGCTTTGGTTCACACAGTTCCCGTAATTTTCCAGAATCAGCGCGCATTGTGAAAGGGGCTTTACTAAAGCAACAGTTATGTAGCCTACTGCATTCGGTGTTTGTAAAAGAAAAAACATTAATGATCATTCTAAAATATCCTGTTGAGTATCAGCTCTCTATTGCTCTGAGCTCGTTTACGCTTACAGCATACATGACCGTAGTTACCTGTGATTGGCCTGGTTGTGCGTCACTCAGAAAACAACAGGCCAATCAGAAGAGAGGCTCATGAATATTAATTAGATGGGCCAAAATCGACCTGTTTTTGACAGAGCTCCTAAAAAAGGAGCTGTAAAAATATATTGAGATGGATTTTGGCACTTATACCGCAAATATATATTCTTAAGGACATCAACAAATAAAATAAACCTCCAGAAATGTGTACGATATGGGACCTTTAAAAGGTTACTACCCTTTTGCCCATAGAAATCGAATTGGGAACGTAACATTTGGGGGCTCGTCAGGGATAACCTGTGCCTGCAACACGTTTTCGTAATCCTTCCTCCCTTGTTCGTATACAGTCTGTTTTTCCCCTTAAAATGTTACTTCTCTTTTGCCCCTAGAAATGTAATTGGAACGTAACATTTGGGGGCTCGTCCGGGATAACCTGTGCCTGCACCACGTTCTCGTATACCTTCCTCCCTTATTTGTATCCTGTCTGTTTCTCCCCCTTAAAACATTACTTCCCTTTTGCCCCAAGAAATCTAATTGGAAACGTAACATTTGGGGGCTCGTCCGGGATAACCTGTGCCTGCAACACGTTCTCATATTTCTTCTTTCCATTCATATGCAGTCCGTTTCTCCCTCTTAAAATGCTTCTTCCCTGTTGCCTCTAGAAATCTACTAGAGGCATAACATTTGGGGGCTCGTCCGGGATAATGTGTGCATGGACCACTTTCTCATATACCTTCCTCCCTTATTCGTATCCGGTCTGTTTCTCCCCCTTAAAACATTACTTCCCTTTTGCCCCTAGAAATCTAACTGGTAACATAACATTTGGGGGCTCGTCCGGGATAACCTGTGCCTGAACCATGTATTCTTCCTCCTCTGTTCTCTTAAAGGGAGTGCTCCTAATTTCAGCTTGTTAACTGTATAAAAGACACCTGTCCACAGAAGCAATCAATTAATCAGATTCCAAATTCTCCACCTTGGCCAAGACCAAAGAGCTGTCCAAGGATGTCAGGGACAAGATTCTAGACCTACACAAGGCTGGAATGGGCTACAAGACCATCGCCAAGCAGCTTGGTGAGAAGGTAACAACTGTTGGTGTGATTATTCGCAAATGGAAGAAACAGAATAACTGTCAATCTCCTTCGGTCTGGGGCTCCATGCAAGATCTCACCTTGTGGAGTTTCAATGATCATGAGAACGGTGAGGAATCAGCCCAGAACTACACAGGAGGATCTTGTCAATGATCTCAAGGCAGCTGGGACCATAGTCACCAAGAAAACAATTGGTAACACACTACGCTGTGAAGGACTGAAATCTTTTGGCCCCCGCAAGGTCCTCCTGCTTAAGAAAGCACATGTACTGGCCGTCTGAAGTTTGCCAATGAACATCTGAATGAATCAGAGGAGAACTGGGTGAATGTGGTCTGGTTAGATGAGACCAAAATCAAGCACTTTGGCATCATCTCAACTCGCCGTGTTTGGAGAAGGAGGAATGCTGCCTATGATCCTAAGAACACCTTCCCGACTGTCAAACATGGAGGTGGAAACATTATGCTTAGGGGTGTTTTTGTGCTAAGGGGACAGGATAACTGCACCGAATCAAAGGTACAATGGACGGTGCCATGTACCATCAAATCTGGGGTGAGAACCATTGAAAATGAGTCGTGGATGGGTATTCCAGCATGACAATAGCCCAAATCACACTGCCAAGGCAAGAAAGGAGTGGCTTAACAAGAAGCACATTAAGGTCCTGGAGTGGCCTAGCCAGTCTCCAGACCTTAATCCCATAGAAAATCTATGGAGGGACTTCAGCCTCAAAACCTTAATGTCTTGGAGTGGATCTGCAAAGAGGAGTGGGACAAAAATCCCTTCCGAGATGTGTGCAAACCTGCTGGCCTACTACAAGAAACATCTGACCTCTGGGATTGCCAACAAGGGTTTTGCCACCAGGTACTAAGTCATGTTTTGCGAAGGAATCAAATACTTATTTCACTCATTAAAATGCAAATTAATATTTTATTTTTTTTGTTATTCTGTCTCTCGCTGTTCAAATAAATATACCATTAAAATTATAGACTGATCATTTCTTTGTCAGTGGGCAAACGTACAAAATCAGCAAGGGATCAAATAATTTTTTTTCTCACTGTAACATATATCCACAATAATACAAACAAGACAAAAACACTAAGAAAATCTCTTTTTTTTGCAGTGTAGAATCAGCGTGTCTCCCTCTTTATGACCTTTTCTTCACCTTCCAGTTTCTGATGTTAGTTTTTGGCTTTGTCTCTCGTCTCTCTCTCTGAACTGTAATGGAAAGCAAAGTGAATCAGTGCGTTGCGTGTGAACAGATGTGAGCGATCATCTCGGCAGGACTGGCCTCGCCTGGAAATAAATCCTTTAATGGATCCACCACTCCAGTGTGTCTGTGTGTGTGTCTGTGTGTGTGTGACGGTGGGTGGGTCTCGCTACTGGGTTACTGGAATTCTCTCTGCGTCCCTCGGGATGGACGGCGGGCCGCGTGTTAGACGGAGGCTAAATTAGCTTCACGTAGACGCAGCAGACCGACAGAGTCTCTGCGGATCTCTCCGAGTTCATCAATCCCGAGTGCCAGACAGGAAAATAAGAGGAAAGAACTGACGAGGAGTTCGGTCTGAGCGGCTAATGGAAAAGCCATGTGCTGCTCAAACAAACCAAACTGCTGTAGCAACCGACTAGCAACTAGATTACATGATGAAGTTTGTTCCTTGATCACAACAAACCGGGCAATGGGAAAGATAAATGGGTTTGAGGTCTGTTTCGATCAGAAAACAGCAAATGGCAAAAAAATGGTGCAAAAAGATAAATGAAAGAGATCTAAGAAGAAAAACAGCTCTTGCTTCTGGAAAGCACAAAGCATTTAAAAGTTAGTTTCTTTTATAAGGTCCTTGCACTTTGGGTCTGAAATTTTCATACGTGTTTTTTCATATTTGTCAAAATTCATCACGGTGGCTCAGAATTGTGAAAACATGCAGAAAATGCTAAAAATTGAACCCAATCCAATTTTTTTTTTATGACAGACGAAAGTAAACTTAATTGACACAACCTGAGATCGTATTTATTTTACGTGCAAATATTTCCTTTACTTTTTGCAGCTATATTTTTAGGGATATTTTATGGAAGCCTATTTCCATAAAAAAATTGCGACTTTTTGTCGTCAACTGTATCGTAAAAAGGTTCATTACTCAAAGCTGTTCAACACGTTGTACACTAATGTCATCTTTTCATCAGTTTTCACCGACTAAAACTAGACGAAAATGTCATCAGTTTTCCTCGACTAAAACTAGACGAAAATGTCATCAGTTTTCGTCGACTAAAACTAGACGAAAATGTCATTTTTTCGTCGACTAAAACTAGACAAAAATGTCATCAGTTTTCGCCGACTAAACCTAGACGAAAATGTCATCAGTTTTCGTTGACTAAAACTAGACGTCATCAGTTTTCGTTGACTAAAACTAGACGTCATCAGTTTTCGTCGACTAAAACTAGACGAAAATGTCATCAGTTTTCGTTGACTAAAACTAGACGTCATCAGTTTTCGTCGACTAAAATTCGACGAAAATGTCATCAGTTTTCGTCGACTAAAACTAGACGAAAAGGTCATCAGTTTTCGCTGATTAAAACTAGACGTCATCAGTTTTCGTCGACTAAAATTCGACGAAAATGTCATCAGTTTTCGTCGACTAAAACTAGACGAAAAGGTCATCAGTTTTCGCTGACTAAAACTAGACGTCATCAGTTTTCGTCGCCTAAAATTCGACGAAAATGTCATCAGTTTTCGTCGACTAAAACTAGACGAAAAGGTCATCAGTTTTCGCTGATTAAAACTAGACGTCATCAGTTTTCGTCGACTAAAACTAGACGAAAAGGTCATCAGTTTTCGTCGACTAAAACTAGACGAAAAGGTCATCAGTTTTCGCCGACTAAAACTAGACGAAAATGTCATCAGTTTTCGCCGACTAAACCTAGACGAAAATGTCATCAGTTTTCGTTGACTAAAACTAGACGAAAAGGTCATCAGTTTTCGCTGACTAAAACTAGACGTCATCAGTTTTCGTCGACTAAAATTCGACGAAAATGTCATCAGTTTTCGTCGACTAAAACAAGACGAAAATGTCATCAGTTTTCGCTGACTAAAACTAGACGTCATCAGTTTTCTTCGACTAAAATTCGACGAAAATGTCATCAGTTTTCGTCGACTAAAACAAGACGAAAATGTCATCAGTTTTCGCTGACTAAAACTAGACGTCATCAGTTTTCGTCGACTAAAATTCGACGAAAATGTCATCAGTTTTCGTCGACTAAAACTAGACGAAAATGTCATCAGTTTTCGCCGACTAAACCTAGACGAAAATGTCATCAGTTTTCGTTGACTAAAACTAGACGAAAAGGTCATCAGTTTTCGCTGACTAAAACTAGACGTCATCAGTTTTCGTCGACTAAAATTCGACGAAAATGTCATCAGTTTTCGTCGACTAAAACAAGACGAAAATGTCATCAGTTTTCGCTGACTAAAACTAGACGTCATCAGTTTTCTTCGACTAAAATTCGACGAAAATGTCATCAGTTTTCGTCGACTAAAACAAGACGAAAATGTCATCAGTTTTCGCTGACTAAAACTAGACGTCATCAGTTTTCGTAGACTAAAATTCGACGAAAATGTAATCAGTTTTCGTCTACTAAAACTAGACGAAAATGTCATTTTTCGTCGACTAAAACTAGACGAAAATGTAATTTTTTCGTCGACTAAAACTAGACGAAAATGTCATTTTTTCGTCGACTAAAACTAGACGAAAATGTCATTTTTTCGTCGACTAAAACTAGACGAAAATGTCATCAGTTTTCGTCGACTAAAATTCGACAAAAATGTCATCAGTTTTCGTCGACTAAAATTCGACAAAAATGTCATTTTTTCGTCGACTAAAACTAGACGTCATCAGTTTTCGTCGACGAAAATGTCATCAGTTTTCGTCGACTAAAACTAGACGAAAATGTCATCAGTTTTCGTCGACTAAAACTAGACGAAAATGTCATCAGTTTTCGTCGACTAAAATTCGACAAAAATGTCATTTTTTCGTCGACTAAAACTAGACGTCATCAGTTTTCGTCGACTAAAATTCGACGAAAATGTCATCAGTTTTCGTCGACTAAAACTAGACGAAAATGTCATCAGTTTTCGTAGACTAAAATTCGACGAAAATGTAATCAGTTTTCGTCTACTAAAACTAGACGAAAATGTCATTTTTTCGTCGACTAAAACTAGACGAAAATGTCATCAGTTTTCGTCGACTAAAATTAGACGAAAATGTCATCAGTTTTCGTCTACTAAAACTAGACGAAAATGTCATTTTTTCGTCAACTAAAACTAGACGAAAATGTCATCAGTTTTCGTCGACTAAAATTCGACGAAAATGTCATCAGTTTTCGTCGACTAAAACTAGACAAAAATAGTCATGGGTAATTCTGACTAAAATAAGACTAAAATGCTCAGACTTTTAGTTGACTAAAACTTGAGTAGACTAAAAAGAGTATGAACGTGACTAAAACTAATAAAAACTAAAATAACAGCTTCACACAGAGACTAGACTATAACTGAAATTAAAACCGGCCGCCAAAAACAACACTACGGCTCAGTTGTCGGAAGAAAATGACGACTGCTATGTTCATTATTACATCCAACAACAGAACACCTCAATCGCTCAATCTGAGACATTCTTGTCTTCCTCTGCACCTGAGTCACACAATGGCGATCAGAGTCGGACTGTTTGAGCTCGGTGAGGGCGGGTCTAAGGGAAGGCGCTCATGTCAATCAACTATCGGGGGAGGGGCCTATGTCTATGTCGTCACACCCACAAGAAGCTGAGAATGACCTGATTTTAAAAAGGGGATATTACTTCTAAAGATTAAAAAAAAAATTACCAGTGGGTGGATTTTTATCATTGCAGGGTGGTTGTGTACACAAACTGCCAACACATTAATGTTCAAACAACATGTAAAAGTTAGTTTTGCATCTGATGACCCCTTTAACGACTGTAAATGATTTTATTTAACAGCCACCTTTACCTTAAGCTACAACTAGCGTTGTCGCATAATCACAACAACAGCAAATGAAATAAACAAACAGACAGACAGCATGTGATAGATCAGTGGTGCTCTTGGGTCGGGGCACACAAATCAAATAAGCAAATAAATCTGCCTTACATAAGGCCGAGTTCTCATTAAAGTCTGATATTGTTTGGCAAAGGGCTAATTCTTTCCAGCGTGCGAGCCGAACGCGTGTCCTTTCTGGGGTCAGCGCTAATCTTCGTGTCCTTCACAGATTGGCAGCACATGCTGTAGGTGAATTCAGGGCCACACTTCACGTCACTCACTCAAAGGCCACTGTGTTTTCTGCACACTTAACCCCTTCACTCCCATAGCTGTTCTCTGTGTGTTAATGTTGACTAGCTCCAGTAACACTTTTAAAGATACACTGCAAAAAATGCTTTTCTTACTTAGATTTTTTGTTTTGTTTCCAGCCAAAATACCTAAAAATTCTTAAATTAGGAATGCTTTTCTAGACAAGTAAAAATTATTGTCTTGTTTTCAGAAAAAACAGTCAAAATTAAGTGTGTTTTTGCTTGAAACAAGCAAAATAATCTGCCAATGGGGTAAGAAAAATAATCTTGTTTTCTATTTGAAATATGATTTTATTGCTTACCCCATTGGCAGATTATTTTGCTTGTTCTAAGCAAAAACTCATTTAATTTTGACTTGTTTTTTTTTTTTTTTTTTGTTCGAAAACAAGAGAATAATGTTTACTCTGTACTCTGTTTGAAAATCGCATTTCAAACAGAAAACAAGATTATTTTTCTTACCCCATTGGCAGATTATTTTGCTTGTTTCAAGCAAAAATGCACTTAATTTTAACTTGTTTTTTCTGAAAACAAGACAATTTTTACTCGTCTAGAAAATAATTCCTGATTTAAGAATTTTTAGAATTTTGGCTGGAAACAAGACAAAAAAAATCTAAGTAAGAAGCATTTTTTGCATTCTAAAGGCTTTTACAGGCATCAATGCTTCCATGAAGAACCTTAAACATCCATGGAAAAAAAAATAATAATAAAGTTCTTTAAATTACTAAAATTATAATTTTTTCTAAAAAATGCAGCTAATGTTATTGCATTGGACTAAAACTTACTGAATTTGCTCACACATCATGTAAGTCACTCATTTTGCTGTATTATAATGAAAAATTTTTTTTGTAAACTTATTTTCTTTCAAATTAGCACAGGTTTTGTATTTGTTTTTGAAGCTGATTGATCATAGGCCTCATTGATCCGAGCCCAAACCTAAGTTTTTGAGTGAATAAAGCATTATTTGTAGATAATTTTGGCAATATTCACTTAAAAACGTAGGTACATGAGCTCATATCAAGGCCGACGATCAATCACTCCCAAAAAGAAACACAAAACCTGTGCTGACTGAAAGAAAACAAGTTGATAGAAAGACTGAATCCAATATTTGGTGATAATTAAGCATAACAAAAGGTTTTGTATTTGTTTTTAAAGCTGATTGATCATAGGCTTCATTGATCTGAGCTTAAACCTCAGTTTTTGAATAAAGCATTATTTGTAGATAATTTTGGCAATATTCACTTAAAAACTGAGGGGCATGAGCTCATATTAAGATATGATTGAAAGAAAACAAGCTGATAAAAAAGACTGAATCCAATATTTGGTGATAATTAAGCATAACAAAAGATTTAGAAGCAATATTTTATAGGCCAGTCATGTTCTTGTTAGTTTGAATAAAATAAATGTTAACTGAAATAAAATAAAATAAAACTTTTTAGCCAGTTTCTGAGGCATTTTTATTTAGTTTACCTTTATGTACTAAAATAACTCAAACTAAAAGTCTATTTTTAAAATAATAAAAGCAATATAGGCATATTTAACCCTCTGGCAGTGTTCAGTCATTTTAGACCGGATTTTTATTTTATTTTTTTAAATTTTAAAAATAGCTACTTCACCAGAATTATATAAAACTCTATGGTTTTTATGTTAGTCGCAATGTGGCCACACAAAAAAAATAGATCTTGTTGGCTTTATTCGAAAAAGCGAAATAGTCATAAAGAACATAGTCACTGACCGCCGTCAGAAATAAATGGGAAACACGTAAAAATACTAAAAATACAGAGAATTTTTGTACAATCTAATTCACAATGCAGAAGAAGGTGCACAGCAATACAGCAAGACATACAACCCCACAAACACACCTAAATGAACTAGTGTGACTGTAACTTAAAGCATGTTTTTGCAAATGCATGAAATAAAATCAATAATTAAAATCAATAATTCGTCCAAAAATGCAGTAAAACACAGACATCAAGGAAGGGGCTATACTCTAAAACATCAAGAGTACAAAACAGACACACACTCAAAACACTATTATACACACAAATGAACTGGTGTGGCTGTAACAATATGGCAAAGTTGAGCCAGAAGACTCAAATAAGAGGTTGAAATCAGATTGATTAACCTCTGATACAGCATTCCTGTTCATTAGTTACATTTTTGTTACATTTTGATGTTATGTGTAACAAAATGTCTTCGTGTTCAGGTTGGACTGCAGTAAAATGAATGCAAAAACTGACATTTCAAAACAAAATTTAAACAAAAAAAGTAAATCTTGTCTTTGACAATATCTAAATATATATTCAAATCCACAACTTCATAAAAATAAATCATTATGTCTAAAAATCACTAGAGACCTTTTATATAGAGCTATCTAGGAATCTAGTGGCTAAACCATGGAATTGCAGATGTTTTTCTTTTTTTTCACTCCCCCCAGATGGCACTAATCTGACTTCAAAAATCCGATTTTAAAGGCATTGGGTCTCATTCATGAAACTTGCATAAATATATGAGCAAATTCTTAGTAATTTGCGCGTAAAACAGACTTTCCCGAAAACTCTCCTCTGGATTCAGAAAACGCTTCGTAAACATCCAATTTGACCTTTAAACATGTATGATAATGAATCCCAATCATTCATATATAGGGTTCACATGCACGCTCATTCACAATTAGCATAATCCCCCATTGCACAGCAGTTTTCCAGCTGAGATGCTTTAGTTGCTATGATTTAGAATATGAACATGTTCATGAATGTGAAAGTTTATGTAAGAACGGGTTTACAAACGATTTTGTGTTTCATGAAAGAGGTATATTATCTTTATTTTAACATGAAATACTGTCATAATTGACAAACAGTATAAAAATCTTAGAAAAACAATCATTTGAAAAAATTATTTTCAATGGGGAAAATTTTATATAATTATAATCATTGTTTGCATCATAATTATTGCATACATAGTAATTACTACCTTGAAATTCTCTCGAAATACAAAATAAAAATGTTATTATGGAACGAAAATATATTACATTGATTTTACCGAGAAAAAAGAAAAGAAAAAAAGTTACATTTCAGGTCACTTTTGACTAGGGTGGAAAATTTCTGGTAAATTTACGGAAACTTTCCAAGGAAGATTGGAAAAAAGAAAGATTTTTTGGAAGATTCCAAAAAATCCTGGAATGTTTCCAAAATTTACTGGAAATGTTAACATATTTACTAAAGTTTTAACTGAAATCATCACAAACTATAATAGCATATTGATGATACTAAAGTAACATTGCTGGGGAAAAACATGGTGGGAAAAAATAATACATTAAAAAAAAATACATATAGTCTAATGAAAAAAGTTCTGTCATGAAACTCTAGATGGCGCAGTCCGATAGGTCTAACTTAATCTGACATAATGACATCATTAAATGGCACAGCTGATTGGTTCATTTTGTATCAGCAGCCAATGAGCTTGCTACTCAACATTCAAATACTTAGCAGTTGCAGTGCGCTTCAGAAACCCTCCACCTTCCCCAGCTCCACCTGTATAGATCTGCTATGGGCAGTATTTCTTGCATGTTGTGGATGCATTCCCAGTCGAAAGTGCTCTGTTTTCACACACTAATTTGTACTTAATAAACAAAAAATTATTCTTTAGTACTAAGATAATCTAAAGAACGTCTAAGTGTACTCTTGTGCTATTTTGGGAGACAATGAATAAGAACTAAACATACTTTTAACATTTAAGAAATGTATTTAATTACCGATTGCAGTACACTTGAAACCACTAGTGTATGAAAGACGTAAGTCCTCTTCAAAAAAGGTCAAAATGAGCCAAGGTCAACATAAGGTCATGTAGGAAAGCAAAAAAAAAAAAAAAAAAGTATGGCATTGCTGTGATTTAAAAAAAAAAAAAACCTTTGAAATCTTTGATTTTTAGGAGTTGAAGTCATTTATTTCTCATATTCCGGTTTTGCATCCAAACCAGTTATATCCGATATGAAGTCATCTTTTTGTTTTTAGAAATATGACCTTTTGCTGTACTTTGGGTGTTGATATTGATCTTAAAGTGACATGGGTGTGTTTCCAATGGACGTGAGATAAATCCGAAGCAGCTCATGTGATTGTCAAAGGCATCTTCACTACACCCAGATTTTCTCGTCCTCTTAGCATGTTTGGCATCGCTCCAGATGACAGATGAGAGAAATTAGCATGAATGCTACGCGTTATGGCTCACGGCCAGTGTTATGTGGCTCAGTCTTGACACATACTACACACACACACACACACACACACACACACACACACAAAAGAGTTTTAAATGAAGGTCACATTAAAATATACTTGGAAACTTTTTACCTTCATGCATTCATCTGTGTTTACTACACATGTCTGTGCTTGTTTGGAGTTTGTTGTTTCACCATTGTTTTAAACACAGACTTGAATCTTAAAATATAAAAATCCATTCTAAACATAAATATTTATTCATTTGTGGAGTTCAATTTTCCAGGATAATATTAATACTTTAAATGCACTGTACGTCGCTTTGGATAAACATCTGCCAAATGCATAAATTAATGAATATTGCCAGGTTTTATTAAACACTTGTTAATTAAAACCTAAGAGACAATAGCGTCCGTTTGAGTAAGAAGAAGTGAATATCAACTAAATATTGTTTTGTATTTGTGTTTATTAATAGGATTAATTGTGTATAATTTCCAATCAAAATGTTGTAAAATATTATTTAATTTAAGACACATTCAACACAAAACATCATCCCAGATCAGAGTTGTTATGGTCAACTAGACCTATTAAATACACATAATATACATGCATTTATTTGTTCAAAAATACAGTAAAAACTGTAATATTGCAAAAATATATTTACAATAGAAAATAATGGTTTTTATTTAAATATGCTTTAAAATAAAATTTATTTCTGTGATGCAAACTTACTAATTACGCCAGTCTTCAGTGTCACATGATCCTTCAGAATTCATTCTAATATTCTGATTAATGACTTTTATTATCAATGTTGGAAACAGTTGTGCTCCTCAATATTTTTTTGTAACCTGTGATACTTTTTTTCAGGATTCTTTGATGAATAAAAAGTTTAAAAGAACAGCATTTATTCTAAATTAAATCTTTTCTAACAATATCTATCTTTACTATCACTTTTTAATCAATTTAACGCATCCTTGGTGAATAGAAGTATTAATTTCTTTCAAAGAGAGAAAGAAAGAAAAATGTACTGAGCCCAAACGTTGAACTTTGAGGTGTTTATTGTTACAAAAGTTTTCTATTTTAAATAAATGCTGCTCTTTTTAACGTTTTATTCATCGAAGAATCCTGGCAAAAAAGTATCACAGGTTTCAAAAAATATTAAGCAGCAAAACGGTTTCCAACATTGATAATAAATCAGTATATTAGAATGATTTCTGAAGGATCATGTGACACTGAAGACTGCAGTAATGATGCTGAAAATTCAGCTGTGCATCACAGAAATAAACTAGATAAACAATCTGTCAAGACAATCTTTAGGTTGGCTTGAGAAAACCTAGTTTGAAAGTTTAGTTAAAGCCTAAAGTTTTGAACTTTATATAGATAGATTAGATGATTAGCATGTTGCTAAGATGATTAGAATGTAGTTAGCATGTTCAGTATGTTTCTAACATGATAAGAAAGTTACTAGCATGTCATTGGCAAGCTTTTAGAATGATTAGCAGGTTGCTAGCATGTCATTAGCATGTTTCTAACATGATTAGCAAGTTGCTAGCATGTTTCTAACATGTTATTATCATGATTAGTTGCTAGCATGCTTCTAGCATGATTAGCAATGTGCTAGCATGTTTCTAGCCTGACTAGCAAGTTTCTAACATAATTAACATGTTACATGCATTATTAACATTTCATTAGCAAGATGATAACATGTTTCTAGCATGATTAGCAAGTTTCTAACAAGTTTCTAGCATGTTTCTATCATGATTAGCAATGTGCTTGCATGTTTCTAGCTTGACTAGCAAGTTGCCCGTAATGCATCTAGCATGATTAGCAAAGTTTCTAACATAATTAACGTTATGTGCCTTATTGGCATGTCATTAGCAAGTTGCTAACATGTCTATAGCATGATTAGCAAGTTATTAACATGTTTCTAGCATGATTAACAAGTTACTAATATGTCATTAGCATGTTTCTTACATGAGTAGCAAGATACTAGCATGTTTCTAGCATTTTTAACAAGCTGTTAGCACGTTTCTAACATGTTTCTATCATTAGTTGCTAGCATGTTTCTAACATGATTAGCAAGTTTCTAACGTGTTTCTAACATAATTATCATGTTACGTGCCTTGATAGAATGTCATTAGCAATTTGCTAACATGTTTCTAGCATGGCTAACATGTTTGCTAACACGTTTCTAGCCTAACTAACAAGTTGCTAGCATGTTTTTAGCATGATTAGCACGTTAATTCCATGTTATTAGCATGACTGATAAGTTACTAACATGTTTAAGCATGATTAGCAATGTGCTTGCGTGTTTCTAGCTTAACTAGCAAGTTGCTATAAAGCTTCTAGCATGATTAGCAAAGTTTCTAACATGTTTCTAACATAATTAACGTTACGTGCCTTATTGGCATGTCATTAGCAAGTTGCTAACATGTTTCTAGCATGATTAGCAAGTTGCGAACATGTTTCTAGCATGATTAGCAAGTTTATAACGTGTTTCTAACATAATTATCATGTTACGTGCCTTTTTAACATGTCATTAGCAAGTTGCTAACATGTTTCTAGCATGATTAGCAAGTTTATAGCGTGTTTCTAACATAATTATCATGTTACGTGCCTTTTTAACATGTCATTAGCAAGTTGCTAACATGTTTCTAGCATGATTAGCAAGTTTATAACGTGTTTCTAACATAATTATCATGTTACATGCCTTTTTAACATGTCATTAGCAAGTTGCTAACATGTTTCTAGCATGGCTAACATGTTTGCTAACACGTTTCTAGCCTGACTAACAAGTTGCTACCATGTTTTTAGCATGATTAGCACGTTAATTCCATGTTATTAGCATGACTGATAAGTTACTAGCATGTTTAGCAAGCAACTAGCATGTTGCTAACATGATTAACATGTTACTACCATGATTAGCAAGCAACTAGCATGTTGCTAACATGATTAACACGTTACTAGCATGATTAGCAAGCAACTAGCATGTTGCTAACATGATTAACACGTTACTAGCATGATTAGCAAGCAACTAGCATGTTGATAACATGATTAACACGTTACTAGCATGATTAGCAAGCAACTAGCATGTTGCTAACATGATTAACACGTTACTAGCATGATTAGCAAGCAACTAGCATGTTGCTAACATGATTAACACGTTACTAGCCTGATTAGCAAGCAACTAGCATGTTGCTAACATGATTAACACGTTACTAGCATGATTAGCAAGCAACTAGCTTGTTGCTAACATGATTAACACGTTACTAGCACGATTAGCAAGTTACTTTATATTTTAAAGTATAATAAAACAGAGAAGTATTTTTAATCAAATAAACGCAGCCTTGAAGAGCAGAAAAGTCTCTTTTAAAAAGCATTATTCATATGAAATCTTACTGATCCCAAACTTTTGAGCGGCAGTGTATATATATATATATATATATATATATATATATATATATATATATAAAACTGTGTCAGCATCCCGATAATAGTAAAATAACACTGTTCTAGATATGACACAAATGCTGATTAAGTATAAAAATAGAAAAGATGGCATATTCTCCTGTGATTTATAGTGCAGTAATGAACTAATGTAGTGAGTGTGTGAAGTGAGTTGAGTTCACACGGACGCATAACGCTGGAATCCAGCTCCAACACGCTTGTGACCCGAGAGCGCTTCTGCAGGAATGAGAAACACCCCAACGTTCCCAGGAACTCGAGCGCAGAGGACTGACTCGCATTAAGGTTAAAGTTCACGCTGACAAATTTAGAAACAGATACTCCGGTTTCCCAAAAGTGATCCATCGTTTTGGCCTCGCTCCGTGTCCTGATTTATGAACGTGTTCGAGCTCGATCTGCTCCACACACACACGACAAACACCAAATCATCACTGATATCTACAAACCAGCTCAGGGGTCACACACTTTTATAGTTCCAGAGATTTATGGGAGTTAGATAAATGTTTAATTTATGTTTTTAGATGTCCTAGACTCAAATACAAGGCCATTTACACACAGAATAAAAAATGAAGTTTTTTCTTTTTCTTGTAATTGCGAGTTTATCTTTGTTTATATCTCACAATTGATTCACAAAAAAAATCGGAACTGGCAGATATAATCTCAGTTTTGCAGCTGTGTTTTGTTTTGCTTCTTGCAATCGTGAAATTAAAGTAAAAGTATGAGTACTTATATAAATAATTACTCAAGTAAGAGTTAAAGTACTTTCAATAATAGTTTCTTAATTAAGAGTAAAAAAAGTATCCAATGAAAAAATCTACTCAAGTAACTTTGGATATATATCAGCATTAGAAATGCACTGATTTCCACAGTGGCGTTTCTCCATTTCTTACTTGAGGGCAATTTGAACTCATAACTCATTGAAGGCTGAAGCTGCAGTGTCATGCAATGGCAGTTTGTTGTTTATGCTGATGAGAGAATTTGCAAATGCATTTTCAGAATTCAGAATCTACCTCTGTCTCAGACTTGCAAGAAAGAAGTCAGAATTGTGCAATTTCAGTTGTGTTTTGTTTCTGAATTTGTATCTCACAATTCTACATTTATAACTCAAATTTTGTTTTATTCTTATACTTGCAACAAAAAAAAAAACAGAATTTTGAGATATCTCCATTTCACAATTGTTTTCAGAGTTTACATCTCACAATTCTACGTTTATATTTCACAGTTCTGTTTATGTCTCACAATTCTGTCTATAACTCGGAATTCTGTATATAACTTGGAGTTCAGTATATAACTCAGAATTCTGTCTATAACTCGGAATTCGGTCTAAAACTCGGAATATAACTTGGAGTTCGGTATATAACTTGGAATTCGGTCTAGAACTAGTAATTCGGTATATAACTGGGAATTCTGTATATAACTTGGAGTTCAGTATATAACTCGGAATTCTGTATATAACTAGGAATTCTGTATATAACTTGGAGTTCAGTAAATAACCTGGAGTTCTGTCTATAACTCGGAATTTGGTCTATAACTCGGAATTCGGTCTATAACTCAGAATTTGGTATATAATTCGGCATATAACTTGGAATTCGGTATATAACTCGGAATATAACTCGGAATTCTGTATATAACTTGGAGTTCAGTAAATAACCTGGAGTTCTGTCTATAACTCGGAATTTGGTCTATAACTTGGAATTCGGTATATAACTCGGAATATAACTTGGAGTTCGGTATATAACTAGGAATTCGGAATATAACTAGTAATTCGGTATATAACTCGGAATTCTGTATATAACTTGGAGTTCAGTATATAACTAGGAATTCAGAATATAACTAGTAATTCGGTATATAACTCGGAATTCTGTATATAACTTGGAGTTCAGTATAACTCGGAATTCTGTCAATAACTCGGAATTCGGTCTATAACTCGGAATTCTGTCAATAACTCGGAATTCAGTCTATAACTCGGAATACGGTCTATAACTCGGAATTCTGTCAATAACTCGGAATTCTGTCTATAACTCGGAATTCGGTATATAACTCGGAATATAACTTGGAGTTTGGAATATAACTAGGAATTCGGAATATAACTAGTAATTCGGTCTAGAACTCGGAATTCGGTCTAGAACTCGGAATATAACTTGGAATTCGGAATATAACTAGTAATTCGGTATATAACTCGGAAATCTGTATATAACTTGGAGTTCAGTATATAACTCAGAATTCTGTATATAGCAATCTTGCAATCCTAGCTATATATCTTTCAACTGCATTTATATCTCGCAGTTCTATTTATAACTCATAATTCTTCGTTAACATCTCGCAATTCTGTTTGTCTTACAATTCTGCATTTATATCTTGCAATTCTGTCTTTACATCTCACAATTCTGTCTTGCAATTCTGTCTGTATCTCACAATTCTGCGTATCTAGCAATTCTGTTTTTTTTTAAGTTTATATTTTGCACCTGTATCTTTCAACTCTAATTTGTGTTAAAATTGTGAGCTAAAAAGTAGCAATTCTTTTATCATGTGCCAGAAACAAGTGATCTCACTCTGAACTCAAACATTTGATGAGACATGTTCATATTGAGATTCTCAGGCTTTAGTATCTTAGCAGCTGTGAGCCCAGTCTGAAACACTGGTGAGACGATACCAGATTACAGCACGGTTCCTGTCTAAAAGAAACAATTGAGATATTAGTGTTTACCATCTCCACTGGGATCGTTCAATCATGACAGACGATAAAAACATTTCTATCAGCTCCTTCAGTGAACGACACACGAGGAGCGTTTCCTGCTCTCAATGTTATCTGTTAAGGACTGGAACATTCTGTAGTTCTCCGTATCTATTCTCGTCTCTTCCAAAGGCCTGAAACAGGATGTTGTAATATATCCATAAAGGAAGCACTAAATGAGGGTTTATTACAGTGACTCTGATTTCTCCCATGAGTCTGTCAGCCACAGACATCTGAACCTGTTCACATTGACCAGAGAAAAACAATGACGAAATGTTCTCAGGAACGCTTCTGAATGACTTCATTAGCGTCCGCTTTGTACTTCCAGACCAAAAATGCGGTTTGGCGAGTAACGCTCGTTTCATTAGAGTTTCGCTGGAGGCAAAAAAGTGACATTTGTGATGAGATCTAATCATTATGAATGACAGGGAAATGACATTGTGTCATCTGTTATAGAAAAGAAGTGAAAATGTTTTGCAACTTTCAGGACAAGGTGTTCTGTTCTATAGATGTGCAAAACGGATGTTTTACTAGAAGCTGTTGAGTGTGTTGTTTTGGATGCTTTAGATAAGTAGCTTACCACAAAATCTAATCTAATTAAACATACACACCCTACCATGCAAAAAGAAATGAATACTTTAGGTCATCAAGGACACATTCAACTGATCAAAAGTGAAAGTAAAGATATTTATAATGTGACTTTCTATTAATCTGTGAATCGTGAAAAATAAATGTATGACCATTTTCACAAAACTATTGGGCAGCACAACTGTTTTCAACATTGATAATAATCAGAAATGTTTCTTGAGCAGCAAATCAGCAAATTAGAATGATTTCTGAAGGATCATGTGACACTGAAGACTGGAGTAACGATGCTGAATATTCAGCTTTGGAGCACAGGAATAAATTACATTTTAACAGGTATTTACATAGAAAACTACAACGGCTGTTTAGTGGCACGTTAAAAAAAATCTACGATTGCGAGATTAAAGTCGTAACATTACGAAAATAATGTCAAAATACTATGAGAACAAAGTCAATATATTATGACAATAAAGTTGAAATATTACGAGAATAAAAAGAAAATATTGCAAGAATAAAGTGTAAATATTACGGCAATAAAGTCGAAATATTACGTGAATAAAGTTAAAACCTTATGAGAATAAAGTCGAAATATGAGAATAAAGTCGAAAGATTACAAAATTAAAGTCGAAATATTACAAGAATAAAGTTGAAATTATGAGAATAAAGTCAATATATTACGACAATAAAGTTGAAATTATGAGAAAAAAAGTGTAAATATTGCGAGAATAAAGTCAAAGTATAAAGCTGAAATATTATGAGAATAAAAAGAAAATATTGCAAGAATAAAGTGTAAATATTACGGCAATAAAGTCGAAATATTACGTGAATAAAGTTAAAACCTTATGAGAATAAAGTCTAAATATTAAGAGAATAAAGTCAAAATACTACGAGAATAAAGTTGAAGTATAATGAGAATAAAGTTGAAATATTACGAGAATAAAAAGAAAATATTGCGAGAATAAAGTGTAAATATTCCGACAATAATGTCGAAATATTACGTGAATAAAGTTAAAACATTATGAGAATAAAGTCGAAATATGAGAATAAAGTCGAAAGATTACAAAATTAAAGTCGAAATATTACAAGAATAAAGTTGAAATTATGAGAATAAAGTCAATATATTACGACAATAAAGTTGAAATTATGAGAAAAAAAGTGTAAATATTGCGAGAATAAAGTCAAAATATAAAGCTGAAATATTATGAGAATAAAAAGAAAATATTGCAAGAATAAAGTGTAAATATAACGACAAGTCAAAATATTATGTGAATAAATGTCAAAATATTGCGAAAATGAACCCGAAATATTAAGAGAATAAAGTCAAAATACTACGTGAATAAAGTCGAAATATTACGAAATTAAAGTGGAAATATTACAAGAACAAATTATGAGGATAAAGAATAAAGTCAAAATGTTTTGAGAATGGGAATCTCATATTTCGACTTTATTCTCATAGTATTTCCACTTTATTCTTGTAATATTTCAACTTTATTCTCAAAATCTTAGATTTTTTTTTTAACGTGGCACTAAAACACCGTTGTAGATTTCAACATTGCTAATAATCAGAAATGTTTCTTGAGCAGCCAATCAGCATCATGTGACACTGAAATCTGGAGTAATGATGCTGAAAATTTAGCTTTGATCGCAGAAATAAATTACATTTTAACATCTATTCAAATAGAAAACAGCTGTTTTTAATTGTAATAACATTTCACAATTTCCACTGTATTTTTGATCACATAAAAGCAGCCTTGGTGAACAGATTTGACTTCTTTCCAAAAAATTAATAAATATACACTTATAAAACATCCTACCAACCCCAAACTCGGAACAACATTTTTGTTTCCGTCTGAACTATTCCTTCAAAAACCGTTGTTGTTTTTTCAATGAATGCAATGCATGTCAAAGTAAATCCAGAAATAGCATCAACTTCTCAAATAAGAGTTTCACATGATAAACAGAAACCAGCAGTAAACGGAAAACTAAAGTGATACTGGAAAACAAACACACTTTCATTCCAGCTCTCTGTAACCTTGAGACTGTTTTTAGCAGATTGACTTTCCTCCCAGACCCAAATACTGTCCTGACCTTCACACACACAAACACAGACACACACGCTCAACGCAACTGTTACCTGGCAACCCTGTGCCCGCTTTGAACGCCTCGTTGCCATGTTGACAGAATGCAAACATGTGGAACTGATTTTGATTTTGTCTAATTGTTTAAAGGCAGAATCAAGTGTTTGATCTGATGCTGTTGGGGTTTGCTGCATGATGCAAGCAACACTCATTTCAATGGATCCTCTGCAGTGAATGGGTGCCGTCAGAATCCAAACAGCTGATAAAAACATTACAATAATCTACAAATAATCCACACCACTCCAGTCCATCAGTTTTCAAGCTGTTCTTAACTAGAAAAATCTGCAAAGTGGACCAAAATATATGCTAATAGTCAAAAAGCTCTACACTGTGAGAAAAACATTTGTAAAAATGGAAAACCTACTGGTCATTTTCTTCATGAAGTCTACAAACATTTGTCTAAACCCGATGCAATACATAATTCAAAATACAATTTTACCCGTAAAAATGTTTTAACTTCAAACTGTTGTTTTTCACTAAAATACGAGTCTGTAATCCTTAATAATGCTTCCTCCAGTGAAAAAGTGAAAAGAAAATCAAGCAAAACAGTCCAAAATGGAAAACAGTCTAACAGTTTGAAGGGTGTTGTTTTACACTACTATTAAGAAAGTGTGTTATAGACCTTTCATGAAGAACCTAAAGAATCATATCAACTTGTGGAAAATGGGCACTTGATGACCCCTTTAAATGCAATTGATGAATATTTACCAAGTAATCCACTATTTTGTAGAGGGGGTCAAAATGAGATTTCGAGCCAAATTACATGAGGATAAAATGACTTTAGAAAGATGGCAGCATCAAAATATTATTTATGCACAAAGATTGGTAGGTCTTTTAGTAAAACCTGTTGACTTTAGCAATCCTTATTGCATTATCTGCCAATGGTGACATTTCAAAAATGGGAAAGGCACTTTTTCGTTATTTTTTTTCCAAAGTTTGCATGCTTGTAACCAAAGATGTTTATAAGATATCTTAACACTCCTTTATATTTTGGTTCTTAACAAATTTGTCTTTTAGCATGCTCATTTTTAAGGCACTATATGATCTACTTACAAAGATATTAGGATCTCAATGTGGCTCCAAGAGTAAATTGTACATATGGGTAAAATTCAACAATTTGGACATGGAGCCGCATTGAGATCCCAATACCTGTGTGAATGCACCATGTAGGGACTTAGAAATGAAAACAGTACAAGACAAGTTAGTTAAGAACCAACTTCTATAAGAATATTAGGATATCTTTAATACTTCTTGAGTTACAGAGAAAAAACAAACACAAGAAGTGCTTTTTCCCATTTTTGAACTGTCACCATTGGCATTTAATGCAACAAGGATTGCTAAAGTCAACAAATTTTACTAACACAGCATCCAATTACGTAAAAAATAACATAATTTGGAGCCAAATTATAGTGGGAAAACGACTTGGACAGAAAAACAAGAAAAACAATGGAAAAGCAGGCTGTTCTTAACTAGAAAAATCTGCAAAGTAGACCAAAATATATGCTAATAGTCAAAAAGCTCTACAGTGTGAGAAAAACATCTGTAAAAATGGAAAACATACTGGTCAGTAAAACTGTTTTAACTTCTTAAACTCTTGTTTTTTGCTAAAATACAAGCCCCCTATCCATAATAACACTTCCTCCAGTAAAAGTGGTCTGGTCCGAATCAGGAAAGGAAATCAATCACAAGCCAAAACATCTCTAAACAAATATGTGGCTGGATTTTGATGTGAGAGACAACAGAAAATGGACTTTTTCACTAGAGGAATATTCATATTTTAGCTAAATATGTCTTAATAATGGATTTGTTTGAGCTTTTGTCTTCGTAAGATGTGATGGACTTGTGGATTATAGTGATGTTTTTATGAGCTGTTTGGACTCTCATTCTGACGGCACCCATTCACTACTGATGAGACAGTGATGGAATGATGCATTTTTACAAATCTAATGAGGAAACATGAAACCTAAGATTAAAGTTTGACTAACTCTCATTGACTTTCCTAACAATCCTATTGCTGCTGTGCAAATCCTTCAGGAAATGCAAATGGGGTTTCATGATGTTGCATAATCCTATGCATTATTTATTAAGCTCTGATACACTGTGACCAAATCTGGACATTAAAATTTCGTTTCATGCTACAAATGCCCTTCAGAAACATGGGCTCGGATTCCCCAGGAAATGTTTATCCGGTTTTCAGACGCTCGGATCTCGTCCTAAAATGTTTGGATGGCAGGTTGGATGCTGTTGTCTTGGCAACGAGATTCCCTTTGATTTGCTGTCATGAGAGGAGATGTTCAGATGTTCATACAAACACGCCTCATATGAGGGTGAGTTGAGTTAAACGTGGCAGAAACTCATCAAATGCTGTTCACAACTGAAATTAAATTAGAAAATCTTAATAAACAAGATTTGATCTGGCTCTGAAGCCTAGATGACAGCATCGTTAATTGATTTGTTAATCAGCGAAGCGTCAGATTAATTCAGACCTGAAAGAGGAAGAGGAGGGACGGGTTGTGATGACGGCTGCTTTTAAATCCAGTTTACTTTGGAAAACTAGCTTTGCCTCATTCCGCCGCTTCAAATCAGAACGCAACAGTGTTGTATATTCATATTGTACGAGTCAGAGGCTTCAAAGCGCCGCGTGTTTCAGATAAAGACATCAAAGGCTCTTTCATATGCAAATTGCTGCAGCAGCGCTTAGTATAAATAAAAAAAACATGTTTCAGCATCAACGTCACGATTATTCAGAAGCACAACTCTACTGAGGATAGTGAAGAAGTGTTGGTCGTTTAGGGCTTAGGTGATGAGAGATATGAATGGAAAGACAAAGTGTTTTCTCTCAGTTTATTTGATTGTTACAGCTGAAGCTAAAGTTTACATAAATTAAATTATTTCTTCAAAATAAGAATCATACAAAATGTGTGTTGTTTTTATTTAGTACTGACCTGAATAAGAGATTTCACATAGATGTTAACATATAGAATTGATAAAAATGACCCTGTTTGAAAATAAACATACGCTTTATACTCAATACCTGAATGATCCACAGCTGTTTTTTTGTTTGGTGATAGTTGTTCATGAGTCCCTTGATTGTCCTGAACAGACTAAACTGTCTGCTGTTCTTCAGAAAAGTCCCACAAATTCTTTAGTTTCCCAGCATTTTTGTGTATTTGAACCCTTTCCAACAATGACTGTATTTTAGATTTAGAGATCCATCTTTTCACACTGAGGACAACTGAGGGACTCATATGCAACTATTACAGAAGGTTCAAACACTCACTGATGCTCCAGAAAGAAAAACCATGCATTTAAATCCGGGGGTGAAAACTTTTGAACAGAATGAAGATGTGTACATTTTTCTTATTTTGCCTAAATATCATATTTCTTTCATTCAGTACTGCCCTTCAGAAGCTACGGAAGATATTTACATGTTTCCCAGAAGACAAAAAAAAAAAGTTTTCACCCCCGGCTCTTAATGCATTGTTTCCTTCTGGAGCATCAGTGAGTGTTTGAACCTTCTGTAATAGTTGCATATTAGTCCCTCAGTTGTGTGAAAAAGCTAAAAAGTTTGCATACATTTATTATTTTAACAAAATAAGAGAGATCATATAAAATGCATGTTATGCAATTTTTTCATTTTAGGTGAGCTATTTCTTTAAATTTGAATATTTATTTGAATAAAACATATTCCAAGACTAGTTATTAAATAAAAGACAAGACAAACCTTAAGTTGGTTTGAGAAAGCCGGACCAGAACGTTTGACAGAAGTTTTAAGTTTGATTGTTTTCAGTCTGAAATAGTTTGAAGTTTAAAGTAGTTTTAAAAGGTTAAAGTTTGAATGTTTCAAAAGCAGTAGTCTGTCAAAGATAGACAGCATGTTGTTAGCATGTTACTAGCAAGATTAGCAAGTTACTGGCATGTTGCCAGTCTGCTTCTAGCATGATTAGCAAGTCGTTAGCATGTTTCTAACATGATTAACAAGTCACTAAAATGTTGCTAGTCTGCTTCTAGCATGATTAGCATGTTGCTAGCATGATTAACACGTTGTTAGCATGTTTCTAACATGATTAACAAGTTACTAGCATGTTGCTAGCTTGCGTCTAACATGATTAGCATGTTGCTAGCATGATTAACAAGTCACTAACATGTTGCCAGTCTGCTTCTAGCATGATTAGCATGTTGCTAGCATGTTTCTAACATGATTAACAAGTTATTAACATGTTGCTAGTCTGCTTCAGAATATGATTAGCATGTTTTGCTAACATGATTAGCATGTTGCTAGCATGATTAACAAGTCACTAACATGTTGCCAGTCTGCTTCTAGCATGATTAGCATGTTGCTAGCTTGCGTCTAACATGATTAGCATGTTGCTAGCATGATTAAAAGGTCACTAACATGTTGCCAGTCTGCTTCTAGCATGATTAACATGTTTGCTAACATGTTTCTAACATGATTAACAAGTTACTAACATATTGCTAGCTTGCGTCTAACATGATTAGCATGTTGCTAGCATGATTAACAAGTCACTAACATGTTGCCAGTCTGCTTCTAGCATGATTAGCACGTTGCTAGCATGTTTCTAACATGATTAACATGTTAATATCATGTTGGTAGTCTGCTTCAGAATATGATTAGCGTGTTTTGCTAACATGATTAGCAAGTCACTAGCATGTTTCTAACATGATTAACAAGTTACTAACATGTTGCTAGTCTGCTTCAGAATATGATTAGCATGTTTTGCTAACATGATTAGCATGTTGCTAGCATGATTAACAAGTCACTAACATGTTGCTAGTCTGCTTCTAACATGATTAGCAAGTCGCTAGCATGTTTCTAGCATGATTAACAAGTTACTAGCATGTTGTTAGCTTGATTAGCAAGTTTTCATGATGTTACTAGCATGTCATTTTTTTGTAAAACCGTAACACTGTGTCCTGAGTCTAGTCTGAAGATCTGGGCTGAGTTTGGAGCTAAAGTCGAAAATGTTAGTCTCAGAGGAAAAGTAATAATAATAAGTTTAAAAAGCATTTCAGTCAGTTGCTTTCTCAATCTAACTTAATAATCTAAGTTTCTGAGCTGTTTCTTGGCCGTAGTGTTTGTTCGGTGTGGGCCGTGTTTCTGTGCATCTGTCTGTCGTGTCGAATGTCGGCGTGGAGGACGCATGGCTCTCTGTAACTGGGCCCGACTGCAGGGGTATCATCTCCACTGTCCTTTCCTCCACCCTGAGGCCCCTGAGGGGTGAAACCGGGGCCCGGGACGATATTTAAAGATGGACTTGTATTTTTAGGCCCCGGCGTTCACATTTCAACTTTGCTATAAAAAAACAAACAAAAAGCGGAGTTGCTGTAGGAGGACAGCTGGAGCGGGCAAACAGAGAAACTCACGCTCCGTCTCTAGCGCCTCAAAATGGCCCCTGCTCTCAGATTAGAGCTTATTTTTAGGTCTGTCTGTATGTGACAGGGCTGAAGTGTAATTAAATCAGAGCACCATCTGTGTGAGCCATAAACAAAACAGGCCTAGGTTTATTTTAATAGAAGATGAGAAAAGCCGCTGCGTACAGATGCATGCAAACCCTCTACAGTTTAAAACACAGAAAGTGCTGCGTCAGTAGATGCTGTGCTTCAGAGACTCAGGATGACGTACGAGGAAACGAGACGCAATGCATGTGTTTTACAGGTTAAGCATGAGATCATTTACTGTGTTTTACACTCCTGTGTCTGTAAATGTTTGCTGGACTGGTTTTCTTATCACGTTACCTGCGAACTTTGACTCGTT
This sequence comes from Garra rufa, assembly GCF_049309525.1. Classification (NCBI taxonomy): domain Eukaryota; kingdom Metazoa; phylum Chordata; class Actinopteri; order Cypriniformes; family Cyprinidae; genus Garra; species Garra rufa. The sequence goes on along the minus strand of NC_133380.1, from coordinate 2,322,055 downwards.
GGCGCATTTTATTGGGTTACAATGAGCAAGAAATCAAAAACGACAATATCCTGTTTGCCAGGGTTACTGGGTTACTAGTTAACTAAAACGATAAAAAAAAAAAAAAAAACATTTGTTACTTAAAATAAAAATTAACTAAAAATTCCTTTAACTGAAAAAAGTCATTTTCTTAAAAAAAAGAAAAGTTGCTTTTTGAACAGTTTTAATTTCCATTTAACTTGATGTACTAAAATAACTAAAACTGAAATAAACATTAGGTGAAATAAAATTAAAAAACCTTAAAATAGTTTTATTTTATTTAGTTGCATGTGCAACATTTCCCATGTTCAAGTTTAACTTGATGTACTAAATGAATAAAAAGTGTATAAACATTAAAAAGCAAAAACTAAACAACAAAATTACTTAAAAATACTTCAAATAATATCTTAATTACATTTAATTTATTTATTTTTGTTTATTTTTATTTTTTGTTTTTTTACCTATAGTATTACTATATTTACAGTATTGTTACTTTCTGTCTGATCTAAGATGAACCAAATAAAGACAAAAAAAGGAAAATTATATATATATTTTAATATATTAATTAAAACTATAATAGTATCTCAACAATATTAAAATAACACTGCTGTTTACTCATACATCATTTTAAGAAAATTAGTTGTAAAATGTCATTTCATAAACATGGATACTGATATATACACAAGTTATACATTTCCAAACTGGATTCTAATGCACTTTACTAAAGAAAACAAAAACTTCAAAACATAATTCATTATATTAGCTATAATTGTTTTGACTTGTTTTATTTAAAAAAAAAATGCAAAATTGCAAGATATAAGTCAAAGATGCTAAATATAATGTCAGAAATCTAAAATCTAAAATGCAAAACATAACATCAGAATTGATATACATATAAACAAACACATAAAACCAAAAAAATTGAGAAAATCAGAATTATGAGATACAAAGTCTAAAATTCAATTCTGATGTTATATTTCACAAGCTATAAACACAGAATTGCAAGATATAAATTCTAAGAAGAAATTTTTATTTTGAATATTTGCTTTAACTGGCAAATGTCACTACTAAACTAAACTAAACATAAACTAAAATGTCTACTTGTTCAATGCATGCAATAAAATAATGAATGCATACCTTTAATGCAATTCAAGTTGCTTTGGATAAATGCATCTGAATATTTGCTTTATGCCACTACTAAACTAAACAAACTAAAATGTCTACTTTTGCAGTGCATGAAATAAAATAATGCATACCTTTTCTGCAATTCAAGTTGCTTTGGATAAATGTATCTGAATATTTACTTTACCTGGCAAATGCCACTACTAAACTAAACATGAACTAACATGTCTACTTTTTCAATGCAAACAATAAAATAATGAATGCATACCTTTAATGCAATTCAAGTTGCTTTGGATAAATGCATCTAAATAACTGAAATGTGTACCTTTTTTAATGCATGCAAAAAAAAAGATGTATGCATACCCTTTATGCAATGCAAGTAACTTTGGATAAATGCATTTGCAAAATGCACAATTGAAAATATTAATTACTGATTTCTTTTAAAGCAATGTTAGCTTTATTATCTGTGCATGAAAATTAACTGCATAGCATGTTGGCAAATTTTGCTTTATGCAACCAAAAAAAGGTCTGGGCACGTACATGTCAAAAGGCCACAGAACAGTGCGGCTGAAAAGAGAAGTGGTGCATTGTATTTCAGTAGGGAAGAGGGTTGTGCAACAAGAAGAGAGTGAGCACGCGATTGCATCATCAGAGGCTCGTCTCCTGCTCTGGGAGGCGCTCTGCCCTCGGGCATGTAAACAGGAAATGTGAACAGGCTCATGATGAATGTGAGGAGAGTGAGGGAGAGAAAGACGCAAACGCCTTTCATCATTTCAGTATTTCCTGAGGCGAGCTTGGGGGGGAAGAAACAAGAACAAGGGCAAGAGAGAGAGAGAGGGGAGACTTGGGTAAACGCAGTTAAACTGGCGATGTTTTCTGAGGCTTTCATTCCAGTCCCGCTCAGAAAACACGGCCTCGGGCGCGTGCCAAAATATTCATGCACGGTTCGTCCCGAAACAAAGACTTCAAAGTTCTGGAGCAGAACGTGAGGAGTGAAGCGCTCAGCAAAAACAATCACATCCTGCGTGCTTCAGTGCTATCACACCGATAAATAAAATACAAAGTTATTTTTGGGCTCAAACGTGAAAATCTGGCCTATTTCTGTGGACTTTTTTATGTGATTTCTGGTGTCGTGGAATAAAGAATCATTTCGGTAATAAATATTCAGTAATATTGATGACATCAAAATTTGAACTGAATAATGACACTAACTTTGCAACATTAACACTGTTAATGAACTCAATTGAATCCACATTGAACAGAATTGATCTGAATGAAGACATTACTGTAAAGAATCCCATTTCTGGCATGGAATTCAAAATTGCAAGATATAAAGTCAGAAATGTGAAATATAACATAAAAAAAATCTGAATTGCGAGATGTACAATCTAAAATCCAATTCTGATATTTCAAAAAGAAAAAAATAAACAGAATTGGATTTGTGAGATAAACTTACAACTGCAAGATAAAAAAAAGTGTTTCGACTTTATTCTTGTGGTATTCCGACTCCATTCTCGCAGTATTTTAACTCTATTCTCGTAGTATTCCGACTTTGTTATCGTAGTATTCCGACTTTATTCTCGCAGTATTCCCACTTCTTTCTCGCAGTATTCCGACCTTATTCCCGTAGAATTCCGACTTTATTCTCACAGTATTTTGACTCCATTCCCGTAGTATTCCGACTTTATTCCCGTAGTATTCCGACTTTATTCTCGTAGTATTCCGACTTCATTCCCGTAGTTTTTCGACTTTATTCTCGAAATATTCTCGTAGTCTTCCGACTTTATTCCCGTAGTATTCCGACTTTAGTCTCGCAGTCTTCCGACTTTAGTCTCGTAGTATTCCGACTTTAGTCTCGCAGTCTTCCGACTTTAGTCTCGCAGTCTTCCGACTTTAGTCTCGCAGTATTCCGACTTTAGTCTCGCAGTATTCCGACTTTAGTCTCGCAGTATTCCGACTTTAGTCTCGTAGTCTTCCGACTTTAGTCTCGCAGTATTCCGACTTTAGTCTCGTAGTATTCCGACTTTAGTCTCGCAGTATTCCGACTTTAGTCTCGCAGTATTCCGACTTTAGTCTCGCAGTATTCCGACTTTAGTCTCGCAGTATTCCGACTTTAGTCTCGCAGTATTCCGACTTTAGTCTCGTAGTCTTCCGACTTTAGTCTCACAGTATTCCGATTTTAGTCTCGCAGTCTTCCGACTTTAGTCTCGCAGTCTTCCGACTTTAGTCTCGTAGTCTTCCGACTTTAGTCTCGCAGTATTCCGACTTTAGTCTCATAATATTTCGACTTTATTCTCATAGTATTCCGAATATTGACTCGTTTGAGTCTGTTTTCACTTCTCCTCAGAAGAAACGTCGCTGATGCTTAATGGAGTTCACATGTAGACTGTAAAACAGAAAATTTCAAGACAATCAGTTTTCTACTTCAAATCTTCACATTTCATTCAATGCTTATTTGTAATCTGTAAAGTATACTAGCCATTTTCAGAGCAAAAAAGTTTCTACACCATTTTGAGCTGTAAAAGAGCAAAAACACTATCCTGTAGACGAGCCTCAAAATGTCTGCAAGTGCAGCCGCTCAAGATGTGTTTACATTTTTTTTTTTTTGGAAGATGATTTCTGCCGTTTGGCACTCATGACGCACACGTTCACGCGTCCCGAGAGGCCTTGCGAGTCGCCGCGGGAAAGTGACAGAACATGAAGCGCCACCGAAACACACTGATTATGCAGCTCTGGACCCCGATGACAAGAGAAAACAAGGTTTCTTCCCGATGATGACTATTCATGGATGCGTAATTATTGGATGGTGATATAATTTAAGGGGAGTTCAAAGGGTTTAATTGGTATTCTCGGATGCAGCTCGACATGATCAATGCCTGTCTCTTTTCAAAGGCTTTAATCAGATCCATTGCAGGAGGAGGCAGCGTGCGGAGCATCAATCCCAGGCCATCTGCAGCCCGCGTACGCCGTGCCAAGAGCCTCCCGTGGATGTGCCTGGCTGGCCGTCGCGGATGGCAGAGACACACAGGATCTGAAGAGAGCCGACGAGCAGGTGCGGATTAGCGCTCGTCTCCTGCCTGGAAATGCGACACTAGGAGGCTTTTGTTCACCTCAAAGCGTTTCGCCCAGACACCGCAGCTATCTCAGACGGGACGTCATGCAGTTGTGTACAGTATGCGTGAACGCTACAAATGCATACGTTAAAAGTATTTTCACAAATCAAGTATACAGCAAAGTATTAACGTTGAGCATGAAGCTGCAATGTTTGGTGCCAAAACCCAAGCAACTGAACAACCACATTTGTTGAAGTGAATAAAATGTAAATAATAAGCAAGTACATCATAAAAACATCTTCCAAACCATGCTTTGTTTTAACTTAAATCACTATGGGGTCAAATTTTAGATTTTGCTAATATTTTTTCTGAGGGAAGCTATACAGTGATGAAAGCCAAAATATTAAATGCTATGGATGAATATTTACTAAGTAATCCACTATTTTGTGGAGGGAGGTCAGAGTCAAGTTACAGGGGGGTAAAAATGACTTCAGAAAGATGGCAGCATCATAATGTTACTTTTACACAGAGATTGATAGCTCTATTAGTAAAATCTGTTGACTTTATCAATCTTTGTTACATTATGTGCCAATGGTGACCATTCAAAAATGGGGGAACGGCACTTTTAAAATTTTTACTCAAAAGTTTGCATGTCTGTATCTCAATAATTATTAAATATATTTGAATGCCCTTTTAGAAATTGGATCTTATCAAACTTTCCTTTTGGCAATTTTATTTTCAAGGCCCTGCATGGTTCTGTTCCAGAGATATTGGAGTTTAAATATGGCTCCAGGGGTAAATCATTAAATTGTACACATTTTCAGTGTAAATTAAAAACCATTAAAGAGGAATGTCTGAAAAACAAATAATGTTGAAACTAGAGCTGTATCTCGGTTCCTTCCGACAAAACAACTGCATTAAACATACCTGTCTGAGTGCCGTAAATATTCTTTTTCCAAAGTTTTCATGCTTGTAACTCAAAAAGTATCAAAGATATCACAATCTGATTTTAGATTCTAGTTCTTAATGAACTTTTCTTTTAGAATCTTAATTTTCAAGGCCTTACATCGTTCAGTCCCAGCGATATGGGGACCTCATTTAGGCTCTGTGTTTAGATTGTTGAATTTTACCCATTTTCAGTGGTTGAAAACCAATTTTGGTCACTTTGTATACAGCCAATACTTGTTTAATTTAAAAGAGCAATGTCTGAAGAATAAATAATGTTGAAATTAGAATTGTATCTTGTTTTCCTACCAAAACAATATATATATAGAACACATGTTTGAGTGTTAAAAATGCACTGAAATGGTCAAGTTGAGGCATATTACCTTATAGTCTATTTATATTTCAGATTCTATATTTGAATCAGTTTCAGGGATATTTGGAAGAAGGGATTTTGTTTATTATAACAGCTTCTGAATGGGTAGGATACTAAATTTGAACATAGAGCTGCACTGAGATCTCCGTATCTCTTGGATTAAATCATACAGGGCCTAGAAAATGAAAGATTCCAAAAGAAAAGTTTCTTAGGAACCAAAATCTAAAATCATATTAAGACTTTTTGAGTTACAGGCACTCAAATTTTGGGGAAAACATACTTATGTCACTCAAACAGGTATGTCCTACACAATTTTTTAACAGAATTGCTTATTCTTAAGACATTTCACTTTAAATACAATCAGTCCCAGCTGTATGTAAAGTCACCAACATTTGGTTTTCAAGTGCTGAAAATGGCTAATATTTAACAATCTGGACATGAAGCCTCATTGAGATCCCCATATCTTTGGGACTGAACGATGCAGGGCTTTGAAAATAAACATTCCAAAAGAAAAGTTTATTAAGAACTAGAATCTAAAATCATATTGTGATATCTTTAATATTTCTTGAGTTACAGGCACGCAAACTTTGGAAAAAAATTATTTGTGGCACTCAGACAAATATGTTCAATGCAGCTGTTTTGACAGAAAGAAACAAGATGCATCTCTAGTTTCAACATTATTTGTTCTTCAGACATTACTCTTTAAAAGAAAAGAAAGTCTCTTATTTTTTCTGACCCATTGAAAATTACCATATTGGCCTTAAAAAAAATGCCAAAAGGAAGGTTTGTTAAGACCGAATATCTAAAAGGACATAAAGATATCTTTAACACTTCTTGAGATACAGACATGCAAATTTTGGGGAAATTTTTTTGAATGGTCACCATTGGCACATAATGTAACGAAGATTGATAAAGTCAACAGATTTTCCCAATAGAGCTACCAATCTCTGTGTAAAAGTAACATTATGATGCTGCCATCTTTCTAAAGTCATTTTTACCCCCCTGTAACTTGGGAAATTACAGTTTACAGTATTAGTGAAAATTGCCATTTGACCCCCCTCTACAAAATAGTGGATTACTCAGTAAATATTCATCCATGACATTTAAAATTTTGGCTTTCATCACTATACATGTTTATCTTTCTTCAGAAACAATATTAGCAAAATCAAAAATTTGAGCCAGGGAAGTTTCTGACATTTGCTTGATTTGAGACAGAATGACGCTGCAGCATTTGTTGCGAAAACCCAAGCAAATGAAGAACCACATTTGTTGAAATTAATCAAATGTAAATAATGTAATAAGCAAGTACATCATAAGAACATCTTCCAAACTGTGTTTTGTTTCACCCTAAATCACTATGGCAGGCCTAGACTGACTCATATTTTAGAGTTGCATGGGACGGATTTCCCAGAAAAACTGCAAAGGCCTACTTCCGTCATTCGTGCGAGTTTATGTCATATTCGTAAATAAGGGAAAGAAGGTCAGACTACTGGTGGATATACAGTGGAAACCAAACAACTGAACCTCAAACTGAAAGGATTTGAAAGCGACACACCCTCAATAAAACACAAATAATCAGAGTTTCATAGAATCACATTTGCTGCACATTTGCTAGCTTCCCAAAACAATGTTTACATTGGTAACCATTAGCCTGCTTTAGTGTATTTGCTTATAAATACAATTGTCAAGTTAAAGTTTCCACCTTTATGTGATGTGAAGCCATCATTATGTCTTGGAACATTATTATCCACCTTACATTTGTTAATTGAATGTGTTTTATGCCTATCTTTAGCTTGTTTTTCTGCTTGATATTGCAAACTGCTGTCTTACCATGTTATTTTATTGTGTCAGCTTAATTGTGAACACAGTGGTTTGTAGTGCATTTTAAGTTTACTCCACTTTGTTATTCTCTTCGGTATTTCCTTAAGGCGGTTTATGAACCGGAAGTCACACATTAGCAGAAAACAGCTTACATCTGCATTGAAAAATAAGGTGGATAAAACTGATTTCAACAAGTCAAAACAGCGGCATATAAGTTCTTACCTGACCATAAAACTTGTTTAACATATCCATATGTCCTTCTTAGCAGAGTTTTGATGTCCTCAGTGAAATTCGTGATGAAAAACGATCATTTGTAATCACGATGAACGCTGCAAAACATCAGATTTATCCGCGACGAATCGCGGAGCCGAAGCACAACTCACGTAACGATCAAAACAATGTTCCTCCGCGAGTTACTTGTAGTTTTATGGTTCGACCGCTAGAGGGACTAACTTTCTGTATTTTTTTTTTGTTACGTATTTGCAAGGGAAACTATGGAAGCTCATTTCTACCAGGTAAGAAAAAAATATGCCTTAGTCAAAATTATGACATACTTAAGTCATAATTATGAGGGAAAAAGTAAAAAATATGACTTACTATTGAAACTATGACTTCAAAAGTCATAATTATAAGATAAAAAGTCAAAATTATGAATTAACAAGTGACTTTATGAACACAGGATAGTGGTGTAATGATAAACAGGACATTTCGAAACGATTTAACTTGAATTAATTACAATTTAATTATAATTCGGGTTCACCTGGTTGCCTGTACACATAGTTTATATTTTTTATAATCTGAATACTAAATGTGTTTATTTTTTTTATCACTCTCCACTAAGCCACATTAAGCGTTTTTTATAACATAATTTCTACTTTTTCAGTCATAATTTTTATTTAGTAAATCATAATTGTTACTTTTTATCTCATAATTTCGATTTTTTTTAAATCATAATTTCATCTTTGTATCTCATAATTTCGGCTTTTTAAAGTCATAATTTCAACTATTTCTTTTTATCTCGTAATTATGACTTAAGTCATAATTTCGACTTTTAAAGTCATAATATGGATTTAGTAAGTCATACTTTCAACTTTTTATCTTATAATTATGACTTAAGTCATAATTTCGATATTTTTAATCTAATAATTATGACTTAAGTCATAATTTCGACTTTTTATCTCCTAATTATGACTTAAGTACGTCATAATTTCGATTTTATAAGTCATCATTTCTACTTTATCTCGTTATTCCGTAATTCCGACTTTTAAAGTCATAATTTTAATTTTGTATCTCATAATTATGATTTTAAAATATAAAACATTTAAAAAAGTAGAAATTATGAGATACAAAGTCCAAATTATGACTTTAAAAGTTGGAATTACGAGATAAAAAAATTATGAGATACACCTGAGTCATATTTTTAAGTTTACCTCGTAACTATGACTTGAGTATGTCATAAAATCGACTTTATAAATCATAATTTCGACTTTTTATCTCGTAATTACAACTTTTAATGTCATAATTTCATCTTTTTATCTCGTAATTATGACTTAAGTATGTCATAATTTGGACTTTTGAAGGCATTAACTTTTTCTTACCTAGCGGAAATGGGCTTCTAGAGGAAAAAGCATGTTCAGTGTGGAAAAAATCTTCAATGATTGGATGGTGAAAGAAACAAAATAAAATATTTTCTTTAAAATAATATTGAAATGTTAATAAAATATTAATACTAATACAATTTTTTTAACTTTAAAATAATACCATTGTTCAAATTCCAAGGAATGCACGACTGGTAAAATGTATAACTTGAATAGATGTAAAGTCTTTTGAAAAAAAAAAAATTTTATTCTATAAAATAACGCAAAATGTTAACACTAATAAATATGAATAAAATAATAAAAATATTTTTCTTTGAAATAAAATTTTAATATTAAGGGAAAATAATATGAATTAATACTAACAAAATAAACTATGTTATTCTTTAAAATAATGCAATTTTAACAAAAATATTAAAACTAATAAAAAATTAAAAAACTGTTTGAATAGAATTGTAATATTAAGGAAAAATAATACTAATAAATACTAACAAAATAAACTAGTTTATTCTATAAAATACTATTGTAATATTAACAAAATAATAACACTAATAAATACTAGTAAAATAATAAAGTTTTTTCTTTACAATAAAATTTTAATATTAAGGGAAAATAATACGAATAAATACTAACAAAATAAACTATTTTATTCTTTAAAATAATATTGTACAATTAACAAAATATTAACATTAATACTAATAAAATAAAAAAAATCTTTAAAATAAAATTTAATACTAAGAAAAAAATTACTAACAAATACTAACAAAAAAAGTAAAATAATATTGTAATAATAAAATACACTAGCACATACTAACAAACTATTTTATTCTTCAAAATACTATTGTAATATTAAGAAAATATTAACACTAATAAATACTAACAAAAACAATTTTATTCTTTGAAATAACGCAAGTAACAAAAATATTAACACTAATAAATCCTAATAAAATGTTTGTTCTTTAAAATAAAATTGTAATTAAGGAAAAAATTAAGGAATTAACTAGTACTAATAAACACTAACAAAAAAAAATGTTTAAACAATTTTGCAATATGAAATTTTTTTTTTACTTTAAAATACCTCTATTGTTCAAATTCTAAGGAATGCACAAATGTTAAAATGTGACAAAGTTTTTTAGGCCATAAACATAATGAATAAATAGTTGATTTCCATGTACTGTGCATTAAAGCGTCCATGTTTTATGCTTTTATTCCTGTTATTTCTATCATGTGCATGTGATGCAGCAGCAGCTACCCCTACTGAACACACACAAAGCTCGCCTCACTTCCAGTTTTATTCCTGCAATCCAACGTGTCACAAACACATTCACTCTCACACACACACCGTTTCTGACACATTCAGGCTTTTTTCACACCTTCTCAACTTCACAGCTGACAGCGCCGGAGAATCCGAGCAGAAACGGGGAGCAGGTGTCGAGTCCCCGCTTCCATTACCCAGGTGCTGGACGCCGTGATTGGACCACAGAGAGAAATTTAGAAGAGAGAGAAGCGCTAAAACCGCCGAGGGCCAAGAGCCGCACCGCAGAGGCTTCATAGAGTCCTCAGGCCAAAAACAACACAAAACAAGAGCTCTGGCCCTCCGTCCTTCTGGCTTTGGCTGCAAACCCCACCCTTGGACGTGGCCTACATCGCAGGCGTCCAGGTTCCACTACGTGTTCCTCCTTGAAAACACATTGGATGACATCAGGCCGCTCTGGGTTCATGGAAAATACAGCCTCTGCTGCCATAAAGGCTTTTGGTCGGACGTTCCTGGGCAGCCGTTCAACTCGTGGTGTGTTTTATTCCAGTCGTAATTGCGGATTTTTTCAGTTGCCTCCGTCTCCTGGCGGGACTCCCGCGCTGCGCTGCACTTGCCAGACTTTTTGCAAAAAAACAGCTGCAGCTTTGGGTAAAAATAATTACACTTGTGTCTGAGAAGAGGAGGGTGGAGCGTCTGCAGGCCACAAGATTTCTGAGAAACGCTGCTCTTCTCAACTCTCTATTCAATAAAGATTTGATGAATGAAATCTTTAATGTTTTTTAAAAAAAAGTCTCTTCTGCTCACCAAGCATGCATTTATTTGATCCAAAGTACGGCAAAAGCTGTAAAATTGTGAAATATTTTTACGATTTTATGTAACTGGTTTCTATTTGAATATATTTTGAAATGTAATTTATTTTTGTGATCAAAGTTGAATTTTTAGCATCATTACGGCAGTCTTCAGTGTCACATGATCCTTCAGAAATTACTCTAATATGCTGATTTGCTGCTCAAGAAATATTATTATTATTATTATTATTATTATCATCAATATTTAAACACATATATACATATACACACACACATATATATATATATATACATACATATATATGCACACACACACACACACACAAATATTTATTGTTTTTTGGTATTTGTATTCTTTTATTTTACTATTCCATGTTTTGACATTTTAATTTATTAATTATTTTTGTTGTGATATTGGAAAAATCAAAATTACTGTTCACTTTGTCTTACTGCCAGCCTTTCATTGCCTCAAAGACATTTAGAATGTTACAAAAGATTTCTGAGAAAAGCTGCTCTTCTCAACTTTCTATTCAACAAAGATTTGATGAATGAAATCTTTAATGTTTTTTTTTTTTAAGTCTCTTTTGCTCAACAAGCATGCATTTATTTGATCCAAAGTACGGCAAAAGCTGTAAAATTGTGAAATATTTTTACGATTTTATGTAACTGGTTTCTATTTGAATATATTTTGAAATGTAATTTATTTTTGTGATCAAAGTTGAATTTTTAGCATCATTACGGCAGTCTTCAGTGTCACATGATCCTTCAGAAATTAATCTAATAGGATGATTTACTGCTCAAGAAATATTTATTATTATTATTATAAATATTTAAACATGATATATATGTTGTTTTTTGGCATTTGTATTTTTTTTACTATTTAATGTTTTATTTTCATTTATTAATTATTTTTGTTGCGATATTGGAAAAATCGAAATTACTGTTCACTTATATATATACACACACACACACACATATACATAAATAATAATTAATAAATTAATATTTTTTTATTATTGTTTTTTTCCATAATAATATATTTTTTTAAATGTTATTTTACCTTTTTATTTCTTCATTTCATTTTTTTCCCCTTTTTTAATTATTTTTATTTTGTTTTTAATTAATTATTTTCATTTTTATTTAATTAAAATAATTTTAATGAGTTCATTTATTCATTTAGTTTTTACTGTATTTCTTCATTATTTATATTATCTATTTATAACAGTAAAAGCCCCAATTACTGTTCACACAAATGTTTTGGTAAAAGTTTTTCTTTAGCATTTTACCTACTTACTGTATTTATTTAAAATATTATTTTACATTTTTATTTAAATTAATTGTGAATTGTTACTGGAATTAATATAAATCAAAATAAATTAATGAATTAATTTTTATTGTTTTTAATGTTTTGATATTTTCAGTTATTAATTATTTTTGTTGTGGTATTTTAAAAATCTAAATTACTGTTTACTTTTCACACAAATATATATTCATTATTTTTTTATTTTACTTTTTTATTATTATTTTATATTTAATTGTTTTTTAAATTTATTTTTTTATTAAGTTTTTAAAAATGTATGAATACAATAGTGTTTGTTGAGCAGCAAATTAGAATGATTTCTAAAGGATGATGTGACCAAAAGACTGGAGTAATGATGCTAAAAAAAATTCAGCTTTGATCACAGAAATAAATTACATTTTAAAATACATTCAAATAGAAAACAGTTCTTTTAAAAGGTAAAAATATTTCAAAATTTTACTGTTTTTGCTGTACTTTAAATCAAATAAATGTTCTTTAAAAAACAAAAAAATCTTACTGTTAAAAAACTTTTGATTGGTAGTGTATGAAAACATTTATTGTATGCTAAAAATCTCAAAACACAGTAGAAACTTTTTTAATGTAACATTTTATATATATTTATATATATATATATATATATATATATATAATTTGTGGGTGAACTATCCCTTTAAATAAGTCTTCAGCTGTGGACAGAGTCTCTAGAGCATGTCATAAGATGCTCTAGCTAAAGATAATTACATCAACCTATTAGAAACACGTCACTGATTCAGGAACCACTATAAACACGCTGACTCAGACTCCTAACAACTCATAATGGATCTCCGGTTCTCCTGCAGTCAGCAAATACCAGAAACACATTCACACGTGAGGCCCAAACTAATAAAGACTCTAAAAACAACAAAACCCACAGCGGAAATTAAAAATGACTATACCTCAGGGAGAAAAAACATACAGAGAAAGACTACTGTATATCTGATCACCTCAAACTCATTCTAAAGAACCAACAAAGCTTTTAAAGCAGCAGCAGTTATGAGTGATGAGTGAGCGGACGTTCTGATTGGTGGTGGAGGAGGAGTGGGCGGAGACTAGAGCAATCAGCCAATGAGAGTGTGAGCAGGTCTCAGCTGCATGACACACCTCCTTCGCCATTCAGGAAAATGCGGATTTGCTCACTGAAATAAATTACATTTTAGCATAGGTTCACATAGAAAATAGATCTTTTGAATGGTAATATATTTTAACATTTTTACAATATTTTTTAACAAACAAATTCATCCTTGCTGAGCAGAAGAGACTTCTTTTAAGATTTTGACTCACTGTTTGACTGCAGCTCGTTTGAGTCTCAGTGGCATTATGGCACTCAGTGGCATATTTTGTAACATCTATATAGTTTGACTTATTTTTACTATTATTATTTTGAATTAGTTTTAATTTTTATATTTTCCAAGTTCTATTAAAGTTTTAGTTTTTAGTTCATGCGCTTTTGTCACTTTTATTAACATCTATATAGTTTTTACTTATTTTTAGTAATATTTTGAATTTGTTTTCATTTTTGAATTTTCCTTTTCATTAAGGTTTGTCATTTTTATATTTTGTGAAATCTATATAGTTTGACTTATTTTTTTATTAACATTTTGAATTAGTTTTAATTTTTATATTTTCAATGTTCCATTAAAGTTTTAGTTTTTTCATGCGCTTTTGTCACTTCTATTAGTTTTATTAACATCTAAAAATATTTTTAGTAATATTTTGAATTTGTTTTCATTTTTAAATTTTCCGTTTTTCATTAAAGTTTGTCATTTTTATATTTTGTAACATCTATATAGTTTGACTTATTTTTACTATTATTTTGAATTAGTTTTAATTTTCATATTTTCCATGTTCCATTAAAGTTTTAGTTTTTTCATGCGCTTTTGTCACTTTTATTAACATCTATATAGTTTTTACTTATTTTTAGTGATATTTTGAATTTGTTTTCATTTTTAAATTTTCCTTTTTCATTAAGGTTTGTCATTTTTATATTTTGTAACATCTATATAGTTTGACTTATTTTTTATTAACTTTTTGAATTTTAATATTTTCCATGTTCCATTAAAGTTTTAGTTTTTTCATGCGCTTTTGTTAGTTTTATTAGCTTTATTAACATCTAAAAATATTTTTTACTTATTTTTAGTATTATTTTAAATTAGTTTTCGTTTTTATATTTTCCGTTTTCTATTACTACAATAATTTTGTTTAATATATATATATATATATATATATATATATATATATATATATATATATATATATATATATATATATATATATATATATATATATATAAACACATACATACACGGAATTCTAAATAGAATTGTATTAGTTATATTTTAAGGCAATCCTGTTTTCAGTTGCTTAAAATACTGAAATAAATTTTCAACTCATGTTTAAATGCCATAAAACCTAATATGTGTACATAAAACGTACTGTTAATGAAAACATGATACAGAAATGTCTTCAATGTTTGTGCGTCTCCGATGTGATTCATCTGTGGTCCTTTACTGCCACCTGCTGTAAGAACAGAGAACATGATTGGTCTAAACGACGAATTTTCAAAATTGATTTATTTTCTGGAAAACACATAATATTCTAACCTCGTTTCATCATCATTTGAGCTCGAGTAAAGCGTTTCTGAACGTTATTGTGTATTTGTGATCAGGCGGAAGTCAGCGGCAGCTCAGCTGTCACAGGTTTTGACGTCACCAGGGTCTTTCCTCGTGTGTGGCTCCGTGAGGGTCATGCAGTCAGTCTGATCTCTTGTTATTATTATCATTTCTCTGGTCTGATATCGTGTCGTGTCGTTTTAATCTCTCTCGTCATGATGGGCGGCAGCAGCAGCAGGATCGCGGCTGGTTTGGGCGCGGCGCTCTTCGTCGGTTACTGCATTTATTTCGACAGAAAGAGACGGAGTGACCCAAACTACAAGAACAAACTACGAGAACGTGAGAGCATCTATCTATCTATCTATCTATCTATCTATCTATCAATAAAGCATCCGAAAACCAGATATAGTGAACTAACGTTAGACTAGATAAGGTTGACTAGTTAACCTTCTGTACTGTATGTACAGTGCCTTGCAAAAGTATTCATACCCCTTCATTTTTGTCACATTTTGTTTTGTTGCAGCATTATGTTAAAATGCTTTAAATTAGTTTTTCCCCACATCAGTTTACACTCCATGCACCATAATAATAATAACAAAGCAAAAAGCAGATTTGCAAATTTGACAAATTTATTAAAAACCAAACACTGAAATAAGTAGATTGCATAAGTATTCATACCCTTAACTCAGTCCATAGTTGAAGCAGCTTTACAGCCTCAAGTGTTTTTGGGTCTGATGTGAGCATCTTTGCACATCTGCATTTGGCAATTATCTGCCATTCTTTGCCTCACCTTTTCACCTCTCCATCTCTGTCAGCTTGGACATTTTCTAGAGTCCTAGTTGTTCCAGTCGTCTTCCATTATGGAGAATGCTTCTGTCAACCTTCAATGCAGCAGATTTGTTTCTGAACTCTTCTCTAGATCATCGACCTGAACGCAAGTCTGTCACTGAGCTCTACAGGCAGTTATCTTGGTTTTTGCTCTGATATGCATTTTCAGCTGTTAGACCTTTTCTGAGAGGTGTGTGTCTTTCTAAATCAGACTCATTCAAATGAATTTGCCACAGTTTAACTCCACTCCAAGTGTAGGAACATCTAGAAGCAATATGAATGCTCCTGAGATAGATTTCGAGTGTCCCAGAAAAGGGTATGAATACTTATGCAACAGGATCTTTTCAGTTTTTTATTTTTAATAAATTTGCGCAAGTGTTAAAAACCTATTTTTTGCTTTGCCGTTATGGAGCAGGGAGTGTAGATCAATGTGGGGGGGAAAAAAAGTAATTTAAAGTAGTTTAACATAAGGCAGCAATGTGAAAAAATGAAGGAGTATGAATAATTTCGCAAGACACTGTAAGTAATAATGTAATAATGAGAATGTGATTTTGTTTCAGGAAGAAAAAAGCAGAAGGTGGCTCAGGAGAAAGCTGGATTATCCAGGGTAATTTCACCCACATTTATGTCACAGATGTAATTTTTTTCTTAATATTGTGAATTATAGCCATATATAAAGATCCCTAGTGATTTTAATCTTTCGTATCTGTTTCTGTTCAGTTACCAGACCTGAAAGACGCCGAAGCCGTTCAGAAATTCTTCCTCGAGGAGATTCAGCTTGGAGAAGAGCTGCTGGCGCAGGGTGAGATCTCATCTGTTAACTGTGTTTTAGTATTACTGAGATGCTATTATTCGTTTTAGTAATATTTTGAATTAGTTTTCATTTTTATATTTTCCCGTTTCCATTAAAGTTAGTTTTTTTGTGCACTTTTGTTAGTTTAACATCAATATAGTTTACTTATACTTATTTTTCGTAATATTTTGAATTATTTTTCATTTTGTTTTTCATTTTCCATAAAAGTTTTTATTAGTTTTTTGTAAACATCTATATAGTTTTTACTTATTTTTACTGATATTTTAAATTAGTTTTTTTTTTAAATATATTTTCCGTCTTCCATTAAAGTTAGTTTTTTTATGCGTTTTTCTTTTTTTTTTCCGTTTTAACATTCTATATATTTCTTACTTATTTTTACTAATATTTTAAATTAGTTTTAATTTTTATATTTTCCGTGTTCCATTAAAGTTTTTTTTTTGTGCGTTTGTCATTTTTTTGTTTTTTAACATTATATATATATATATATATTTTTTTTTTTTTTAACCTTATTTTTAGTAATATTTTGAATTAGTTTTTATTTTTATAATTTCCGTGTTCCATTAAAGTTTTAGTTTTTTTGTTTGTCATTTTTTTTTTTTTCGTTTTTTTAATATAGGATACATAAGATATGTAATATGTACTGTATATAAGATATATCTATATATCTTAAGTTTTTATATATATATTTTTTTTTAACTTATTTTTAGTAATACTTATACTTTACTTTAGTAAATTAGTTTATTTTATTATTTTCTGTCTTCCATTTTTTTGTGTTTGTCATTTTTATTAGATTTTAACATCTATATAGTTTTTACTTATTTTTATTAATATTTTGAATTAGTTTTCATTTTTATATTTTCCGTTTCCCACTGCAGTTTTAGTAATTTTTATTCGTGTAACATCTATTTTATTTTACTTATTTTTATTAGTATTTTGAATTAGTTTTCATTTTATTATTTTCTGTCTTCCATTAAAGTTTTATTTTTTTGTGTGTTTGTCATTTTTATTAGATTTTAACATCTATATAGTTTTTACTTATTTGTAGTAATATTTTGAATCAGTTTTCATTTTTATATTTTCTGCTTTCCATTAAAGTAAAATTGTGCATTTGTCATTTTTATTTGTTTTTTTTAACATCTATATAGTTTTTACTTATTTTTAGTAATATTTTTAATTAGTTTTAATTTGTCTATTTTCCATGTTCTATTAAAGTTTTAGTTTTTTGTGCCTTCTTGTCATTTTTATTCATTTTTTAAACATCTATATAGTTTTTCCTTATTTGTAGTAATATTTTGAATTAGTTTTCATTTTTATATTTTCCGTTTCCCACTGCAGTTTTAGTCTTTTTTTTTTTAGTACATTTTTTTTAACTTATTTTTATTAGTATTTTGAATTAGTTTTCACATATTTTTATTAGTTTGTTATTTTAACAGGGCAAGTTAAACTAAAAATAGAAATGTTGGATTTCAGAGTGAAGTATACATTGTAATACTTTAGAATTTGAGTGAGCTCTCTGAATGAAGTCCTTGAAATTCAAAAATGTAGTTCTAGAAAAGTCCTAGAATTTCATTTCGTGCTATCTCTACGAACTTTTATATTGATATGAACCCTCTGTCTGTCTGTCAGGCGACTACGAGAAAGGCGTGGATCATCTGACGAACGCGATCGCCGTGTGCGGTCAGCCGCAGCAGCTCCTGCAGGTCCTGCAGCAAACGCTTCCTCCTCCAGTCTTCCAGATGCTCCTCACCAAACTGCCCAGCATCAGTCAGGTGACACACGTTTGCAATACAATTCAAATCTGAAATTCCCAACTGCAAATCTAATGCTTCTGTCCTCTAACGCTGTGTGCAGCGCATCGTCAGCGCTCAGAGCGTCAGTGACGACGACATCGAGTAGGAGACCTCCGGGCAGCTCTGTGACATCACTTCCTGTCTGCTTCGAATCAGTCAAATGGCTCTGTCCCGCCCTTTCCATCCAGTTCTCAAACACTGAACGCACTCATACGGATTTAAAAGAAGCGTTTAGGATAAAATGTCATATAAAAAAAAAAGTTTTGTTTTGAATTTGAGCTTCTGAGTTTGTCCTTTTGAAGTTGACGTGTTTTCGGTGTATTTGAATGACAGAAAAGCATGACCAGTTCATTTGTTTTACTTACAATAGCTTCACAAAATCATGAAATATGCAAGAAATCAACATGTGGACGGGATGTTTACAGTGTCCTTCGTCTGTCATCGACTAACGCCGAACGCAGCCGAGGGACGCGCTGCTGTCATTTATCTGTGTTCATGTATTTAAGTTATTTTTAAAGGCTGTGAGACGTTTAATGTGGTTTTGTGGGATATGAAGCACGTTTAAAGGTGCTCTGTTTCAAGTAGGGGAGAGTTTTCTCTTTTTTAACTCCAAAATAAACAAAAATCAATGTGTCAGTCACTCATGTGCCTCCATTATGTGCTGCGTTTAGATTTTTGTGATGCACAATTGCAATTTAAAGCAACAGATCATCTAAAAATGATGACAAACTTCACATGCCCATTAATATTAATTCATTAGACATCATAAACTAACACTGCAGACAGCATTTAGTAATCGAACCGGATATTAATTTTATTTCTGGGCAACAATTAATTGTGATTAGTCACGCATTTACATTTAGACATTTAGCAGACACTTTTTTATCCAAAGTGACTTACGAAA
The DNA here is from genome assembly GCF_049309525.1 of Garra rufa. Classification (NCBI taxonomy): domain Eukaryota; kingdom Metazoa; phylum Chordata; class Actinopteri; order Cypriniformes; family Cyprinidae; genus Garra; species Garra rufa. The sequence goes on along the minus strand of NC_133380.1, from coordinate 2,302,777 downwards.
GAGGACAATGGAAGCAATCAAAAACAACAATTAAAATAAAAACTCTTAATATAGGGGTGTATATTATGTCTAAATAAATACACATGCATGTATATATTTAAGAAAAATGTTATGTTTATACATTAAACACTTATATACATATAAATTATATATTACATAACATGCTGTATGTGTGTGTCTATTCATAAGATATTTTATATATATATATATATATATATATATATATACACAGTACATGCATTATTTAAACAAAAACTTTTATTTTGAATGCAATCATTTGAACAGCACTAATTAGTTCATAAATATACTTTATATATATATTATATTATTAATAATTAATAATCCACAATTTTGAAAAGAAGGCAGCAAATTTAGTTGTCAAAATTGTCTTAACATTTGTTAAACAAGTGATGGGGACAATTATGTTAATTATGATTTCATATTACATAATATATGTAAATACGTGTCTAAAATTTAAATTAAATCCCACTCTTGGTATTTATATATTATTAAGAGTTTTTTTTTTTTTTTTTAATTTTTGCTATGTCAGGCCATAGGACAAAAACAAACAAAAAACATAATATAATTAGTTAGGTACCCTTTATATTTTCTCAAATATCAGACTTCACACACTATATAAATATATGAATTTCTTCTTCAAAAATGGCTTTTACAAAATAAGCATTTTATTACTGCTTGTTTGTCAATTATCCATGTTGTAACAATGCTAAATAATTCTGCTTTTGGTCTGTCTACAAAGAGCATTGGCAAGGTAGTTATCTGACACGATACAAATCGTTCGTTACATCTAACATGTCGATCGTTGAAAAACTTTTGTAACGTTTTAAAACTGATTTCAACAAGTCAAAACAACCGCGACATATAAATTAAGCTCTTACCTGCTCATAAGACAATATATTTACAGCTATCCGTCGTTCTTTCGTTTCGTTTTGATGTCGTTAGTGAAATTCGCGCTAAAAAAAAATGATTACCTGTAATTACTATCAGCGCTGCGCCTCAATCATCAGATTCATCCGCGTCGAATCACGCCGCCGAAGCACAACTCACGTGACGATGACCAAAACAATCTTCCTCCGCGAGTCATTTGTAGCAAGTTAGTTAGCAGTAAACCGTTTACCTCACCTGAATATGTTCCTAGATTTGTGTTGGATGTTATCTTTGGAATTAAAATATTGATATTTTATTTGTAAACATTTTTTTTCTCTTATTTAGTTAAATTTATTGTCTTATTTATTTGCTAAGTGTTGTGTAAACATGGCTGAAGACCTGGAAATCTGAGGACCAGACAAACCGATTCAGTTAGGGAGTCATTTACGCTGGAACCGCTCCTATTGATTCAAGCTCGTAATTTTGATCAGTTTAAGCGATTCACTAGCAAAAAACTAGATCAAAAAGCCATTTTAGAATTTCGACATCGCTTGTAATAAAAAGCAAGTGTAGGTGAAAGAAACTGCTTTTCGAAACTCATAATCAGTTGAACCATTCGCAAAATGGTTAACTTTTTTCGAAGCACTCTAACCGAAACGCAAATTATTTGTTTCAGATCGGTACTTCAAATTATGTATCGCAAATCATTTGATTTAGATTGGAACTTTGCGTATTACGAATAATTTTATTCTTCAAGGCACGTATTGCGAATCATTTGATTTAGATCGAAACTTTGGAGCGGATTTGTGAATCATTTCGCAAATTGAATGATTCCAAAGTCCCGATCTGGTTCGCGAAATCTTTTGATTCAGATCAGAATTTCGGCGCAGACCGTGAATCATTTCATTCAGATTTAATGTTCAAAGTGCATATTGCGAATCGTTTTTATGATTTAGATCGGGACTCGGAACGGGTTCGTGAATCATTTTGCGAATTGAATGATCCGCGCTCCGAGTCCTGATCTGAAATGATGTTTCGCGAATCATTATTCAGATCAGGATTTCCGGAGCGCAGATCGTGAATCATTTAATTTAGATCTTCAAAGTACATTCTGCGAATCGTTTTTGTGATTTAGATCGGGAACGGGTTCGCAAATCATTTTGCGAATTGAATGATCCACGCTCCGTCCTGATCTTAAAATGAATGTTTGGGCTTCATTATTCAGATTGGGGCTTGAACCATTTGATTTAAATCGGAATTTTGGAACAGATTTTCGCGCTCCAAAATCCCATTCTGAAGGGTTTGGAAACAATTCAAATCAGGACTTCGGTGCAGGTTCGCGAATCATTTGATTCAGATTGGAATTTTGGATCGCGAATCATTTGATTCAGATCAGAATTTCGGATTGCGAATCATTTGATTCAGATCGGAACTTGGTGTGGTGTTCGCGAACCGTTTGATTCAGATCGTAATTTCGGAGCCCGAATCACGAATCATTTGATTTAGATCAGAACTTATGAGCCTGAATCGCGAATCATTGATTTAGATCGGTATTTCGGATTGTGAATCATTGATTTAGATCGATCGGGCTTTGGAATGTGGATCACGAATCATTTGATTCAGATCGGAATTTCGGATTGTGAATCATTGATTTAGATCGGTATTTCGGATGACGTATCATTTGATTCAGATTGGAATTTTGGATCGCGAATCATTTGATTCAGATCAGAATTTCGGATTGCGAATCATTTGATTCAGATCGGAACTTGGTGTGGTGTTCGTGAACCGTTTGATTCAGATCGTAATTTCGGAGCCCGAATCGCGAATCATTTGATTTAGATCAGAACTTATGAGCCTGAATCGCGAATCATTGATTTAGATCGGTATTTCGGATTGTGAATCATTGATTTAGATCGATCGGGCTTTGGAATGTGGATCACGAATCATTTGATTCAGATCGGAATTTCGGATTGTGAATCATTGATTTAGATCGGTATTTCGGATGACGTATCATTTGATTCAGATGGGAACACGGTGTCAGGTTCGCAAATCATTTGATTCAGATCGGAACTCGTTGGGGTTTAAAAATCATTTGATTTAGATCGGCTCTTTGGAGCATGGTTCACGAATCATATGATCAAATCAGGACTTCGAAGCGTGAATCATTTGATTCAGATCTAAACTTCGGAGCCAGTATAACAAATGTTTTTTTTCTTTCTTTTTTTTATTAAACAGTACAAGACATTAGACCATCAAGGCAGTACAGTTGTAAAAAAAAAAAAATAAATAAACAAAGGAAAAACACACAAATACAAATCCCGAATACAAATACAAAATTAACTCTTTTTGTAAAACCAGTTTTACTACAAATTTCATGGTTAAACTATGGTTAATGTAGCAAATCCATGGTTGAACTATAGTAACCATTGTTTTTTTTTTCACCCTATAAAGACATATAGGATGAATATAGAATTAGTTTTCACTGCTTTAAGATGAACAGAATGTTGTATAGTTTCCATGTACCTGTCTAGATCAACTTTGAATAAAGAAAAGAGGTTTAGAGACATTGTTTTGTTTTGTATGTGAAATTTAGCTAGCAGGAAACACAAATATAAGTAAGTTCTATTTTCTATATTCTCTTTTGAGTAGTCAAACAATCCAAAGAAAACATCTTTAAAACAGAAAGAAAAGTTACTTACAAAATGAGATGAACATTAATAAATCTGATCAAAATGGCAAACAAGTGAATGAATCAGAAGAGACGAAAACAGCAACTCACTTCAATGTCTGACTTGTATTATAAATACATCCATAAGCTTTTTGTGAAATTTGGATGAACTCATGAATCGATTGATCTCTTCATATTTAAGGAGAGAACTATAGTTTTCAATGTTGGTCATCGCTTGTTATGATTTTCAAAGGTTTGTAGAGTTTACACATGTCTCTACCAATATCAGACACTTCTAAATTGTTCCTAACAATAATTTTGATCAAACAAATAATGTCTGCCGTTGTCTACACCAATGCCAAAATCAAACTTTTGCACTGAAGGGACACATTTAACAATGTTATGGGTTGTTACAAAATAAAAAGACAGAAACATGTGTGTTTAATCACATTTTTACTTGTGACATAAGAACACAAAACTTGTAAAATATAAGCACAAGCATTAGATATGAACATTAGGTTTGTTTTTCTTGTGTTTAAATTTCTTTTTCTGTCCTTTGCCACTTTTGGCAGTAGGATCTGCCGTCTCTCCTTTGAACGATGAAGGTTGTGTTGGTTTCTTTCCTTTCTTCTTATTTCTGAATTCTTGCTTCTGCCCTTTGAATCCTGAAGGTCGGCCTGAAGGAGTTTTCTTTTCTTTTTCCTGCTTCACAGATCGTTTCACCCTGATCCTTCTCTCTTGTAATCTGGATCCGTCGAGTTTCAATGCCAGCATTACAGAATCTGGGCTCTGAAACAGAAGGAAACGATTCAGTGAGCTTTACCACCAAGATTCGTACAGATACTGTAATGAAATTCCAGGACTATTAAGGACTTCAAGCACTATTTTTTTATTTATTCAATCAGAGATCTCACTTATCGAACAATGTCTCCCATAAAAAAATAAATAAAAAAAAGTAATAAAAATATACTAATTAAAAAATAAAGTGAAGCACATGCGAAGTATTACTACTAAAGTATTACGAAGTATCCAACACATTTTCTATAGTAAAACCACTGTTATTATTCTTAAGGAATTTGTGCTTGTGCATAGTTTTTTTTTTTTTTTTATATAACTACTGTAGTAATGATTTGATGTTTTCCACAGTTTGAGAAAAAAATATCAGGAAAAAGATTTACGAAATCTCTCTGAAATCCTAATGTTAACAAATGATTTGTGCTCCGAAGTTCCGATCTGAATCAAATGATTTGCGTTCTGAAGTTACGATCTGAATCAAATGACTTGCGTTCTGAAGTTACGATCTGAATCAAATGATTTGCATTCTGAAGTTACGATCTGAATCAAATGATTTGCGTTCTGAAGTTACGATCTGAATCAAATGATTTGCGTTCTGAAGTTACGATCTGAATCAAATGACTTGCGTTCTGAAGTTACGATCTGAATCAAATGATTTGCGTTCTGAAGTTACGATCTGAATCAAATGATTTGCGTTCTGAAGTTACGATCTGAATCAAATGATTTGCGTTCTGAAGTTACGATCTGAATCAAATGATTTGCGTTCTGAAGTTACGATCTGAATCAAATGACTTGCGTTCTGAAGTTACGATCTGAATCAAATGATTTGCGTTCTGAAGTTACGATCTGAATCAAATGATTTGCGTTCTGAAGTTACGATCTGAATCAAATGACTTGCGTTCTGAAGTTACGATCTGAATCAAATTATTTGCATTCTGAAGTTACGATCTGAATCAAATGATTTGCGTTCTGAAGTTACGATCTGAATCAAATGACTTGCGTTCTGAAGTTCCGATCTGAATCAAATGATTTGCGCTCTAAAGTTCCGATCTGAATCAAATGACTTGCGTTCTGAAGTTCCGATCTGAATCAAATGATTTGCGCTCTAAAGTTCCGATCTGAATCAAATGACTTGCGTTCTGAAGTTCCGATCTGAATCAAATGATTTGCGCTCTGAAGTTCTGATCTGAATCAAATGATTTGCGCTCTAAAGTTCCGATCTGAATCAAATGATTTGCGCTCTAAAGTTCCGATCTGAATCAAATGATTTGCGCTCTAAAGTTCCGATCTGAATCAAATGATTTGCGCTCTAAAGTTCCGATCTGAATCAAATGATTTGCGCTCTAAAGTTCCGATCTGAATCAAATGATTTGCGCTCTAAAGTTCCGATCTGAATCAAATGATTTGCGCTCTAAAGTTCCGATCTGAATCAAATGATTTGCGCTCTAAAGTTCCGATCTGAATCAAATGATTTGCGCTCTAAAGTTCCGATCTGAATCAAATGATTTGCGCTCTAAAGTTCCGATCTGAATCAAATGATTTGCGCTCTAAAGTTCCGATCTGAATCAAATGATTTGCGTTCTGAAGTTACGATCTGAATCAAATGATTTGTGTTCTGAAGTTCCGAACTGAATCAAATGACTTGCGTTCTGAAGTTCTGATCTGAATCAAATGATTTGCGCTGCAATGTTCCGATCTGAATCAAATTATTTGCGCTCTAAAGTTCCGATCTGAATAAAATGACTTGCGTTCTGAAGTTCTGATCTGAATCAAATGATTTGCGCTCCGAAGTTCCGATCTGAATCAAATGATTTGCGCTCCGAAGTTCCGATCTGAATCAAATGATTTGCGCTGTAAAGTTCCGATCTGAATCAAATGATTTGCGCTGTAAAGTTCCGATCTGAATCAAATGATTTGCGCTGTAAAGTTCCGATCTGAATCAAATGATTTGCGCTGTAAAGTTCCGATCTGAATCAAATGAATTGCGTTCTGAAGTTCTGATCTGAATCAAATGAATTGCGTTCTGAAGTTCCGATCTGAATCAAATGATTTGCGCTCCGAAGTTCTGATCTGAATCAAATGAATTGCGTTCTGAAGTTCTGATCTGAATCAAATGAATTGCGTTCTGAAGTTCTGATCTGAATCAAATGAATTGCGTTCTGAAGTTCTGATCTGAATCAAATGATTTGCGCGCCGAAGTTCCAATCTGAATCAAATGAATTGCGTTCTGAAGTTCCGATCTGAATCAAATGATTTGCGCTCCGAAGTTCTGATCTGAATCAAATGAATTGCGTTCTGAAGTTCTGATCTGAATCAAATGAATTGCGTTCTGAAGTTCTGATCTGAATCAAATGAATTGCGTTCTGAAGTTCCAATCTGAATCAAATGATTTGCGCTCCAAAGTTCTAATCTGGATCAAATGATTCACGATCAGCGCTCCAAAGTTCTAATCCAAAGCAAAGGATCTGCGAACCCGCCCTGAAGTTCCAATCTGAATGAAATGATTCATGATCAACGCTTTATCGTGAATCATTTTATTTAAATCATTCAATTCACTAACTGATTCACAAACCCGTTCCACTCTAAATCAAATGATTCGCGATTCGATTGGAGCACTTTGAAAAAGTGAATCACATGCTTTTTAAAATTGTTACAAATGATGACGAAATTCAAAAATAAACGACTCTTTTAATTTGATGAATGATCGAAGTCACGAGTTTGAATCAATCGGAGCGGATCTAGCATAAATGACTTGAGTTGGTTCATCTGTTCCTCTTTTAGCTGACATTAGCTGAATGTTAATGTTTACTTGACCGTTTACTTGATCAAAACCAGTCAAGATTTGACAGCAAAAAGACATGTGAATCACCTGCTGAAGGTTTGTACAATTATACTAAAAGAGCTTTTACTGGATAAAAACAATCATAAGATGAAATGCATGGAGTAGATTGAGTGTGAAAAAGGTTTAAGAATAAAGGTTGATCATGTTGATAATATGTGAGGTGAAGCGTTCTCATCAAATATGAAACAGTAGGCTTTACCTCAAACAAAATGTAGCCGAAGCCCTTCCCCTTCCCAGAATTTCTGTCTCGCACCAAACGCACGGCCTCCACGTTCCCACACTCCTCAAAGTGTTCGCGTAATGGAAGCTCCGTTATATCTGCCATTAAAACAAACAAAATGTTAAAAGAGAGACTGCGGAGTCACAGAAGATGTGTGACGCACTATAGGAAGATTTTACAAAACTGTTACTCACCATATGGTAAATTTCCCACAAATATGGACCTTTTATGATCATGTTGCTAAAAAAAAAAATTTAAAAAGGATTATTATACAAGCACATTTAAAAGAGGAGTTCACTTCCAGAACAAAAATTTACAGATAATGTACTCAGCCCTTTGTCATCCAAGATGTTCATGTCTTTCTTTCTTCTGTCATAAAGATATTGTTTTTTGAGAAAAACATTTCAGGAATGTTCTCCATATAGTGGACTTCTATGGTGCCCATGAGTTTGAACTTCCAAAATGCAGTTTAAATGAAGCTTCAAAGGACTCTAAATGATACCAGCCGAAGAAGAAGGGTCTTATCTAGCAAAACGATTGGTTATTTTCTAAGAAATGTACCATTTCTGTACTTGTCTAGCTCTGTGATGCACACTCTGTGTACTCCGGTTCAAGACAGTTAGGGTATGTCAAAAAACTCCCATCTTATTTTCTTCTCCAACTTCAAAATCGTCCTACATTGCTGTTTTACCTTTTTTTGTAAAGGCCATTTGACCTTCTTTGCATGTTCACTTTGTAAACACTGGGTCGGTACTTCTGCAGCGATGGAGGATGGTTTTGAAGTTGGAGGAGAAAATGAGATGGGAGTTTTTTGACATACCCTAACTGTCTTGAACTGGAATACAGAGAGTTCAGGCAAAGCTAGACCCTTCTTCCTCGGCTGGGATCGTTTAGAGCTCTTTAAAGCTGGAAGTTCAAACTCGGGGCACCATAGAATTCCACTATATGGAGAAAAATCCTGAAATGATTTCCTTAAAAAAACAATTACTTTATGACTGAAGAAAGAAAGACATGGACATCTTGGATGACAACGGGGACGGAAGTGGAGTAACCTTTTAAGGACACTTACTCCACTGTTTTTAGAGACACGATCCACTCGGATATGAAAACCCGGCTCGATCTCCTTCCCGTTCCTGCACAAGAATCAAATGTTTTCGACAATATTAGAAGTAATCCATACCACTCCAGTCCATCAGTTAACATCTTGAGAAGACAAAACCCAAAACAAATCCATCATTAAGACGTTTTGAACTTAAATCCAACTCTGTAATCCATAATAACGCTTCCTCCATTGAAAAAGTGGTCTGGTCTGAATCAGGAGAGAAATCTGCACAGATCAAGCACCGTTTGCAAGCCAAAACAGCTCTAAACAAATTTGTGGCTGGATTTTGATGTGAGAGACAACAGGAGGAACCGTTATTTTTTTCAGTTAAAAACGTCTTGATGGATTAATTTCAGTTTTTGTCCTCTGCAGTGAATGGGTGCCGTCAGAATTAGAGTCCAAACAGCTGATAAAAACATCACAATAATCCACAAGTGATCCACATCACACCAGTCCATCAGTTAACATCTTGAGAAGACAAAAGCTGAAACAAATCCATCAACTAAAATACATTAAGTTCATAATCCATAATAACGCTTCCTCCAGTGAAAAAGTGGTCAGATTAAGCGCCGTTTACAAGACAAAACAGTTGAAAACATCTCAGATTTTGATGTGAGAGACAACAGGAGATGGACTTTTTCATTGGAGGAAATGTTATTATGGATTATGGACTTGTATTTTAGTTAAAAATGTCTTAATGATGGATTTGTTTCAGCTTTTGTCCTCTGGAGTGAATGGGTGCCATCAGAATGAGAGTCCAAACAGTTGATAAAAACATCACAATAATCCACAAGTGATCCACACCACTCCAGTCCAACAGTTAACATCTTGAGAAGACAAAACATGAAACAAATCCAACCTTAAGACGTTTTAAACTAAAATACGAGTCCGTAATCCACATTAACTCTTCCTCCAGTGAAAAAGTCCATCTGTTGTCTCTCACATCAAAATCTGAGCTGTTTTGTCTTGTAAATGGGGCTTAATCTGACCACTTTTTCACTGGAGGACACGTTATTATGGATTATGGACGTGATTTAAGTTAAAAACATCTTAATGATGGATTTGTTTTGGGTTTTGTCTTCTCAAAATTTTAACTGATGGACTGGAGTGGTGTGGATTATTCGTGGATCATTGTGATGTTTTTATCGGCTGTTTGGACTCTCATTCTGACGGCACCCATTCACTGCAGAGGACAAAACCTGAAACAAATCCAACATGAAGACGTTTTTAACTAAAATATGAGTCCATAATCCATAATAACTCTTCCTCCATTGAAAAAGTCCATCTCCTGTTGTCTCTCACATCAAAATCTGAGCTGTTTTCAACTGTTTTGTCTTGTAAACGGCACTTAATCTGACCACTTTTTCACTGGAGGACACGTTATTATGGATTATGAACTTAATGTATTTTAGTTGATGGATTTGTTTCAGCTTTTGTCTTCTCAAGATGTTAACTGATGGACTGGAGTGGTGTGGATCACTTGTGGATTATTGTGATGTTTTTATCAGCTGTTTGGGCTCTAATTCTGACGGCACCCATTCACTGCAGAGGACAAAACATGAAACAAATCCAACATTAAGACGTTATTAACTAAAATAGGAGTCCATAATCCATAATAACTCTTCCTCCAGTGAAAAAGTCCATCTCCTGTTGTCCCTCACATCAAAATCTGATCTTTTTTGGTTTATAAACTGCTTGATCTGACCATTTTTTCACTGGAGGAAGTGTTATTATGAATTATGGGCTCGTATTTGTGTTAAAAATGTCTTAATGATGGATTTGTTTCGGCTTTTGTCTCACAAAATAAAAACTGATGGACTGGAGTGGTGTGGATTATTCGTGGATTATTGTGATGTTTTTATCAGCTGTTTGGACTCTCATTCTGACGGCACCCATTCACTGCAGAGGACAAAACCTGAAACAAATCCAACATTAAGACGTTTTAAACTAAAATACGAGTCCATAATCCATAATAACTCTTCCTCCAGTGAAAAAGTCCACCTCCTGTTGTCCCTCACATCAAAATCTGAGCTGTTTTGTCTTGTAAATGGGGCTTAATCTGACTACTTTTTCACTGGAGGACACGTTATTATGGATTATGGACTCGAATTTAAGTTAAAAACATCTTGATGGATTTGTTTTGGGTTTTGTCTTCTCAAAATTTTAACTGATGAACTGGAGTGGTGTGGATTATTCGTGGATTATTGTGATGTTTTTATCAGATGTTTGGACTCTCATTCTGACGGCACCCATTCACTGCAGAGGACAAAACCTGAAACAAATCCAACATGAAGACGTTTTTAACTAAAATATGAGTCCATAATCCATAATAACTCTTCCTCCAGTGAAAAAGTCCACCTCCTGTTGTCCCTCACATCAAAATCTGAGCTGTTTTGGTTTATAAACTGCTTGATCTGACCATTTTTTCACTGGAGGAAGTGTTATTATGGATTATGGGCTCGTATTTGTGTTAAAAATGTCTTAATGATGGATTTGTTTCAGCTTTTGTCTTCTCAAGATGTTAACTGATGGACTGGAGTGGTGTGGATCACTTGTGGATTATTGTGATGTTTTTATCAGCTGTTTGGGCTCTAATTCTGACGGCACCCATTCACTGCAGAGGACAAAACATGAAACAAATCCAACATTAAGACGTTATTAACTAAAATAGGAGTCCATAATCCATAATAACTCTTCCTCCAGTGAAAAAGTCCACCTCCTGTTGTCTCTCACATCAAAATCTGAGCTGTTTTGTCTTGTAAATGGGGCTTAATCTGACTACCTTTTCACTGGAGGACACGTTATTATGGATTATGGACTCGTATTTGAGTTAAAAACATCTTAATGATGGATTTGTTTTGGGTTTTGTCTTCTCAAAATTTTAACTGATGGACTGGAGTGGTGTGGATTATTTGTGGATCATTGTGATGTTTTTATCAGCTGTTTGGACTCTCATTCTGACGGCACCCATTCACTGCAGAGGACAAAACCTGAAACAAATCCAACATTAAGACGTTATTAACTAAAATATGAGTCCATAATCCATAATAACTCTTCCTCCAGTGAAAAAGTCCACCTCCTGTTGTCCCTCACATCAAAATCTGATCTTTTTTGGTTTATAAACTGCTTGATCTGACCATTTTTTCACTGGAGGACATGTTATTATGGATTATGGGCTCGTATTTGTGTTAAAAATGTCTTAATGATGGATTTGTTTCGGCTTTTGTCTCACAAAATAAAAACTGATGGACTGGACTGGTGTGGATTATTGTGATGTTTTTATCAGATGTTTGGACTCTCATTCTGACGGCACCCATTCAACAGTCAATACTGTAAATAAACTCATACCATTTTAGAGCGTCAGTGGCTGCCGCTTCTTCTTTGAAGATGACGTAGGCATTAATATTCTGTTTTTTGGGATTAACCTTCCTCCTAGAAATGAAGAGGCAAAATCAGTATTTTAATTATCATTATCGCTCACACTAAACTCTTTACTACAGGATGCTACACTTACTGGATTGCCGCTACTTTACGCAACATAGTCGGGTCATCTCCTACCTGCAAAACACCTCTGTTAAAACTGTTAAACTTGACATAATGATATACAGTTGAGGTCAAAAGTTAACATCCCCCTTTAAGAATCTGCAAAATGTTAACTATTTTAGCAAAATAAGAGGCATCATACAAAATGTTAACATGTTAGTGTTTATTTAGTACTGACCTGAATAAGATATTTCACATAAAAGATGTTTACAAATAGTCCACAAGAGAAAATAATAGTTGATAATGGTTCAAAAGTTTACATCCCCTTGATTCTTAATACTGTGTTGTTACCTGAATGATCCACAGTTCTTCAGAAAAATCCTTCAGGTTCCACAAATTCTTTGGTTTGTCAGCATTTGTGTATTTGAACCCTGTCCAGCAATGACTGTATGATTTAGAGATCAATCTTTTCACACTGAGGACAACTGAGAGACTCATATGCAACTATTACAGAAGGTTCAAACACTCACTGATGCTCCAGAAGGAAAAACCATGCATTTAAATCCGGGGGGTGAAAACTTTTGAACAGACTGAAGATGTGTATATTTTTCTTATTTTGTCTAAGAATCATATTTTTTTTATTTAGTACTGCCCTTTTGAGGCTACAGAAGATACTTTACATGTTTCCCAGAAGACAAAATAAGAAAAATATACACATCTTCAGTCTGTTCAAAAGTTTTCACCCCCGGATTTAAATGCATGGTTTTTCCTTCTGGAGCATCAGTGAGTGTTTGAACCTTCTGTAATAGTTGCATATGAGTCTCTCAGTTGTCCTCAGTGTGAAAAGATTGATCTCTAAATCATACAGTCATTGTGGGAAAAAGTTGAAATACACAAAAATGCTGACAAACCAAAGACTTTCTGAGACCTGAAGGATTTTTCTGAAGAACAGCAGGCAGTTTAACTGTTCAGGACAAACAAGAGACTCATGAACAACTATCACTAAACGAAAAAACACAGATGTGGATCATTCAGGTAACAACACAGTATTAAGAATCAAGCGTATGTAAACTTTTGAACTACTATCAACTATTATTTTCTCTTGTATGTGAAATATCTTCTTCAGGTCAGTACTAAATAAACAACAACATGCATTTTGTTTGATCCCTCTTATTTTTGCAGATTCTGAAAGGAGGATATAAACTTTTGACCTCAACTCGACAAATAATGACCAGAGCAGAAGACGAACCACTGAACGGAAGCGGACCGACTCGATAACTCCAGCCTGCTTGAACAGAGACAAAAGATTCTGCAAAAACAAAACACAACACAGGATTTTAGTGGAAACATCAATGTAGATTCATTTTTGTTCTTTAAGCTGTGTGTTATAACTGAAGGACCTTTTTTGTGCAGCTGGGAGGCAGATTTCCTACAAACACGGTCCGTTTCATTTTGATTCGCTCCTCTGCCATGTTCTTTACTGTTTTTCTTTGTTTGAAGGGCTGCACAACTTCTGTCGCTTCATCCGTCACATCTGGACGCTTGCGTTTGACTTTCTTCGCAGTTGTTTGTCTTTCATCATCTGCATTCTGTAGAGCGCTCTCTCTGTGGATTTCAACATTTTCGGTTATGATTAATTTTTAATTTTTTCAATCACAGAAATGTTTAATAATAATAATAATAATAATAATAATAATAATAATAATAAACAAGCAAAAAAAATAAGACAGAAAATAAAATAAAACAGAATAAGGACCAAAAATACATTTATACTTTTAAATTTAATTATTTGTACTATTATGTAATTAATTAAAAAATATTATTTTAAAATAAACTGACTTACATGCTAATAAATCATTGAGTAATTTATGGTTTTATTAAAAATAATTATTTGCACATAGTTTTTGTTTGCAAACAACTTATAGTTAACAGAGCAAAAAAAAGTTCCAGATCAGTCAAAAGTATTTGAACAGTAAGATTTGTAAAGTTTTTTTTAAAGAACTTGATTCGAAGTACAGCAAAAAGAGTCAAATTTCAAGGTATTTTTTACCATTTAAAATAACTGCTTTCTATTTAATAATGTTTTTAAAATGCATTTTATTTTTATGATTTCAAAGCTGAATTTTTTAGCATCATTACTGCAGTCTTCAGTGTCACATGATCCTTCAGAAATCATTCTAATATGCTGATTTGTTGCTCAAAAAACATTATTATTATGTTGAAAACGGCAGCGTAGAATTTTTTCAGGTTTTTAAATGAATAAAAAGTTCAGAAGAACAGCACTTATCTGAAATAGAAATCTTTTTAACATAATAAATGTCTTTAACATCACTTTTGATCAATCTGAAGCATCCTTGTTAAATATAAGTATTCATTTCTATAATGTCTTTACCAAAAAGAAAAAATAAATTATACTGACTCCAAACTTTTTAAAAAATTTTTTTTCAGATTTCAAATAAAATGCTGACTTTTAGATCTTTTTATTTATCAAATAATTAAATATTGATGATAATAATAATAATAAATGTTTCTTGAACAGCAAATCAGTATATTAGAATGATTTCTGCAGAATCATGTGACACTGAAGACTGGAGTAATGATGCTGAAAATTCAGCTTTGATCACAGGAATAAATTACATTTTACAATATATTTAAATTAGTGGTGGGCCGTTATCGGCGTTAACGTGCTGCGTTAACGTGAGACTCTTATCGTGCGATAAAAAAAATATCGCCGTTAATCTATTCTCAAATTTGGGTTGGGAGCTGGGTCTAAACTACGCAAGATATGATGACTTTCACCTTGATAGTTTAACGCGGATGTATACCGAAGACTGTAGAATATGTTCGCACGTTTAAGTCTCCTCCGCCAAAACACAGACGGGGTCGCGTCGTCCTCCATTCATAAAAACCGAATCTACTATAGCGAAATACCACGTAAATTCGTAGTTTTTTGGATTCATAAATCAAATGTTGGTCTGTCACTTAATTCAAATCGCGATATGGACTAGTGTCTGTGAAAACTGAAATGCAAAAAGACCGTTTTAATAGGAATCCGATATGTTCCGTTTGCCTAGCTTTATGTATGCATTGCGGAGACGAGCTTTTACTACAAGCATACTGAAACACACGTGACGCTCCCGGTAATTTTTGGCATTTTCATCTCACATGAACAGATAAACTCAATCTCCCAAACTGCTGTGAGTGTCACTTTTACCGTTTCATTTGAGAAAACTAGCATCATATCATACTGTATGACACAGAAACTTCACGGCAACCTGTCAAAATAAAAGTACTGTGTAACATGTAATGGGCTGGGTAGGTGTTGACGTTAAAAAAAAACACAATCTAATAGGTAGAAAATATAATTTCATTGTTAGTTAGTTAGTAAACACAAGTACATCTAATTGAACATAATTTATTTTCATCAACAAATTATCATAGAAAAGCTTTATGAGCTTTATGATCCATTCTCAAAGACTTTAAGTCATTATTTGGGTAGCACACATATTCTGAATGCCTTCATCAGAATTCAAATTAGCCATTTTAATCTAGATTAATCTAGATTAAAAAAATTAATCTATGCCCACCCCTAATTTAAATATAAATCAAGTATTTTAAACAAATAAAATATTTCACAATATTACTGTTTTTTCTGTACTTTGGATCAATTAAATGCAGGCTTGGTGAGCAGAAGAGACAAAAATTGTACTGTTCAAAAACTTTTGACTGGTAGTGAACGTCCATGATTTTCATGAGGTTTTATTAACTTCCACTACTTTTTTAAAGTTTGAATGAATGAATGAATGAATATATAAATAAATAAATATATATATTTTTTAAATTCCCTTTATTTCCAAATTTTCTATTACTATGAGAACGACTGACCTGTCCTGTATCTTCTTCTCAGCTGCTGAAAGCGTCTTGGGAGTCTTTTCCGGTTTCTGAGCCTGAACTTGACCTTTGACATCAGCCCTATCAGATGCTGCCGGTGTGACTTTAGGTTCAGCCTGATGAGAAAAAAAAAAACCCCACAGAAGAACCAACATTAGGACCAAAACGCTGTCATTTCACAAGCCCCGATCATGTTTCTCATCCGACAGACATACTTTCGGTGCAGGAACGAAGACTAAAGTATTTGCAGATGATGTGGAGGAGAATAACGATGATAAAGCTCCAGTTTTGTGTTTGTCTGGGAACAGGCTGCTGGACACCTGACCAACCGTATAATCTCCAGCATCTCCAACACCACTACTGCAACAACAACAAAGATAAAAGATCAGAAAACCAACATAAATCGAATGTACTGTGGTAATACCATGCTGTTTGGGATTTTAAGATGATAACATCTTTGAAAAACCCATGTATAATATGGGCCATTCTACAGAACTGGTGCAAACTGCTGTCCCACAACCACATTTAGAAAGCATTTACATATTTAAATCTTAGATGTTTATTACAGTGTTCATACAGGTACTGTAAAATACAGTTTCTAGCACTTATCAAGCACTACTTTTTTGATTTTCAAGAACTTCAATCACTTATCAAACAATGGCTTCTGTTTCAAATTCTAAAAAAAAAAAAAAAATGCCGATCTGATTCTCGTTTTTTTTAAAAAACCTTCATTTCAGATCAGGACTCGAAACGCGGATCGCGAATCGTTCAGTTCACGAAATGATTCAATGACTCACTCAATTGATTCGGTTCGTCTGTTATCATAACTGGTTTTATGACATTAACTGAAATAAGCGAAAAAGTATCATGTTTTTAAATTGCATGAATTTTGTGTGAAAAGATATTAAAGATATATGTGACCCTGGACCACAAAACCAGTCTTAAGTCACTGGGGTATATTTGTAGCAATAGCCAAAAATACATTGCATGGGTCAAAATTATTGATTTTTCTTTAATGCCAAAAATCATTAGGAAATTAAGTAAAGATCATGTTCCATGAAGATTTTTTGTAAAATTCCTACTGTAAATATATCAAAATGTAATTTTTGATTAGTAATATGCATTGTTAAGAACTTAATTTGGACAACTTTAAATGAGATTTTCTCAATATTTTGATTTTTTTGCACCCTCAGATTTCAAATAGATGTATCTCAGCCTAATATTGTCCTATCCTAACAAACCATACATCAATAGAAAGCTTAGTTATTAAGCTTTCATATGATGCATACATCTCATTTTTGTAAAATTTAACCTTATGACTGGTTTTGTGGTCCAGGGTCACATATACGTAATTAAACACATATTTTATAATTAAATTGTCTTTCAATATTTCACTTTTTAAGTACCTCTTCAGGCATATTGCTATTTTCAAAGGTTTTCCAAGTAAAATTTAAGCACCTTGAACACATCCTGTTATTAAGAGCCTTCTGTTACTAATTGAAATATTAGTAAGCTTAATATATTTAAAATCATCATTTATTGGGTACTTTCATTTGGGAGATGGCTATCCCAAACCCCAACCTCGAAATTTCAACTTATCAAAATATTGAAATAATTTTAATATTTTTTTTTTTACCATTGTTATTTTTTATATAAATTATGAAACATATGTAAAAAAAATAAATAATAATAATAATAATAATAATAATAAAAGTGTGCTGTTTTAGTCTATTGGCTGAGACAGATTTTAACTAAACCCATAAATTTATGATCAGGACATATTCCTGTGTCCCTCTCTCTCTGATAGTTAGGAGGTTTGAGTCAATGGGCCCCATCAAAGTCTGTGTGTCACTTTAAGGAACGTCACTACCCAATACCATTTTTCTATAATTATACACTGTTTTTGGGAGCTATTCCATAACATTTGAATACATATACATTTTTTTGAAGAGTTTTGGTTGTTTTTTGGGTGTTATCCCAGTAAACAGTCAAGACCAAAACATGTCATCATTGTTTCGGCAGTGACAAAAGGGAACACATAATCCTTTATTTTGGGGAAATAAACAATTTTAGTACAGTTACGCAATATTTTTTGTATTTTAGTATGTTTCAGTGGTGTCTTAGTATAGATTAAAATTCTGTAGTGTGATGTGGTCACTACCAAAACACAGGATGTTTTGTCAAAAATAAAGTCTACTGAATGATCAACTAAGATCTTACGATAGTTTTTGGTCCAATGTTTATTCAAAGCAATGCATTCTTAACTTTGAAATCAGTATGATCAACTTTTTGCCTTCCAAAAAGAAAAACTGCATTCAAAATACATCAAATCTCATAAATCACACTTTAAATATTGTTAAAAAATCAATTGCTATGGATTTACCTTTGAAAAAGTTGTAATAAAATAGCAAAAATATATATTTACAATCTAGACGCAAGCAAAATCTTAACAGGTCAATATAACCCTTCTAATTAAATGATTATTATTACTGTGTTTCAGTAGTGACAAATTTGGGGAGAGGACAAATATTCCAAAACTTTCTGAAAATGCAATATGAGAATTAACTGCACAGTTACTAGAAATGTGTACCTTGGATATTATACAATTTGCATACATTTTTTTTCCAACCAATTCTGTAGAATGGCCCATATATATTTATATTTCTCTCTCTATACATTATATCTATATGCACACACATACTATACCATAGTAACTCTACAGTACTATTTTTAGCAAGGGTAGTACAGTCCTAAGTAAGCTTTAATTTCATTATACAAATGTAGCATTGCAGTGCTCACTTATTTGAAGTTTATATTATGCATATATCAGTCTATAAAACCATACGAGAAAACAAACCTCTTTACAGACTGCTTCTTCTTCATGATGTCAGTCTGAGCGCATCCCTGTGTATAATCCTAAAAATATGTCAGATGTTGCAGAAATGTAGTCACTAGGTCCTAAATATTGACGTTGTTGAAGTTTCGCACACAAACACGTTTGTTTCTCTCACACACGCGTGTGCGCGCAGTTTTCCCGCCTCCTGGAAACACGAACACTGATGATCAGTTCCTGACGCGGAATGACTCTCATTCATAAATACACGTCCATAAACACAGGTTTAAATAGAAAATAGCATGTATATTATTTTAACATCTGTTTGACCCAAACACGTGTAATAACTTTAACTTTAGAGCTGCTGAGGTTGCGGTTTGTTAAATTGTTTCTCATCGGAGCGGGACCTCGTGACGCCACTTCCTGTTGCCGGTTCTGCAGGTAAGAATGATGCAGGGACATTTTATTCTGTTATTATTTACGTTATTCAGTGTTTAATCATCATTCTTCTTATTTATACTTATACTTTAATATATATAAAAACACTAATTTGTTATCGCATCCGTCACGCATGTCTCTCTTTCGGATGTTTAAAGTGAAACTAGTGTTATGAAAACGTTATTGACTCTTGTTGACAGTTTATTATTTGCCGTATTTAATAATTTATCATTCGAAAATGACAAAGTCTCCTGTGTTTCTGCCAGCGTTTATCGTATTTTCTCCCTCAGACGTATTGACAATAACAAAACCGCTAGCTTTTTTTGACGTTTTATGAGTTTATTTAAAGATATGACTTAGTTTTCATATTACGCTCTTCTTCTATATATGTTTTTTAAAAAGTCTCTTCTGCTCATCAAGCCTGCATTTATTTGCTCAAGGCCCGGTTTCACAGACAGGGTTTAGGCTAAACCAGGATTAGGCCATAGTTCAATTAGGACAATTAAGTTTTTTTTTTTTTTTTTTTTTTTTTTAACAATGTGTTTATTGTTTTTGATTATGCAAGATAGGTAACAGAAAAACACATTTCCATTTTGTGATTAAGTAATTTTTATAAACATGCTTGCAAAAAAACATCACTGATGTGCAATCTTAAGACAAAACAAAGGCACTGGTATATTTTAGGATCAAACAGTGCAATTTTCTTTCAGTTGAAAAAAACTCAGACTTACATTTTAGTCTAGAACTATAGCAAAATCAGTAATATTGCGAAATAATTTGTACTATTTAAAATAACTGTTTTATATGTGAATATCTGTTAAAATGTAATTTATTTCTGTGATCAAAGCTGAATTTTCAGCATCATTACTGCAGTCTTCAGTGTCACATGATCCTTCAGAAATCATTCTAATATGCTGATTTGCTGCTCAAGAAACATTTCTGATTATTATCAACGTTGAAAACAGTTAAGTACATTTTTTCAGGATTTTTTGGTGAATAGAAAGATCAGCATTTATCTGAAATAAAAGGCTTTTGTAACATTATGCACTATACCATTTAAAATCTTGGAGTCAGTATAAAGAAATAAATTAATATTAATTCTAAATAAAGAAATTAAGTTTTTATTTAGCAAGGATGCTTTAAATTGATCAAAAGTGATGATAAAAACATTATAATGTTACAAAAGATTTCTATTCAGCTGTTTTTAACATAATAAATGTTTTTGAGCAGCAAATCAGCATACTAGAATAATTTCTGAAGGATCATGTGACACTGAAGACTGCAGTAATGATGCTGAAAATTCAGCTTTGATCAAAGAAATAAATTACATTTTAAAATATATTCAAATAGAAAGCAGTTATTTTAAATAGTAAAAATATTTCAGAATTTTTGCTGTACTCTGGATCAAACAAATGCAGGCTTGGTGAGCAGAAGACACTTCTCTAAAAAAAACATTAAGAATCTTACTGTTCAAAAGCTTTTGACTGGTAGTGTATATTTTAAAATCTTAGAAATGTATTCCTGTGATGCAAAGCTATTTTGATCAGCATCATTTCTACAGTCTTCAGTGATCTTTCAGAAATCATTCTAATATTCTGATTTATTACTTTTATTATCAATGTTGGAAACAGTTGTGCTGGTTAAAGTTTTTTTGAAACCTGCAATTCTTTTTTCAGGATTCTTTGATAAACAAAAAGTTAAAAAGAACGGCATTCATTTAAAATAAAAACAATTTCTAAAAAAAAAAAAATAAAAAAAAAAAGTCTTTTCTATTTCTTTTTAACAATTTAACATCCTTAGTGAATAAAAGTATTAATTTCTATAAAAAAATTACTGACCCTAAACTTATAAATGGCAGTTTATATTGTTACAAAATATTTTTTTTAAATAAATGCTGTTCTTTATAACTTTATATTTATTAAAGAATCCTGAAAAAAGTATTAGATGTTACAAGAAAAGGCAGCACAATTGCTTTTAACACTAATAATAAATCAGTATATTAGGATGATCTCTGAAGGATCATGTGATGCTAAAGACTGGAGTATGATTCTGAAAATTCAGCTTTGCATCACAGGAATAAATTACAATTTAACAGACATTCACATAGAAAACAGATATTTTAAACTGCAATAATATTTCACAATATTACAGATTTTTCTGTATTTTTGATCAAATAAACACAGCCTTGATGAGCAGAAGAGACTTTAAAATCTTAAAGAAAAAAAAAAACATTAAAATCTTACTGACCCCAAACTTTTGAACGGCAGTGTATGTTGCATTTCTGCTTCAAAAAAATGATTTTCAATACTTTGATCTGATGTTCACTCAGTGATTGATATAGATCATCATCATCATCATCATCATCGTCTGATGAAGACTCCAGAGGTGTCAGAAGATGCTGTGGGCAGACGAGTGAGCTGTGAAGGAGAGAGAGGAACAGTCCGTTATGTGGGTCCGGTTCCTCCCACCGCAGGTCTGTCTCTGTTCATTCAGCTTTATATGAGCTTGAGTTCTCTTCATCATCAGTCAGATGTTCATCGGTCTTCTGTTCCCACAGGTTTGTGGTTGGGAGTGGAGTGGGACAATCCAGACAGAGGAAAACACGACGGAAGTCACGAAGGAGTGCGATACTTCACCTGCAGGTGCTCATCAATCAGTGACTAAATCATTACAGTCAATGTTGTAAACTAGGGATGCACTGAATGTTTGGCAACCGAGATTATTTGAATAAGCGAAAAGGCAGAATAAATTATACTGAACAATGACGTGACGTGATCAAATAGAGGCGCACTAATGCAGCAAACATGTGGTCAGTGTGGAAGCATTTAAAACTGTCAGAGAAAGATGCAAAAATCATTCCAAGCTGCGACAGCGAGAGACTGTTTAGTGTCACATCGCATGTCTTCCATGAGAAGAGAAAGGTTATTGTATGATGACTGAAATCATCCATTAGTCAATAAACTCCAGAACGTTCTGTTGTCTAATACACCAGACACCAATTGTGTTTATTCTGACAGCAGCTCCTTAGCCAGGGTTCAAAGTCCAAAGATGACAATCATTCACAAATCTGCTGTCAGGAAAAAGTAGGACTGAGGTCTTCTTGTGGGTTTACGTCAAAATAAAAGTCAACATTCATAAATGTTAGTATTGTCATTTTACTGTTGTTCTGCAAAAAAAAAAAAAAAAAAAAAAAAATAGTAAGACAAAAGTAATGATGATGATTATTACAACAGCTCTATTAATACATTTATTCTAACGTTCTCCTTTGCTCAGCAAGGCTGCATTTATTTGTACATTAAAAACACATGCCTGATTCAAGAAGGGGGTCTTAAAAATGGCCAAAGAATATCATTTTACTAACTTATTTACTAGCTATAATGTCTACTAGAATGTTAAAAATGTTCAGTGTTAAGTAAATATTTTTAAAATGTTGTTTTGTAATTGATTTTTTTCTTTGAAAAGCAAGACAAAACTGTAAAAAGCAAATATTGGCTATTTAATTTAAAATAAAATGGCAAAATACATGGGGGAAAATATGAAAACAGTGTTCCGTAATCGGCCTTCGGCCCAGTGTTTCATTTTGTTCTGCTTCGGCCAAGAATTTTCATTTTTGCGCATCCCTAATGTAAACATTAAAGGAGAAGTTCGCTTCCAGAACAAAAATTTACAGATAATGTACTCAGCTCCTTGTCATCCAAGATGTTCATGTCTTTCTTCAGTCGTAAGGAAATTGTTTTTTGAGGAAAATATTTTAGGATTTCTCTCCATATAGTGGACTTCTATTGTGCCCAGAGTTTGAACTTCCAAAATGCTGTTTAAATGCAGCTTCAAAGGACTCTAAACGATCCCAGCTGAGGAAGAAGGGATCATTTAGAGTCCTTTGAAGCTGCATTTAAACTACATTTTGGAAGTTCAAACTCTGGGCACAATAGAAGTCCACTATATGGAGAACAATCCTGAAATGTTTTCCTCAAAAAACAATTTCTTTACGACTGAAGAAAGAAAGGCATGAACATCGTGGATTACAAGATGAGTACATTAGTTCACTTCCAGAACAAACATATACAGATACTCCTTTAACAAAGCTTGTTTTTGTCCTTCATCAGACACCCGACGGGTGGCTCGTTCGTCCGGCCCAAAAAGGCTAGTTTTGGTGTGGATTACGTGACGGCTCTGCAGCAGCGCTATCAGGTGGAACTACAGGAGGTTATAAAAGAAGAGATTAAGATCTCCAGCAAAACCGTGATGATGGTCGGCTTTGAGGACTTCAAACAGAAACAGAGGTGAACTTTTACTGAACGCTTGCTGATCTGTTGTGTTTGACATGTTTTTCAAAATGCAAAATGTATGCTTTTTGTGTTCTCAAAGGCTGGAGACCTTGACAGAAGTCGGTCTGAGGAGATGTGAGGTCTCTGGTCCGGGTTTAGAGAATGAGATCAGAAACACCACACCTTGTATCCTTCAAAAGTACTGTACATCATTCATGTTCTCAGACAGGAACAAGAATATGTGAAGCTTCTTTAACGGAGTAAAACTGACTTTTCCTCTAAGATGATGCAGCTGCTCGGACACAACAGTATTCAAATAAATATTCAAAACTTGATGCTCATAGTGTTTCGACTCTATTCTCGCAGTATTCCGACTTTATTCTTGTAGTATTTGCACTTTATTCTCAAAATATTTTGACTATTATCCCAGTATTCCGACTTCATTCTCCCAGTATTCCGACCTTATTCTCGCAGTATTCCAACTTCATTCTCCCAGTATTCCGACCTTATTCTCCCAGTATTCCGACCTTATTCTCCCAGTATTCCGACCTTATTCTCCCAGTATTCCGACCTTATTCTCCCAGTATTCCGACCTTATTCTCGCAGTATTCCAACTTCATTCTCCCAGTATTCCGACCTTATTCTCCCAGTATTCCGACCTTATTCTCCCAGTATTCCGACCTTATTCTCCCAGTATTCCGACCTTATTCTCGCAGTATTCCAACTTCATTCTCCCAGTATTCCGACCTTATTCTCCCAGTATTCCGACCTTATTCTCCCAGTATTCCGACTTCATTCTCGCAGTATTCCGACCTTATTCTCCCAGTATTCCGACCTTATTCTCCCAGTATTCCGACTTCATTCTCCCAGTATTCAGACCTTATTCTCGCAGTATTCTGACTTCATTCTCCCAGTATTCCGACTTCATTCTCCCAGTATTCCGACCTTATTCTCGCAGTATTCCGACCTTATTCTCGCAGTATTCCGACTTCATTCTCGCAGTATTCCGACCTCATTCTCGCAGTATTCCGACCTCATTCTCGCAGTATTCCGACCTCATTCTCCCAGTATTCCGACTTCATTCTCCCAGTATTCCGACCTCATTCTCGCAGTATTCCGACTTCATTCTCCCAGTATTCCGACTTCATTCTCCCAGTATTCCGACCTTATTCTCCCAGTATTCCGACCTTATTCTCCCAGTATTCCGACTTCATTCTCCCAGTATTCCGACCTTATTCTCCCAGTATTCCGACCTTATTCTCCCAGTATTCCGACTTCATTCTCGCAGTATTCCGACCTTATTCTCCCAGTATTCCGACCTTATTCTCCCAGTATTCCGACTTCATTCTCCCAGTATTCAGACCTTATTCTCCCAGTATTCCGACTTCATTCTCCCAGTATTCCGACTTCATTCTCCCAGTATTCCGACCTTATTCTCGCAGTATTCCGACCTTATTCTCGCAGTATTCCGACTTCATTCTCGCAGTATTCCGACTTCATTCTCGCAGTATTCCGACCTCATTCTCGCAGTATTCCGACCTCATTCTCGCAGTATTCCGACCTCATTCTCCCAGTATTCCGACTTCATTCTCCCAGTATTCCGACCTCATTCTCGCAGTATTCCGACTTCATTCTCGCAGTATTCCGACCTTATTCTCCCAGTATTCCGACCTTATTCTCCCAGTATTCCGACTTCATTCACGCAGTTTTCAGACCTTATTCTCGCAGTATTCCGACCTTATTCTTGTAGTATTCCGACTTGATTCTCGTGGTATTTCGACTCTATTCTTGTAGTGTTTCCACTTTATCTCACAGTATTCCGACTTTATTCTCGCGGTATTCCGACTACATCATTCATGTTCTCAGACAGGAACAAGAGTATGTGAAGCTTCTTTAACTGTATCTCTCAGTGGCTGAGTCTCTGGATCTTTCTGGAAACCTGCTGAGCTCCTGGGAGGTGCTGGCAGCGATTACCGAGCAGCTGGAGTCTCTGCAGGTGCTGCAGCTCAGGTGAGGCCACCTATAGTTTCCTTATACTGTAGATTTTCCATCATTTTATTCTCACTTATGGTTAAATCTCTGGTTTGAGTTTCCAAATCTCTGTGTAGTCACAACAGATTGAGTATCTCCAGTGATCCAAGCCATTTAAGCCCCGCCTTCTCCCGTTTGAGGGTGCTGTCACTCAACAGCTGTGCACTCACCTGGACTCAGGTGAGATATATGTTTATATGCTGTTTTGGTTTGTTCTCATTTTCTGGTGTACTGAAATACATTTAATAGTACATATACTTAGACATACACTACTGGTCAAAAGTTTTGGAGATGTTTTGAAAACATTAAAATAGAAATCGTCTCTTCTGCCCATCAAGGATGCATTTATTTCATCAGAAATATAATAAACACAGTGATGTTTTGAAATATTTAAATAATAATGTAATATTTAATCAATTAATTTTTAATTGTAATATCTTGTCTGTGTTTGTCAGGTTCTCCATTATGCCCCCATGTGGCAGCAGTTAGAGGAACTTTATCTTGCGGACAACGACATCACAGAATTACTGCGGTACGACACTGAAACACGTTCACATCAAAGAGCAAAAATATTCCTAATATCACAAAAACCAAATGACGCTTTTTTTTTTTTCTTTTTTTTTTCCAGACCAGAAAATGTGCTACAGGCTTTAAAAGTTCTAGATTTATCCAATAACCAGATAAACCAGGAGACAGTGCTGGAAATCTCACATTTACCCTGGTAAGAATTAAAACAATTAATGCCAATGAAGATGCAAATCATCTTGTGTAATAACATCATAACTGTGAAATAATGCTTGAATCCTCAGGTTGGAGAAGTTGAATCTGTCCAGCACTGGTTTATCTGTCATTCAGTTCAGTGATGCTTCACCAGGTACCAAAGTGTCCATATTTACATTTATAATGTGTGTACATGCATAAAAGCAAAACAAATAATGTTTTCATGCTGTGAAGGCAACCAGACGACTTCGTTTCCTGCATTGAAGACACTGTTACTAGACAACAACAACATTTCAGAGGTAAATCAGTTATTTTAGTACAATTAAAATACTAATTTTTTTTTTAATTAATTAACATTTTAGTTTTTTGTCATTTTTTTAAATTATTTTTATTATTATTATTTTTTTTAAGTTACTTAAGTACTTAAACTACTAAACAAGAATAAGAAATGCTGCTTTGGCAACAAACAAAAAATAAGTTTAAGCTGATTTATTTAATGTTTAGTTTTGTTGAGTAATGAACATGATTTGTAATGGTTTTAGTTGATGATAATAAACTGATATCTGTGTGTGTGTGTGTGTGTGTGTGTGTGTGTGTGTGTGCGCAGTGGCGTGTGGTGAACGAACTGGAGAAGCTGCCGTCTCTGCTTCATCTGTCCTGTAGGAGGAACCCGCTCCAGCAGAAAGAGAAGAACCTGGAAACGGCACGACAGATCATCATCGCACGACTGAGCCGACTGGAGCTACTCGACATGAGACAGGTTATTTTGTCTTTATTGTCGAAATATTTAGACTTTATTCTCGAAACATTGCGGCTGTTTTCTCAAAATATTTTGACTTTATTCTCATAATTTCAACTTTATTCTCATAATTTTCAGCTTTTTTCTCGAAACATTTAGACTTTATTCTCATAATTTTTAGACTTCATTCTCATAATATTTCAACGTTATTCTCGTAAATTTCCAATTTATTCTTAAAATATTTCAACTTTATTTTCTTAGTATTTTGACTTTCTCATTATGTCGACTGTATTCTCAAAATATTTCGACTTTATTCTCGTAATTCCAATTTTATTCTCGTAATTTTCAGCTTTATTCTCAAAGCATTTAGACTTTATTCTAATAATATTTTGACGTTATTCTTGTAATATTTAGACTTTATTTTTGTAGTATTTTGACTTTCTTGTTATTTTGACTTTATTTTCAAAATATTTCAACTTTATTAAAACATTTCGACTTTCTTAGAATTTCGACCTTCTCGTTATGTCAACTTTATTTTCAAAATATTTGAACTTTATTCTCGTAATTTTCAGCTTCATTCTTGAAACATTTCGACTTTATTCTCAAAACATTGACTTTATTCTCATAGTATTTGACGTTATTCTCGTGATTTCGACTTTATTCTTAAAATATTTAGACTTTATTTTTCGTAGTGTTTTGATGTTCTCGTTATTTCGACTTTATTCTCAAAATATTTCGACTTTATTCTCGTAAATTCTACTTCATTCTTGAAATATTTAGACTTTATTTTTATAATATTTTGACTTTATTCTCGTAATTTCAATTTGATTATTTTAATATTTACGTGTTTTATGTTGAATATCATAATTGACCGACCAGGCTTTTCTGTTTCATATAGTCTGAGAATTTAGACTTTATTCTCGAAATATTTAGACATTATTCTCATAATATTTTGGCATTATTCTTGTAATATTTCGACTTTATTCTCATAATTTCGACTTTATTCTTACAATATTTCGACTTTATTTTCATAGTACTTTGACTTTGTCGTTATGTCGACTTTATTTTCAAAATATTTCAACTTTATTTTCGTAATTTCCCCTTTATTCTCGTAATTTCGACTTTATTCTTGTAGTATTTTGACTTCCTCATTATGTCAACTTTATTTTCAAAATATTTGAATTTTATTCTCGTAATTTTCAGCTTTATTTTTAAAACATTTAGACTTTATTCTTATAATATTTCGACGTTATTCTCGTAATTTCGACTTTATTCTTAAAATATTTAGACTTTATTTTCGTAGTATTTTGACTTTATTCTCAAAATATTTAAACTTTATTCTCGTAATCTTAGATTTTTTTTATTAAAGTGGCACTAAAACGCCATTGTACAAAAACCTTCAGACAAAATCTTTAAAAGTTTGCAAACGTGTTTTATGTTGAGTATCATAATTAAGCCACCAGGCTTTTCTGGTTCATATAGTCTGAGAATATAGAGGAAAAAACAGCTCCATTTTATCCAGAGACTCAAACTGAGCAAAAATATGCAATTTGGTGCAGATGCTGATATGGGAAATATCTCCAATAATATGTTTTAGTAAGTGATCCAAACATATAATGCAATGCAATGATGATTGGGAGATGAACAAATAAACGTTCCTCAAAAGAAGTGAGATGTTTTGGACTAATCTGATGATCAGATTTGAGATTAAACAATGATTCATGGAGAATCAAGTAAAGCCAAGCTGATTCAGTCCAGTAAGTGTTCATCTGGAAATATTAATAAAGTCATTCTTACATTTGCTTAAGAAAAATCAGTCCAGATTTGACAGCAAAAAGACACATGAAGCACCATCTGAAGGTGGAAATTTGTACAGATACATTAAAATATCTTTGACTGGATAAAACTTTATGTGGTGTTTTTGTCAGATCTTGCCGGATGAGAGGAGGGGAGCGGAGCTGGATTACTGTAAAATGTTCGGATTGGCGTGGCTGAAGGCTGGAGGTCAATATGACCCGGAGAAGAACCACCCGAACACAGAGTTCATAAGCGACCACCCACGATACCTCACGCTCATCCAGAGTGAGTCCACCCACAGAAAAATCTCATTGGTTCTGCTTATTTGCTTATTAAGCATCAGATATGTGACCGTGAACCACAAAACCAGTCATAAGGGTACATTTTTTTGAAAATGAGATTTATACATCATCTAAAAGCTGAATAAATAGCTTTCCAATTGATGTTAGGTTTTGTTAGTAAAGGACAATATTTGGCTGAGATACAACTATTTGAAAATCTGGAATCTGAGGGTGCAAAAAATGTAAATATTGAGAAAATCGCCTTTAAAGTTGTCCAAATGAAGTTCTTAGCAATGCATATTACTAATCAGAAAGTAAGATTTATACATTTACAGTAGGACATTTACCAAATATCTTAATGAAACATGATCTTTACTTAATATCCTGATGATTTTTGTCATAAAATAAAAATTGATAATGTTGACCCATACAATGTACACTGTAAATAATTTGTTGAGTCAGCTTAAAATGATTTGTTACCCTTAATTTGTTTGCCTTAAAATTTTAAGTTCGGTCAACTTGAAATGTTAAATTCTTAAAGTCTTAGTTTTTTTTATCTAAAAATGATTGAATCAGGATGCATTTACCTGACAAGTACAATGAGTTAAGATATTTTGTCCTGTTTTCTAAATCTACATTTTGTTAGTTTTTGCTTAAAGCAAACAAAAATATCTGCCAGTGGGGTAAGAAAAATAATCTTAATTTAAAGGCTAAACAAGATTATTTTTCTTGCCCCACTGGCATAAAAGAAAAATGTAATATGTTGACCCATACAATGTACACTGTAAAAAAAAATATTTGCTGTGTCAACTAAAAAATAATTTGTTACCCTTAATTTGTTTGCATTAAAATTAAGTTCAGTCAACTTGAAATGATAAATTCACTGCAAAAAAAATCTAAATTTATCTAAAAATTCTTGAATCAGGATGCATTTACCTGACAAATAAAATTACTTTAGATACTTTGTCCTGTTTTCTGGAAAAAAAAAAAAAAAATAGTTAGTTTTTGCCTAAAGCAAGCTAAAATATCTGGAAAGAAAAATAATCTTAATTCAAATGCTAAACAAGATTATTTTCTTGCCCTATTGGTAGATATTTTTCTTGTTTTAAGGAAAAACTAACTAAACGTAGATAATATATATTCAGAAAACTAGACATAATATCTTACCTCAGGTAAATGCATTTTGATGCAAGAATTTGTAGATATTTATACAAAAATACTAAGGAAGAAATCATTTTTTGCAGTGTTGTACTAAGTGATATATTTGAGTTGATTCAACTTAAAATTGTAAACCCAGCTTTTAAGTTTAACCAACCAAATTTTTAGTTTAGTCAACTCAAATATCTAAAGTTGACAACACTTATTTGTTAATAATACAATTTATTTTAAGTTGACTCAACAAATAAACCTACGCTAGTTAGGACTAGTTTTGTGGTCAAGGGTCACATGATTATCTCTTAATGATATCTCATTGGCTGTTGTATCTGGTTAAAACACTCTGATGATTCATTGTTTGTTTGTTTGTTTGTTCAGAGTACGGCGCTCCAGAAGAGAGCGAGCTGAGAGAACAGAAACCATTTGCTCTAAAAAATCAATTACTAAGTATGATCTTCTATCATCACATCAACACAGACCAGTAATACCATCCATATGAATGTCTCTCAGCATTTTATTCTTTCATTTCAGCGGTAACGTTTGTTTGTCCAGAGGATTCGGAGAGGAATCCCATAGAAAAGAAGCTGCCAGGTAAAAACGTGCACTAGAAACACCGACGCGACAAACGTGACGGATATTTGAGGTGTTTTTCTGCTGTTTTCAGGCTCGATGATCGTTCAGAAGGTGAAGGGGCTTTTACACCGGCTGCTTAAATTACCAGGAACAGAGTTAAAGCTCACCTACACCTGCTCAAAGGTAAACCATGCTGACAATTACACAGTTAGTTTTGATTGTTAATTTTAGTTAGTTTTAGTCATTTTGTCATTTTGTTTGTTTATGTCTATATACATTTCGTAATTTCGACTTTATTCTCGTAATTTTTACTATTTTTGTGATATTTTGTCTTTATTTTAGTAATATTTCGACTTAATTTTTGTAATATTTCGATTTTATTCTCATAATATTTAAACTTTATTCTCGTAATATTTTGACTTCATTCTTGTAATATTTTAATTTTATTTCAATAATATTTCGATTTTATTCTCGTGATATTATGATTTTATTCTCGTTATATTTTGACTTCATTCTTGTAATATTTCAATTTTATTCCCATTATATTTCGATTTTATTTTCGTAATATTTTAACTTTATTCTCGGAATTTCGACTTTATTTTCGTAATATTTCAACTTTATTCTCATAATATTTTGACTTTATTGTAATATTTCAACTTCATTCTCGTAATATTTCAATTTTATTCTCGTAATATTTCCTTAATATTTTGACTTTATTCTTGTAATATTTCGACTTAATTCTCATAATATTTTGACTTAATTCTTGTAATATTTTGACTTCATTCTTGTAATATTTCTCGTAATATTTCAACTTCATTCTCGTAATATAAAAATTTTATTCTCATAATATTTCCGTAATATTGCGATTTTATTCTGGTAATATTTTGACTTTATTCTCTGAATTTCAACTTTATTCTTGTAATATTTCTTGTAATATTTCGACTTTATTCTTGTAATATTTCAATTTTACTCATAATATTTAAATTTTATTTTCATAATATTACGATTTTATTCTCGTAATATTTTAACTTTATTCTCGGAATTTCAATTTTATTCTTGTAATATTTCGACTTTATTCTCATAATATTTTGACTATTTTCGAAATATCAACTTTATTCTTGTAATATTTCCCATAATATTTCAACTTTATTCTTGCAGTATTTAGACTTTACGAGAATAGTCAAAATATAACAAGAATAAAGTCGAAATATTACGAGAAATATTACAAGAATAAAGTCAAAATTACGAAAATAGTCAAAATATTTATAAATACTATAATATATACTGTTATTAATATTCCATTGTTATTTTTATATAATATATAATTTTTTGTAGACTCTGTTTGAAATGAAAGGCATGCATACTGCCTACTCCAAATTTCTGGAGGCAAAATAATCATTCATTCATTCATTCATTGATTGATTGATCCTATAGATGGCTGGTAGAGAGATTGAGATCGACAACGATCTGAAGCCGCTGGAGTTTTACTCTGTGGAGGACGGCGACAGAATTCTAGTGCGCTGGTCCGGATGAAACCACAGGGAATTGTGGGACATTTGAGCCTTACAGACTGACCATCACTCTGATCAGACAGAGTCCATCAGCTTCTGCACTGACCACTGAAACGCTCCACAGAAATCATCTCACATCTGTGTTCATGATTATAGCACAACATTATTCCTCCAGAAAACAAAGCATTGCCAAACTCGCTTTATAAAGCTTAAACTTGTATGTGGTTTGGATTCTTCCATGCCTGTGTGAATCATGAGTCTCTCACCACCAGATGGCGCTTCATTTCACTGCGGGGCCTGGAGCAAATGTTCCAGAAAGATCACATCAATCTCACAAAGAAATGTCCAGCTCACATTTCACAGTAATATCAATGTTTTCCACATCAAACTAAAATAAAAGTACAAGAATTCAGCACAGCATACGGCAAAACCGATCTTTCATGTGATGTTTAAATTATAATGATTTTGTAAACATTTTTTTTAAAGTTTTCTTTTTCTTTTTTGATTTGGGGTAACATGACCAGAATTTTCCTGGCATAATTAATGAAATTGTATTAAATACTAAATACAGTAACAGGTTTAATGCATGTTTGATTTAATCATTTTTATTAAAGGTACATTAACTTTAATGTTTAAAATGAACAAATCTTATGTAATAACCGAATAAACCATAAAACCATCTTTCAAGCTGTTTTTGCCTCACACTAAACAATGATATAATAAAGTCATTATAACAAGATAAAAAGTAGTTTATTATTGCTTTAAAAGTCATAATTATGACATAAGTCATTATAACAAGACAAAATGTGGAAAATATGGCTTTAAAAGTCCTAATTATGAGATAAAAAGTGCAAATTATGACTTACAGAAATAAGAAAAAATACTCAATTTTGACTTTGAAAAGTCGAAATTATGAAATGAGTCGAAACTATGACTTTACAAGTCGAAATTGAGACTTTCAAAAAATATATATTATTCTTACCTCACACTAAATCACTATTGTTTCGAAATTATGACTTACTGAAGTCATAATTATGTGATTAAAAAGTCAAAATTATGAAATAAAAAGTCGAAACTATGAATTTACAAGTTGAAATTGAGACTTTCAAAAAAAAAAAACATTTAATTTTTGCCTCACTAAAATCACTATTGTTTTGAAATTATGACTTACTCAAGTCATAATTATGTGACAAAAAGTCCAAATTATGAAATAAAAAAGTCAAAACTATGACTTTACAAGTTGAAATTGACTTTCTAATAAATTATTACATTTTTGTCTCTCACAAAATCACTATTATGTTGAAATTATGACGTACTCAAGTCATAATTACAAGAAAAAAAGTCTAAATTATGATATACCCAAGTCCTAATTAAGAGATAAAGTCAAATTTATGACTTATAGAGTCACGATTATGAGAAAAATTATGACTTTACAAGTCGAAATTGAGACTTTCAAACATTTTTTTTAATTTTTTCACCTCACACTAAATCACTATTACTTGTAAGCCTATACTTGTAGCATACTCCTCTTTTTCCAAAGAAAACTCTGTAATTCTGTTTCCTCCACGTAATATTTTTTTAAACTCACAGTTCTTTCTTGTAATTGCAAATCTATAAATCTCAGAATTTAAACTTTTCTTCTCAGAATTGCTAGTTATAAACTCACATACCTGACTTTTTTCTCTGAATTGTGAATTTACATCTCCAGATTATGACTTTGTTCTCAGAATTGCAAGAAAAGGTCCAAATTGTAAGATTCCGTGGCAAAAACAGGCTTCCGTTGTAAAGCGACAGTTTATGTAACAAAACACGAATCAGCATAAAGTTTTACATAATCACATTTGCATTGCAATAACTGGGTTCACAAAAAATATTTATGTTGGTAAGGATGCCAACCTTTAAAACACCTACTGTGGTTTATTTTTTGTCAAATTATAGATGTTTTGCACTTACGAAACATGTGGAAGCGGCTAAATCATACAGAGAATGACTTAGTAAGCAGAAAACAGCACAATATTTTGACAAACTGAAGTTAATAGATGGTAAAAGTTATGTACGAGCAGTATTAAATAAAAAAAAAAAATAATAATAATAATAATTCACCTAACGTTAGCTGACCGGAAATGCTAAAAACAAACAGGAACGCTGTCAATATTCTGGAAATCTTGGATTTCTGGAAACACCTTTTGTTCCACAAACAGTTTTTGCACTATTCTCCTTTATTTGTTATAACTTTTAGCAGTCTATAGCACTGCAAATGTCTTTTACGCTTAGTACAGCCCAAAATACGTCAATAATTTCATTTAGAGCAGCAACAATTAGCTAAATATTCGAGTTTTGTTCGATTCAGTCAACTTTTGTAACGTTTTTAAAAGCAAGTCAGTAGAACAGCATCCTATAAACTCTTACCTGCTTATAAGACATTTTTTTCATATATCCGTCTTTCTTTCTTTCTCTTTGATGTCGTTAATGAACATGGCGCTAATAAAGCAATCATTTGTATGAAGGTCAGCGCTGCTCCTCTAATCATCAGATTCATCCGCACAGCGTCGCGGAGCCGAAGCACAACTCACGGAACGACCAAAACAATCGTCCTCCGCGAGTTAGGGACTACTTGTGGTTGTACGCTTCAACCGCTTGAGGGAGAAAAGTTACATAGTGTGGCTTTAAACACTTAAAACATCAGCCTTTTACATGCTTGATTTATTATTGCACCAGATGAATCGTTTCCAAATGCTTTTGTAGACTCATATAGTCCCGAGTGTGTGGGACAAGCCCTTATTAGAGCTCTGCATGAAGAACATCTGCTGAGTATCTGAAAATCTACAGCAGGAAACACAGATCATTAGTAGAGACGCTCGTGTCCACTAGCAATATCCAGACACTATTAAATTGTCCCTAGCAATAATTTTGTTCAAACTATTGTATTTAAACCACTGTTCGGCCACATCTGTGATAATATTCCCTGAGAAGTTAACATGTAAAGCCCCGTTCACACTAGACGCGACTTCTGTCGCTGCATGTCGCCAGAGGCTGGCGATGAGGTCGCTAGTGGGCGTTCTCATTACTGGTTGCTTAGTAACGTCATTTAACAGATGTTTTTATCCAAAGCAACTTTAGAAACAAAGACAAGCAGGTTACAATTCATTTTAATGCAGTTGACATTATTTTTGTATGTGGGCATGGACATGTCATATAAAACAGGACAATCACTGCTGGAGCTGAAAGGAGAATGATCACGAGCACTGTCGTCTTCTTTCCTATTGGCTGTCGCTCCCGAAAGTCGCTCTTCATTTGCATAAAGTTTAGAGATTCTGAACTTTGTCGCGTCGCTGGACACGCCCACATCCGGTCGCCAACGGTCGCTGACGGCCGCTGTCGCTCTCGTCGCCGGAAATCGCCGGCTCTCCATTGAAATGAATGGGATCGCGTCGCTTAGTCGCTGCATGTCGCGTGTAGTGTGAATGGGGCTTGAGGCATGTAAGGTAGCTGAAATGCTTCAAACACACAGTTCAGATGAATGGTATGGTTTACCCTCTTTAACTTTATGATGTTCTGCTGATTTGTGCTTTCCCCATTTGTTTTGTTTTTTTAATTGACTGTCACTCTAAATAGAGTACAATAAGATACAACAATCATTTCTCAAACATTTATTACAATAACTCAAAATCATGTTTTTTTTTACAACCATAGCATTGTAAAATGAGCTCCGAAGCGCTCCAATTGGATCGCAAATCATTTGATTCAGTTCATGACTTCTGTGGGAACTGATGAAATCAATTGATTCAGTTGCCGACTTTGGTAGGGGTTCGCGAATCATGATTCAGTTCGCAATTTCGGTGGGTGTTCGCAAATCATTTGATTCAGTTTGCGACTTTGTTTGGGACTCAAAAATCATTTGATTCAGTTTGCGATTTCGGTGGGTGTTCGCAAATCATTTGATTCAGTTTGCGACTTTGGTGGGCATTCGTGAATCATTTGATTCAATTTGCGACTTAGGTGGGGACTCATGAATCAATTGATTCAGTTGCCCACTTCGGTAGGGGCTTGCGAATCATGATTCAGTTCACAACTTCGGTTAAGATTCGCGAATCATTTGATTCAGTTCGCAACTTTGTTTGGGACTTGCCAATCATTTGATTCAATTCACGACTTCGGTGGGTGTTCGCAAATCATTTAATTCATTTGATTCAGTTTGTAACTTTGGTTGGGATTCGCGAATCATGATTCAGTTCGCGATTTTGGTGGGTGTTCGCAAATCATTTGATTCAGTTTGCGACATCATTTAAGCCTCGCAAATCATTTGAATCACTTCGCGACTTCGATGGGTGATTGCGAATCATTTGATTCAGTTCGCGATTTTGGTAGGGGTTAGCAAATCTTTTCAGTAGGGGTTCGCGAATCATGATTCAGTTTGAAACTTTGGTTGGGATTCGCGAATCATGATTCGAAATTATTTGCGAGACACAAACAAAGTCGTGAACTGAATCAAATGATTCAGTGCGCGATTTTGTTGGGCGTTCGCAAATCATTTTTGATTGTTTGCGACTTTGTTTAGGGCTCGCAAATCATTTGATTCACTTCGCGTCTTCGATGGGTGATTGGAATCATTTGATTCAGTTGCCGACTTTGGTAGGGGTTAGCAAATCTTTTCAGTAGGGGTTCGCGAATCATGATTCAGTTCGCGACTTCGTTTGGGGCTCACAAATCATTTGATTCAGTTCGTGACTTCAGTGGGGGTTAATGAATCATTTCAGTAGGGGTTCGCAAATCATTTAATTCATTTGATTCAGTTTGTAACTTTGGTTGGGATTCGCGAATCATGATTCAGTTCGCGATTTTGGTGGCCGTTCGCAAATCATTTGATTCAGTTTGCGACATCATTTAAGCCTCGCAAATCATTTGAATCACTTTGCGACTTCGATGGGTGATCGCGAATCATTTGATTCAGTTCGCGATTTTGGTGGACGTTCGCATTTCATTTGATTCAGTTCGCGACTTCAGTGGGGGTTAGCAAATCATTATAGTAGGGGTTCGCGAATCATGATTCAGTTCGCAACTTCGTTTGGGGCTCGCGAATCATTTGATTCAGTTTGCGACTTCGATGGGGGTTAGCAAATCATTTCAGTAGGGGTTCGCAAATCATGATTCAGTTTGTGGCTTTGGTTAAGATTCGCAAATCATTTGATTCAGTTCGCGACTTCGTTTGGGGCTCGCAAATTATTTGATTCAGTTTGTGACTTTGTTTGGGACTCACGAATCATTTGATTCAGTTCACGACTTCGGTGGGTGTTCGCAAATCATTTGATTCAGTTTGAAACTTTGGTTGAGATTCGCGAATCATGATTCGAAATTATTTGCGAGCCACAAACAAAGTCGCGAACTGAATCAAATGATTCAGTGCGCGATTTTGTTGGGCGTTCGCAAATCATTTTTGATTCAGTTTGCGACTTTGTTTAGGGCTCGCAAATCATTTGATTCACTTCGCGTCTTCGATGGGTGATTGGAATCATTTGATTCAGTTGCCGACTTTGGTAGGGGTTAGCAAATCATTTCAGTAGGGGTTCGCGAATCATGATTCAGTTCGCGACTTCGTTTGGGGCTCACGAATCATTTGATTCAGTTTGTGACTTTGGTGAGGGTTAGTGAATCATTTCAGTAGGGGTTTGCAAATCATTTGATTCAGTTCGTGACTTTGGTTGGGGCTCACAAATCATTTGATTCAGTTCGCGACTTCGCTTTGGGCTCGCGAATCATTTGATTCAGTTCGCGACTTCGGTGGGGGTTAGCGAATCTTTTCAGTAGGGGTTCGCAAATCATTTGATTCAGTTCGCGACTTCGTTTTGGGCTCGCGAATCATTTGATTCAGTTCGCGACTTTGGTGGGGGTTAGCGAATCATTTCAGTAGGGGTTTGCAAATCATTTGATTCAGTTCGCGACTTCGGTGGGGGTTAGCAAATCATTTCAGTAGAGGTTCGCGAATCATGATTCAGTTTGTGGCTTTGGTTAAGATTCGCAAATCATTTGATTCAGTTCGCGACTTCGTTTGGGGCTCGCAAATTATTTGATTCAGTTTGTGACTTTGTTTGGGACTCACGAATCATTTGATTCAGTTCACGACTTCGGTGGGTATTCGCAAATCATTTGATTCATTTGATTCAGTTTGAAACTTTGGTTGGGATTCGCGAATCATGATTCGAAATTATTTGCGAGCCACAAACAAAGTCGCGAACTGAATCAAATGATTCAGTGCGCGATTTTGTTGGGCGTTCGCAAATCATTTTTGATTCAGTTTGCGACTTTGTTTAGGGCTCGCAAATCATTTGATTCACTTCGCGTCTTCGATGGGTGATTGGAATCATTTGATTCAGTTG
This sequence comes from Garra rufa, assembly GCF_049309525.1. Classification (NCBI taxonomy): domain Eukaryota; kingdom Metazoa; phylum Chordata; class Actinopteri; order Cypriniformes; family Cyprinidae; genus Garra; species Garra rufa. The sequence continues at coordinate 2,264,168 of NC_133380.1, read as the reverse complement.
CCGACTTTGGTAGGGGTTAGCAAATCATTTCAGTAGGGGTTCGCGAATCATGATTCAGTTCGCGACTTCGTTTGGGGCTCGCAAATCATTTGATTCAGTTTGTGACTTCAGTGGGGGTTAGCAAATCATTTCAGTAGGGGTTCGCAAATCATTTGATTCAGTTCGTGACTTTGGTTGGGGCTCACAAATCATTTGATTCAGTTCGCGACTTCGTTTGGGGCTCGCGAATCATTTGATTCAGTTCGTGACTTTGGTTGGGGCTCACAAATCATTTGATTCAGTTCGCGACTTCGTTTGGGGGTTAGCGAATCATTTCAGTAGGGGTTCGCAAATCATTTGATTCAGTTCGCGACTTCGTTTGGGGCTCACAAATCATTTGATTCAGTTCGCGACTTCGTTTGGGGGTTAGCGAATCATTTCAGTAGGGGTTCGCAAATCATTTGATTCAGTTCGCGACTTCGTTTGGGGCTCACAAATCATTTGATTCAGTTCGCGACTTCGGTGGGGGTTAGCGAATCATTTCAGTAGGGGTTCGCAAATTATTTGATTCAGTTTGTGACTTTGGTTGGGGCTCACAAATCATTTGATTCAGTTCGCGACTTCGTTTGGGGCTCGCGTATCATTTGATTCAGTTCGCGACTTCGGTGGGGGTTAGCGAATCATTTCAGTAGGGGTTCGCAAATCATTTGATTCAGTTCGCGACTTCGTTTGGGGCTCACAAATCATTTGATTCAGTTCGCGACTTCGGTGGGGGTTAGCGAATCATTTCAGTAGGGGTTCGCAAATCATTTGATTCAGTTCGCGACTTCGTTTGGGGCTCACAAATCATTTGATTCAGTTCGCGACTTCGGTGGGGCTCACAAATCATTTGATTCAGTTCGCGACTTCGGTGGGGGTTAGCGAATCATTTCAGTAGGGGTTCGCAAATCATTTGATTCAGTTCGTGACTTTGGTTGGGGCTCACAAATCATTTGATTCAGTTCGCGACTTCGTTTGGGGCTCGCGTATCATTTGATTCAGTTCGCGACTTCGGTGGGGGTTAGCGAATCATTTCAGTAGGGGTTCGCAAATCATTTGATTCAGTTCGCGACTTCGTTTGGGGCTCACAAATCATTTGATTCAGTTCGCGACTTCGGTGGGGGTTAGCGAATCATTTCAGTAGGGGTTCGCAAATCATTTGATTCAGTTCGTGACTTTGGTTGGGGCTCACAAATCATTTGATTCAGTTCGCGACTTCGTTTGGGGCTCGCGTATCATTTGATTCAGTTCGCGACTTCGGTGGGGGTTAGCGAATCATTTCAGTAGGGGTTCGCAAATCATTTGATTCAGTTCGTGACTTTGGTTGGGGCTCGTGAATCATTTGATTCAGTTCAATCAGAGACAAAAGAGACAAAAACAGCAACTCACTTCAATGTCTGACTTATAATTGCATCCATAAGCTTTTTGTGAAATTTGGATGAACTCGTGAAATGAGTTGTTTGATCTCTTCATGTTTAAGGAGACACTATGATGTGTGTCACCAATCATTTTAAATAAAAAAATTAAATGCCTTTGTCTAGTATTTTCATGTGAGTCTGATCTGAAGAATGTGACTGGAGGAATAAAACACCACAGACTCAAACTTCTTAAAAAATGTGTTTTAATTGAACAGCTGTACATTTGAACAGTCTTTCTCTTCCTTCCTCTGTCCAGCTGTATCCACAGCGGCCCGCCGACCCATCATGCAGTGTGTAAACAAATAGTGTGATTTCCCATATGAGGCTCTCGTCCAGATGGACCGTCTGAGTGTAAACGTCACATAAAACGACCTGAAACGGGCCCTCGGCCCCGGAGCACCATATATAGAGCCCATAATGATGATATAGTTTTGATATTTACAAAAAACAAAAAGAAAATCTTTGTTTGGCATTTTAAAAATCAGGTTATAATAAAACTGAAGTAATATTGTGCCTAAATCAGAAAGATTGTGGATAATATCCATCCCAGAACACAGTATAAATGTATCCCAGCAGCCCAAGAGCTGAAGGACAACTAATAAAAATCATATTTATTCATCTAACTATCAGCTAAATTGTCAGCTGGATTCAGATTTCATATTTTCAAGTGGTTTAAGTAGGGATGCACCAATACAGACTTTTAACATGATCAACAGCTTTATAAATGGATATTTGTGTTTAAATATTGTTTCATTTCATTATTCTGTCATTATATATCAACATTACATAATTAAAAATCTAAATGTTAACCACTAATACAGACAACTTATATATAATATTATTATATTATGATATTATACATATTTCATATTTTACCTGCTTTAAAAAAGTTTCACATTAGAGATGCAATGTAGAATTTTTATGCAAAAAGTAAAACTATTCATAAAAAATATAGAAATGTGCAGAAGAAAATATGCAGAACTATAGAAGCTTGTTTCCGCCATATAGATTAAAAACAAAAGGTTACTGTTTTTTATCTCACAATTCTGAAATATAAACATTTCTTAGAATTGCCAAATATAAACTTTGAATTTGAGCTATAAACTTGCAATAGTGAGAAAAAACTCAGAATACCAATTAAAATTCAGAAATGTGATATGTAAAGATAGAATTCCATTTAAAAATTCAGAATTGTGAAACGTAAACTCAGAATTCAAAATAAAAATTCAGAATTGTAAGGCGTAAACCCAGAATTCCAATAAAAGTCAGAATTGTAAGGCGTAAACTCTGAATTCCAATAAAAATAAATCAGAGTTGTAAGGCATAAACTCAGAATTCCAATAAAAAAAGTCAGAATTGCAAAACATAAACTCAGAATTCCAAATAAAAATTCAGAATTGTAAGGCGTAAACCCGGAATTCCAATAAAAGTCAGAATTGTAAGGCATAAACTCAGAATTCCAATAAAAAAAGTCAGAATTGCAAAACATAAACTCAGAATTCCAAATAAAAATTCAGAATTGTAAGGCGTAAACCCGGAATTCCAATAAAAAAAAATCTGAATTGTAAGGCGTAAACCCAGAATTCCAATAAAACAATTCACAATTGTGAAACGTAAACTCAGAATTCCAAATAAAAATTCAGAATTGCGAAACGTAAACTCAGAATTCCAAATAAAAAATTCAGAATTGCGAAACGTAAACTCAGAATTCCAAATAAAAAATTCAGAATTGCGAAACGTAAACTCGGAATTCCAATAAAAAAATTCAGAATTGCAAAACGTAAGTTCAGAACTCCAAATAAAAATTCAGAATTGCAAAACGTAAACTCGGAATTCCAATTAAAAAGTCAGAATTGCTAAATGGAATTGTAAGGCGTAAACCCGGAATTTCCATAAAAAAGTCAGAATTGTGAAACATAAACCCGGAATTCCAATAAAGTCAGAATTGTGCAACTTAAACGTGAAATTCCATTAAAGAAAAGTCCAAATTTTAAGGCGTAAATTTAATATTCCAATTTAAAAAAAGTCAGAATTGCGAAACATAAACTCGGAATTTCAATTGACAATTGGGAGAAAAAAAGCAATTACTTTTTTTTTAATGCATGACAAAAACAAGCTTCCATATCGAACTGTTCAGTACTGTTGAAAGACTTTGAGCAAAGTGAATCCCTGATAATATCTGCGTCTGTTATCAGCCTCATGAGACCGACACGATGACGAAGAACACTGATACTGGCAGATGTGATATGAATATTTCGAGTGCATCCCTATCGTATTGATTGTCTAGATCCGAGCGGACGGATCAGTCGCGAGGAACACAAATCATCCCTCTTCAGTTGTCAGTGTCTCTGAGCCTCACGTAACCTCAGATCGAATTGTCATCCTGCTCGACACACGAGCCGTCTCTGGCGTCGGGACAGCGGCAGGTGAATCCGCCCGGCCGCGGCAGACATAGATGCGAGCAGCCTCCGTTATCACGAGAGCAGTAGTTGACGCCTGCGGACCACAGTCATGTGATTAAAACCAGATCAGAAATTACAGTCGTTTATAATGAGAATAACCCGAGCTCAGACCTATGGGGCATTGTGGGTAAGTCATAGTGATGCCGTATGTACGTGAACGCCTCTGAGGAAGGAACTCCTCCACCTCCATCCCATCATTACGGTCCATAGCAACCACTGCTTCCCTAGCGACAAAACAAAGACACACAGAATCATCACAATGTTCAAAACATTCTGAGTTACATTCAAAATCAGACAAAAATAATAATACAAACTTAAAAGTCCAATAAATAATTTAAAAATAAAAAGAACATCAAAACAAGACACTTACTAAAATGTGCAAAATATATAAAAAATATTCACTAAAAAGAAATAGTAATAAAAAAACATTAAACTAAATAACAATGAATTAAATCGCTAAATAAAAACATTCATACAAATGTAAAATTAAGAAAAAAGAACAATGTAAAATAATTTCTAAAAAAAATTAAATCAAAATAAGAAACTCAAATAAAAAATATTTAATTCAAATAATAAAAATAATCAACTAAATAACAACATTCATACAAATGTAAAATAATTTTTTTTTATAATTTTAAAATAACAATAAGATAATAAAAATTAAATTTAAATAATTTTAAAATAACAAAATCATTAGTTTTATTGTCAATAAAAACAATAAAAACCAAACACTTATTAAAAATGAATGGAATCATGAAAATCTTAAATTAAAGTCTCTTTAAAAGGACAAAAAAATCTAAATAAGACACTAAAATGTCCAAAAAAAAACAATCTAATATATATATATAACATTATATTTATAACATTTATAAAAAAAATTATAAATCAAAATAAGACACTTATTAAAATAAAAAATATTGAATTAACATAAATAATAAAAACAAACAATTAACTAAATAACAACATTCATATAAATGTAAAATAAATAACAATTTAAAAATAAAAATAATAAGACACTAAAAATTAAATAATAATAAAAAAATTGAAAGAAAAAACAAAATTATTTGTTTTATTGTTGTCAAAAACAATAAGAACAAAACACTAATAATGAATTAAATCATGAAAATCTAAAATTGAAAAAAAAAAATAAGACACTAAAAATCAATTAACTAATTTAATCTAAGATTAAAAATCAATTAACTAAGATTTTTTGAATCACTAAAAAGAACTGATTCATGAGTCATTTGTTTATGAATCGGTTGACTCTAAAGTAATACCAAATGAGATGTACCTTCTCCAGTCGGTGTAGTAAAGGTTTCTGCCGTAAGACACGATGGCGAACGGATACTGAATGCCTTCGGTCAGTTTCCTCCTGAGACGAGAGAACGGATCGACACACTCCACCATACGAGTTCCTGAAACACACAAACACCAGAATTCAACAGACAGAAAAATGCTTTAGGTTGGCTGGAGAAAGCCTAGCTTGAAAGTTTAAAGCAGCTGTAAAAGCTTAAAGTTTTGAACTTTATATAGATTAGATGATTAGCAAGTTGCTAACATGTTTCTAGTATAATTAACAAGTCATTAGCATGTTTCTAACATGATTAGCAGGTTACTAGAATGTCATTAGCATGTTTCTATCATGATTAGTAAGTTGCTAGCATGTTTCCAACATGTTTCAGCGTGATTAGCAAGTTGCTAGCACATTTCTAGCATGTTTATAGGCTGATTAACAAGTAGCTAGCATGTTACTAGCATGTTTCAAGCACGATTAGCAAGTTGCTAGATCATTTCTAACATGTTTCTATCATGATTAGTAAATTGCTAGAATGTTTCCAGCATGTTTAGCAAGTTTCTAGGAAGTTTCTATCATGAGTATTAGGTTACTAGCATGTTTCCAACATAATTAGCAAGTTGCTAGCATGTTTCCAGCATGTTTCTAGCATGATTAGCAAGTTGCTAGCATGTTTCTAGGCTAATTGGTAGGTTGCTAGCACATTTCTAACATGTTTCTAGCAAGATTAGCAAGTGGCTAGCATGTTTCTAGCAAGATTAGCCAGTTGCTAGCATGTTTCTAGCATGATTAACAAGTTGCTAGCATGTTTCTAACATGTTTCTAGCATGAGTAGCAAGTAGCTAGCATGATTAACATGTTACTAGCATGATCATAGTTGCTAGGCTGGGTTAGATAGTTAAACAGATTAGAAATAGTTGATAGAAGGGAAGCTTGACTGAGTGTCAAGGGATTCTGGGAGTTTGAATTTTGTCAGTTGTAGTTTGAATTTTGTCAGTTGGAGTTTGAAATTTGACAGTTGGAATTTGAATTTTGTCAGCTGGAGTTTGAATTTTGTCAGTTGGAGTTTGAATTTTGACAGTTGGAGTTTGAATTTTGACAGCTGGAGTTTGAATAGTGTTGGCTCAGTTGAACATTAGTTAATGTAAGTCAATGGGATTTTGGTGATTTTTTAATCTTCAATTTTATGAAAACTATAAGTGAGATCAGTCTGAAAAGCTGGACTAAATTTAGTGGTTCTATGTTGAAAGCTCTAGGAGGAGTAGCGTTGAGGTATTTAATTCAGGTATGGTATCAGATGTGATGAATGATGAATATAGTGAAGCTGACCTGCATCGGCCCAGCAGAGTTGTCTGCTCTGGGGGTCAAAGGTCAAAGCGTTGGGCAGCCCCAGCCCGTCCTGCACCAGCGCCGTCCTGTCGCTCCCGTCCATAGCGGAGCGCTCGATCTTGGGCCCGTCACGGTTCCAGTCGGCCCAGTACAGGTATCTGGAGGAGAGAAAGGTGTGTGTCAGAGATGTGTGAAGTGTGTTTTAGTTGTAAAGGTGTGATGAAACACAGACACACGCACCCGGAGGCGGGGTCAGCGACGATTGGTCGCGGGTTGATGAGGTCATTGTCGAAGAGGATGCGGCGATGACTTCCGTCCAATCGGGACACTTCGATGCGGTCCAGTATGGAGTCGGTCCAGTACATGTTTCTGGACATGTGGTCGATGGCGATTCCTTCAGGACTGCCCAGATCTGCTCACACAAACAACATACAGCGCATTTCCATAACTAGAGTTTTATATATTTAAAAAAAAGATGAAAAAGAAAACAGCAGAGCAAATGGCATTTTTTTATATTTTTCATTTGTCGCAGGGTTTTCCGAACTGAGGTTCATGAACTAGTTGATAAAAAACTAAGAATTAATTACTAAAAATAAATTAAAGTAAATTTAAACTATCATTTTAAACTAAAAGCAAATGAAAGTAAAACACTTTAAATTAATTAACAATTAATTAATAATTAAAATAAAAACAAATATAAAAAAATGTAAAAACACTGATAGATAAATAAATAGTTCAAAATAGAACACTAAATAATAATTATAATAAAAATTTACCATAAAAAAAATGAAACTTACTAAAATGTTAAATTTAAACAAATCATACAAAACAAAAACAATGAAATAAAACACTAAGAATTCATTACTAAAAATTAATTTAATGATAAGAAAGTAAATTTAAAATAAATGAATAATTTTATTTTGAACATTTTAAAATGAATAAAACCATATAATTGTAAAATAAAAAATAAAATCAATTCACAACACTTACTAAAATGAATAAAAACTAAATTAACACATTATTTTGAAAAAAAAAAATGTTACCAATAAATGAATAAAGTCATAGTAAATAAATAGTTTAATGATTTTGCTAAAAATGTATAAATTAAAACTGTAAAATATTTTTTTTTAAATAAAACATACAAAAAGTAACCAATTAATAAAAATTTAATAATTTTACAAAAACACAAACAATCAAAAATAAAACAAAAAATGAATAATAAAAATTTTAAATTTAAATCACATTAAAAATGATAATAAAAACAGTTAAAATATTTAGTGGTGAAATAAACCGACATCGGATAACTGTGAATGTGCAAAATTTTAGTTAGATTATTGAAATAAAAGACTGGAATGAATTTATTCATAAAATGTTTAATTTAATATAAATAAATTGTTTAAAAATAAAAACAACCACAACACAAGTCTTAAAATATATACGAAAGACATTAATCATGTGAAATTTAAATAAATTATACTAAAATCAAAAAATCTAAATAAAACACAAAACATTATAAAAAAAATCACTAACAAAGATTACATATGTGATGTTTACTTTTTTGTCAAAAGAACATCAGAGAACCATGAATCTGCATGTGTTTTTAGATTATTGAAAACCAATCTTCAGTGTAAAAAAATTAACGAATGCAATTCAAAACGAAGTTTTCAAATATAAATTCAGGAATCACGAATATGACAAAATAATATTATTTTCTATATATTATTAGTTGTATCAAATGAATAAGGAAATTATAAGGCTTTGAATTGATTAAGTAATGTTTAATTTCGTCTGGAAATGTAAAGAAAAGATACCGTTTTTACTTGGAATTCGTTTTTAATCCCTGGTTTTAAACAAGCATATACATGAGATCATTTATGTATTATTGCTTGAATAAACGTTTACAAATAGTGCTAGAAATTGTATAATTAAGGAAATTAAACAGACCTAGGCATTTGAAAAGACATAGTGAAATGTGTCTAATAATTCCAAAAAGAAAGAAGCATTGGACATAATCAAAATATTCGAGACATTTATTAGGAATACCATTTTCTTAACAATTAAGATGCTGCATGTGTTTATCCAGTCTAATCGAAGTGTGCGTCTCTCCCCAACTTTACCAACAAAAATTCAATGGCATCTCCTACAGTGACGTTCAAGCGTTGTAGTGTGTTTAATGCGTCTCTCTGTTGTGTGTGATTCAGGATGAAAGAGTCACATACCTTTACTGAAGAGGATGGAGGTTTCTCCGCCCTGAAGCTTTGCTCTGCTGATGGCGGGTTGAGTGATATCAGACCAGTAGATCATCTGCTCCACGCAGTCGAACGCCACCGCGATCACCACTTTACCCTGAACACATCACACCAAACCATCAGAGAACAACAGAAGCAGCAAAACAACAGACAATAAAGAACGAAACGTGTTATTTTTAATAATGAACAGGCTATAAGGAAGCATTTGCAAGTCATTTTTAAAACAAAAACAAATAAAAAAACAGTTTTCAATAAAATAAAAAATCATGATAAATAAAATAAATAATTTAAAAATAAAAACGTTCAAATGAGACTCTAATTGACAATTAATTAAACCATAAAAAAATTAAAACACTTACTAAAAATGAATAAAACCATGAAATTGTAGAATTAAAATACGTAATTTTAAAACAAAAACAAATAAAAACAGCCTCCAATAAAAATAATAAAATCATGAAAAATAAAATAAATAGTTTTAAAATAAAAAACAATCAAATGAGACTCTAACTGACAATTAATTAAGCCATAAAAAATTAAAACACTTACTAAAAATGAATAAAACCATGAAATTGTAGAATTAAAATACGTAATTTTAAAACAAAAACAAATAAAAACAGCCTCCAATAAAAATAATAAAATCATGAAAAATAAAATAGATAGTTTTAAAATAAAAAACAATCAACTGAGACTCTAACTGACAATTAATTAAGCCATAAAAAATTAAAACACTTACTAAAAATTTATAAAACCATGAAATTGTAGAATCAAAATAAATACAATTTTTAAATAAAAACAGTCTCCAATAAAATAATAAAATCACGAAAAATAAAATAAACAGTTTTAAAATAAAAAACAATCAAATGAGACTCTAATTGACAATTAAACCATAAAAAATAAAAAAACTTACTACAAATGAATAAAATCATAAAATTGTCGAATCAAAATAAATACATAATTTTTAAATAAAAACAACTAAAAACAGTCTCCAATAAAAATAATAAAATCACGAAAAATAAAATAAACAGTTTTAAAATAAAAAGCAATCAAATGAGACTCTAATTGACAATTAATTAAACCATAAAAAATTAAAACACTTATTACAAATTAATAAAATCATAAAATTGTCGAATCAAAATAAATACATATTTTTTTAATAAAAACAACTAAAAACAGTCTCCAATAAAAAATAATAAAACCATGAAAAATAAAATAAATAGTTTAAAAAAAAAACAATCAAATGAGACTCTAATTGACAATTAATTAAACCATAAAAAATTAAAACACTTACTACAAATTAATAAAATCATAAAATTGTCGAATCAAAATAAACACATAATTTTTAAATAAAAACAACTAAAAACAGTCTCCAATAAAATAATAAATTCACAAAAAATAAAATAAATCATTTAAAAATAAAAAAACAATCAAATAAGACTCTAATTGACAATTAATTAAAGCATAAAAATGTAAACACTTAATAAAAAAGAATAAAACAATAAAACTGTAAAATCTAAATAAATACATAATTTTAAAATAAAAAGCAAATAATAATAAGTTTCCAATAAAACAATAAAATCATGAAAAATAAAATAAATAATTCTAAAACAAAAACAATCAAAAAATACTCTAATTGACAGGTAATTAAACCAGAAAAAATTCAAACTCTTCCTAAAAATGAATAAAACCATAAAATTGTAAAATCTAAATAAATACATAATTTAAAAAACAAAACAAAACAAAACAAAAAAACTGTTTGCTCCTTTAAAACACAATAAAATAGAATATGCTCCCTTATTCTTTGGTCTATTTTATGCACAAGTCAGAATAAGCAAGTTGTTTGAATTTTTACATAAATATTGTGTTACACTGAATGACAATGTAACACTGTTTCAACCAAATGTTGACATTTTATTCTCCAAAAACGTATTTGCAAAATGTTTCTTTATTTTATGTTTGATTCAGATGAAGAATCTCAAACATCCCACAAATGATGGTCAATCAAAGCCGCCTCAGTCTGACCATCAGAGATGAGGAAAAGCATATCTTGTTTACTGGTTTCATGCTGGAATGTCAGACTGACTCATGACTGAAAAGCAGTAAATTGAGGTTTTGTCATATTTCAGTGCAGATGATGTGGAGTTGGTCAATTTTACAGTTTCTGGATCCATTTAGAAACAATTTAGCATCATAATGTGGCTTCAAGAAACTAAAATGAATGTCTGACCTTTTTTTTTTCTTCAACAGTACAGCCATTGTTTTAGGATTTTAAACCGAACTGTGTGTCAAACATGTAAATTGTGTTTGAGTATCTTTATCTACAAAAAAAAGTACATTTGTTTTATATTTTGTGTATATTTAAATGTGTGACTTGAGTTTATGCATACATTTTGAGGCTTGTTTGTTGTTCATATTTTAAAAAAGTTTAATAAATGTAAAAAAAAGTTAAAATGCAGCAAAATATATATCAATAAATACATTTATTAATAATTATACAAATTAAAAAATAATAATATATATTTTTTAAAGGTCAAATTTTGGCAAAATATGCATGAATAAATAAATGTATTTATTATTGAAAAAAGTAAAAAGAAAATGGTTCAAATGCAGCAAAATATAAATGATTAAATAAATACATGAATTAATCATTTAATTTAAGTAAAAAAAAAATGAAAATTAAAAAAGTTCAAATGTAGCAAAATCTAAACATTTACATGTTAAAAAAGGTTTAAATGTAAAAAAAAAAGAATAAATAAATGTATTAATTAATAATATAAAAAATTTACATTAAAAAGGTTTACAAGGTAGCAGAATCTAAATAAATAAATAAATGTAAAAAAATAAAAAGGGTCAAAATGTAGCAAAATATAAATGAAAAAAAAAAAAAATATATATATATATATATATATATATATATAAATGAATGAATAAATTAATAAGAGTAAAGTACAAAAGATTATTCTGGACACTGTCAAAGGCTTTAGAAGAATCTATAAATTAATAAATTAACAAATGTTTTTTTCGTTAAAATGTAGCAAAATATAATTAAATTAATTAATTAATTAATTACTAAAGTAAAAATGAAGGTTAAAATGTAGCAAATAATAATAATAATAAAAAAAAACAATAAATGTGTCAAAATATAAATGAATGAATACATTTCTTTTTTTTATTAAAAATGTTTAATAAATAAATGTAAAAAGTATGAAAAAGGTTCAAATGTAGCGATTATAAATGAATAAATAAATACATTAACCATTTTAAAAATGAAAAAGGTTTTAATGTAGTAAAATATGAATGAATTAATAAATGAATGATTAATCATTAAAAAAGTTAAAATGTAGCGAAATCTAAATGTATACATCTGTCTAAATGCATACATGTACACAAAAGGTTAAAATGGTTATAAAATGATTATAAATGAATGAATGAATAAATTAATTAATGTAAAATTTAAAAGGGTAAAATGTAGCAAAATCTAAATAAATAAATAGATGTAAAAAAGTTGAAAAAGTCAAATTGTGGCTAAATATAAATAAATAAATAAATTGATTTATTTATTAAAAATGTTAAATAAATAAATGTTCAAAAAGTTAAAATGCAGCAAAATAAATAAATACAGTAATAATTAAAAAAATTAAAACATTTAATAATAATAAATAATGTAAAAATTAAAAAAGGTTAAAATGTAGCAAAATGTAAATGAATGAATAACTAAATTAATTAATTAAAGAGGTTAAGATAAAGGTTAAAATGTATCAAAAATCTAAATAAATAATTTAAAAAATGTACAAATCTGTTTAGCGGCCACTGTGTGTCTAATATTCAGCATATTGCACATTTGGCTGAACTCACGGAAACGTGCAGAACGGTCTTGGACTGGTCTTTGTTCATCCGGTTGCCGTCCAGCGGGATGTGATCGATCTTCCCGCTTTGGGCGAATAGGAGGTTTGCTCCAGGAGTCAGAGGGCTGATGTCGGGTCTGGGGGTGGGGCCAATGAGGGGCGGAGCCACGTTATGATCAATACCTATGGAAAGAGGGAGGGGCTTGTATTACATTAAAAATCTGAGTAAGTAGTAAAATGCACTAAATTATAAAAATGTCAAATTAAAAATAAATAATAAAAAATTGTAAATAAAAAAGTCAATTAAATAAATCATTTAAATCATAAAAAAATGTAATTGAAAATCTAAATGAAACCAAAATATTTACAAGTAAAAAATAATAAAAATGCATTAAATTATAAAAATGCAACATTTACATTAAATAAATCGTAAAAAATGTACTTAAAAATCTAATGAAAACAAAAATATTTACAAGTAAAAAAATAATAAAATGCATTAAAAAATGAAATTTAAAATAATTATAAACATTTAAATAAAAAAGACTAAAATCTAAATAAAACAAAACAAAATAAATATAAATACAAATTTAAAAAAAGCATTAAATTATATGTATGTAAATTATATATATGTATGTAAAATTACATTTTTAATAAAAATTCTAAAAACACTTACTACAAATTCAGCAAATCATAAACATGTCAAATTAAATCAAAACATAAATTTAAATTAAATAATAAAAAATCTAATATATATATATATATATATATATATATATATTGCTAAAATTTTAACCCATTTTAAAAAGAGAAAGCATGAAAAAGAACATAATCTTTGTGCTTTCTTGAAGCTAAAACCACAAATGCATAGTACAAATAAATAATTTAAAAACTAAATAAAACATTTAAATTACATAAATAATTAGACAAATTTTTAAAAATCAAAATAAAACTAAATATATGCAAATAGAAAATAATAAAAATGCATTAAATTATAAAAATGCAACATTTACATTAAATAAATTGTAAAAAATGTACTTAAAAATCTAATGAAAACAAAAATATTTACTAGTAAAAAAATAATTAAATGCATTAAAAATGAAATTTAAAATAATTATTATGAATTAAAAATAAATAATTAAAAAATGAAATAAAACATTTAAATAAAAAAGACTTAAAAATTAATTAAAATCTAATAAAAAAACAAAATAAATATAAATACAAATTTAAAAAAGCATTAAATTATATGTATGTAAATTATATATATGTATGTAAAATTAAATTTTTAATAAAAATTCTAAAAACATTTACTACAAATTCAGTAAATCATAAACATGTAAAGTTAAATCAAAATATAAATTTTAATTAAATAATAAAAAATAAAAAATCTAATATATATATATATATATATATATATATATATATAGCTAAAATTTTAACCCATTTTAAAAAGAGAAAGCATGAAAAAGCACATAATCTTTGTGCTTTCTTGAAGCTAAAACCACAAATGCATAGTACAAATAAATAATTTAAAAACTAAATAAAACATTTAAATTACATAAATAATTAGACAAATTTTTAAAAATCAAAATAAAACTAAATATATGCAAATAGAAAATAATAAAAATGCATTCAATTATAAAAATGCAACATTTACATTAAATAAATCGTAAAAAATGTACTTAAAATCTAATGAAAACAAAAATATTTACAAGTAAAAAAGTAATAAAATGCATTAAAAATGAAATTTAAAATAATTATTATGAATTAAAAATAAATAATTAAAAAATGAAATAAAACATTTAAATAAAAAAGACTTAAAAATTAATTATAAATCTAATAAAACAAAACAAAATAAATATCAATACAAATTTAAAAAAGCATTAAATTATATGTATGTAAATTATATATGTATGTAAAATTAAATTTTTAATAAAAATTCTAAAAACATTTACTACAAATTCAGCAAATCATAAACATGTAAAATTAAATCAAAACATACATTTTAATTAAATAATAAAAAATAAAAAATCGAATATATATATATATATATATATATATATATATATATATATATAGCTAAAATTTTAACCCTTTTTAAAAAGAGAAAGCATGAAAAAGCACATAATCTTTGTGCTTTCTTGAAGCTAAAACCACAAATGCATAGTACAAATAAATAATTTAAAAACATTTAAATTACATAAATAATTAGACAAATTTTTAAAAATAAAAAAAACAAAATATATGCAAATAAAAAATAATAAATATGCATTAAATTATAAAAATGCAAAATTAAAAACAATTAAATTAAATAAAACATTTAAATTAAATAAATAATTGTAAAAAAAAATTATTATAAAAAAGAAAAAATGTAATCCATTTGGTGTAACATTCTAAGGATTTCTAAGCAAATGCAATTTTTTAGTTTTTTTGGTTTTCTGTGGATCAGAAATATTCGGGTCAAATTGACCCGCAAACATTATCTTATTATATTATCTTGAAACTTTGCATGCATGTTCATGACTCTGTGAAATGAGAAAAAGACACTTAAAAACAAACAAAAAAAACCCCATAGATTATTCAGTATTTTGGTCAACTCAAAAACCAGTGTCTCTGCTCTTACACATGGGTCTGCTGCCCGGTTCGGTTCTGGATCCGGGAATCTCCTGTCCGGACGAGTCGACGCACCAGCACTGACCGACGCCGGTGTGACACTGTGTGGGTTCGTAAGCGCCGTAAGCGTCACAGGTGGGCACATACTGACCCACGGCCGGACGCGGACGGAAGAAGAAGAATCCACCTGAGGAAGAAGACGACCCTAGAGCTTCTTCTCTGTGACGCTCACATGCCGTCTGCTCACGATCTGCGACAAACACAGTCAGAGAATGAAAAACCAGTCATTATATTGTTGTTTTGCAATAAAGACTGACATATAGTAACTTTAAGACTTCAAAACCAGAACATGTGTTGAATCTAAACACGGAGTCACAGACAAATGAAACACATGATGAAACACGCTCTTTTCTGTTTTGAGAGACGGCGGTTTCTGTGTCTGGTTTTTGGGTCCTGGGGCCCTTCAGAAGTGGATTTGGTAACATTGTGGTTAGATCTGCTATAGATGATGTATGTGATGAATTCATCCATTTAACCGCACAACAGTCATGACGTTACAATTTATATATTTAGCTTGAAGAACATGAAGCTTAGTTTTGGGGTCGGTTTTGCATTGAGATGACAGTCTTGTTGATTAAATGTTAAATGTTTAAGCATTTGTTGCAATTATTTAAATTGAGCTTTATTTTATTTTAATCATTGTATCTGGACAGGATGATTTTCATTACTATTTTACAGACCAAAGACTAAGAGGGCCTAACATTAAACAAACAAAAGCAAATGAATGAACCAACAAACTTTGAAGTCACTCTATATCTATATCTCTATATCTGGTGACATTCATCTCAGAACATTAAAAGTAAAAAAAAATGCTTGTTTTTATTCACTTATCTTTATTATTTGTTATTATACATTTTATACATTTATTATAATTTACAAATATAATAATAATTGTATTTATTTATTTATTTATATTTATTTTATCATTTTTAATATTTGATTTATTTTAAAAAAATCATTGTATCTGGTGACATTCATTTATTTACATACATTTATTATTATAATTTATAAGTATAATTATACATTTTATTTATTTATTTATATTTATTTGATAATTTTTTCTTTTTAATTTATTTTCAAAAAATTATTGTATCTGGTGACATTCGTTTCATAACATTATTCTGAGGTTGCTTGTTGCTTGTTTTCATTTATTATTCCATTTTTTTATATTATACATGTTATATATTTAGTATAATTATACATTTTAAGTATTTGTATTTATTATATATTTATTTTATAATTTTGTAATATTTATTTCTATATATTTTTGAAGTAAAAAATAATGTCAGCCAAGGTTTTGTGCCAAAAATGTCAGGCTGTCTTTAGGAAATGTGCAGCAGTGTGTTTCAATCCACATTCATAAAACAATCAGCGCAGAAATGTGCCGCTCAAACGGTTCAGATCAGACTGAGATTATAAGACACTGCATTAAAATTCAGCTTGATTGCTAATAAAATGATTCATCAATAGAATCTGCTTATGTAGGTGCTACACAGACACAAACAACACCTGCTTTCACACATTTCACTAGCTTTTAGGAAGTTTAGGAACAACAGTATCTATTCTAGCTCTTCCTCATTACCTCATCGAGAGGATGAGACAAGTTTCTGAACACAAAGAAAGACAAACAGAAGTGCTCATGACAGATAGCACTAGCATGCAGGTCCGAGTGGTTAAAGGAAGCACGATCGTGTGGGGCTGTAATTATCATGGCGTCAGAGACGTGACATCTGCCCTCAAATTAGGAGAACACGTCACGCTTGTCAAACGCACACAGACAGAAACAGACTCAATAAAGTGCTGTGAAATATTCGCCGCAGGGGGAAAACGCTTGGCAGCGTCTCACGGTACGAGTTCAGTACGAGACATTGGAAAATTGGGTATCATTCGACCTGGAATGCTGCAAAAATTAATATTTTTCATATCTCCTGACCACTAGGTGGCACTGCGCCGAAACACTGCAGGTAGCCTCAGGTCATGCTTGTTATAACACACACCAAGCTTGGTCTCAATACACCTAACCGTTGCAGAGATATAGCCTTACAATCATTTTTGCAAATGTCTTTGTCAAATTCATTTGCATGTTATTCAAACACTGTTTGACTAATCAACTTGAATTCCATAACTTTCTGCCAGCATGTTCTAAAGATGATCTGAGCCAATTTTGGTGAAAAAGAGACAAACTGCAAAAAAATAAATAAAAAAAATCTGACATTGGAAAATTGGGTATTATTCGACTCGATTTTTAGCCAAACCATTCACAAGTTATAAGCAAAATAGCCATTTTTTCATATCTCCTGACCACTAGGTGACACTGTGCCTAAACAATGCAGGTAGCCTCAGGTCATGCTTCTTATAACACACACCAACCTTGGTCTCAATACGCCAAAGCTTTGCAGAGATATCGCCTCACATTCATTTTTGCGTGCTCTTTGTTGAATTCGTTCACATGTATTTCAGGAATGGTTTGACTAATCAACTTGAATTCCATAACTTTTTTCCAGCATGTTCTAAAGATGATCTGAGCCAATTTTGGTGAAAATCAAACAAACCGCAAAAAAAGTCTGACAGTGGAAAATTGGGTATCATTCGATTCAATTTTTGGCCAAATCATTCACAAGTTATAAGCAAAAATAGCCATTTTTCATTTCTCCTGACCACTAGGTGGGATTGCACCAAAACACTGCAGGTAGCCTCAGGTCATGTCTTTTATAACACACACCAAGCTTGGTATCAATACACCTAAACGTTGCAGAGATATAGCCTTACATTCATTTTTGCATGCTCTTTGTCAAATTCAATTGCATGTTATTCAAAAACTGTTTGACTAATCAACTTGAATTCCATAACTTTTTGCCAGCATGTTCTAAAGATGATTTGAGCCCATCTTGGTGAAAAAGAGACAAACTGCAAAAAAAAAAAAAAAAAAATCTGACATTGGAAAATTGGGTATTATTCGACTCGATTTTTAGCCAAACCATTCACAAGTTATAAGCAAAAATAGCCATTTTTTCATATCTCCTGACCACTAGGTGACACTGTGCCTAAACAATGCAGGTAGCCTCAGGTCATGCTTCTTATAACACACACCAACCTTGGTCTCAATACGCCAAAGCGTTGCAGAGATATCGCCTCACATTCATTTTTGCGTGCTCTTTGTTGAATTCGTTCACATGTATTTCAGGAATGGTTTGACTAATCAACTTGAATTCTTTAACTTTTTTCCAGCATGTTCTAAAGATGATCTGAGCCAATTTTGGTGAAAATCAAACAAACCGCAAAAAAAGTCTGACAGTGGAAAATTGGGTATCATTCGATTCAATTTTTGGCCAAATCATTCACAAGTTATAAGCAAAATAGCCATTTTTCATTTCTCCTGACCACTAGGTGGCACTGCACCAAAACACTGCAGGTAGCCTCAGGTCATGTCTTTTATAACACACACCAAGTTTGGTCTCAATACACCTAACCGTTGCAGAGATATAGCCTTACATTCATTTTTGCGTGCTCTTTGTCAAATTCGTTTGCATGTTATTCAAAAACTGTTTGACTAATCAACTTGAATTCCATAACTTTTTGCCAGCATGTTCTAAAGATGATTTGAGCCCATCTTGGTGAAAAAGAGACAAACTGCAAAAAAAAAAAAAAAATCTGACATTGGAAAATTGGGTATTATTCGACTCGATTTTTAGCCAAACCATTCACAAGTTATAAGCAAAAATAGCCGTTTTTCATATCTCCTGACCACTAGGTGGCACTGTGCCTAAACAATGCAGGTAGCCTCAGGTCATGCTTCTTATAACACACACCAAGTTTGGTCTCAATATGCCAAACCGTTGCAGAGATATCGCCTCACATTCATTTTTGCGTGCTCTTTGTCGAATTCGTTTGCATGTTATTCAAAAACGGTTTGATTAATCAACTTGAATTCCATAACTTTTTGCCAGCATGTTCTAAAGATGATCTGAGCCAATTTTGGTGAAAATCAAACAAACTGCAAAAGAAGTCTGACAGTGGAAAATTGGGTATTATTCGATTCAATTTTTGGCCAAATCATTAACAAGTTATAAGCAAAAATAGCCATTTTTCATTTCTCCTGACCACTAGGTGGCATTGCACCAAAACACTGCAGGTAGCCTCAGGTCATGCTTCTTATAACACACACCAAGTTTGGTCTCAATATGCCAAACTGTTGCGGAGATATAGCCTCACATACATTTTTGCGTGCTCTTTGTCGAATTCATTTGCATGTTATTCAAAAACTGTTTGATTAATCAACTTGAATTCCATAACTTTTTGCCAGCATGTTCTAAAGATGATCTGAGCCAATTCACATAGAATGTGAGTTTTTTCACATTGTTTTAAATGTAAATAATTTTTCACAATTTTTACAGTATTTTGATCAATAAAAGCAGTCTTGGTGAATAGAAGAGACTCTTTAAATCATCTGGGAGCAGGTGAATGTGACATAACTGTCGGTGTGTTGGTGCTGTGAGCTCTGATGTTGCTCCAGTATATAAAACACAAGCAGAACAAAGGAACAAAGACTACAGACACATTCCTGGCCAACTCTTGAGGAGGCGTGTCGAGACCGAACGCCGCTCTATATGAGAACCATATGATAATGTAAACCAGGCCGAGTGAAACCCATCCTGCAGAGGAAGGAAAACAGACAAATTACAATGACTGTTTCTTATCTGACCATTGCAAATGAGCCGGCGAGAAAAGTGTGGGAGAGACAAACTGAACGACAAAAATGAAGAAACAGCATCCTGTTAAGCCCTGTGTGCTTTAAATTCATTAAATCCAAATCAACTTAATTTCTTAATATATGTGTTTGGTTTTATTGTGAAAGATTCTTTTATTTTTAATAATTTTGTATTATTTAGTTGTTGTTTTTTAGATTTTTTTATTATAACAAATTTAAAATATTGTATATATATATATATATATATATATATATATATATATATATATATAATTTTTAAGTTAAATTGAAGGGAAAAATAGATAAAAATGAATAAAAAATACACAATGAAATTACTAAAACTATAACTAAAATAAAAATGGGAAAAGAATTAAAAACTAATAAATAAAAATTAAAAAAAAAAATATAGTCATATTTTTAAAAAATTACAAAAAAAACGTATAAATAAAAATGTATAAAAATTACATAGAAGAAAAAATATAGATAAAAATAAGAATTTATGAAAACAAAATATAAAAATAATTTTTCTGTTTTCTATTTTTATTTTAATTTTGGTTAGTTTCAGTTATTTTATCAATTTTTTCTTTCTTAATTGTGTATAGTTTTTATTTGTTTCAGTTTATTTACTTCGTTATTTTAGTACTATAACTTACTGAAAAAGTATATGTTTTTAATATATTTTATTTTATTTCATTCCATTTAATGATTATTTTATCTGAACTAATACTTTTTTTTTTCTTATGGGTTGATTTGCGTTTCTCATTAAAATAACCCTGGTTTTCACACAAGACTCACAGAAGTTAAAAAAGCATTTTCACACTGCCATGAAGCGTCATATAAGCGGCACACTACAGTACACCAGTACTACAATAATAATGCCTACCTGATCCAGGTGTGCAGCTAAAGCCATCGCCGTGGAAACCAGGGCGGCACTGACAGGTGAACGAGCCCTGTGTGTTGTAGCAGATGGCATCGCTATGGCAACGGCCCGGCTGGCACTCGTCGATATCTGCATGACAAAGAAAACTAGATAAAAATGTTTGTCAAGATAAACTTTAGGTTGGCTTGAAAAAGTCTAACCTTAAAGTGTAAAGCAGCTGTAAAAGCTCAAAGTTTATATAGATAGAGTAGATGATTAGCATGTTGCTAGCATATTGCTAGCATGTTTCTAGCACGTTTCTAACATGATTAGCATGTTACTAGCATTTTGCAAGCATGTTTCTAGCATGATTAGCAAGTTACTTACATGTTCCAAGCTTGTATCTAACATGATTAACATGTTGTTAGCATGTTTCTGGCATGAATAACAAGTTACTAGCATGCTTCTAGCATGATTAGCATGTTAACAGCATGTTGTTAGCATATTTCTAAAATGATTAGCAAGTTACTAGCATGTTGTTGGTCTGTTTCTAGCATTACTTGCAAGTCACTAGCATGTTGGTAACATGTTTCTAACATTTTTCTAGCACACTTCTAGCATGATTAGCATGTTACTAGCATTTTGGTAACGTTTCTAGCATTATTAGCCATTTGCTAGCATGTTTCTAACATGATTAGCAAGTTACTAGCATTTTGGTAACGTTTCTAGCATTATTAGCCATTTGCTAGCATGTTTCTAGCATGATTAGCAAGTTACTAGCATGTTTCTAGCATGTTTAACAAAGTGTCTAACATGTTGCTAGCATGTTTCTAGCATTATTTGCTCATTGCTAGTATGTTTCTAGCATGTTTAGCAAGTTGTTAGCATTTTTTAACGTGATAAGCTTGTTGCTAGCATTTTTCTAGCATGTTTAACAAGTTGCTAGCATGTTTCTAGCGTGATTATCTCATTGCTAACATGTTTCTAGCATGTTTAGTAAGTTGCTAGCATTTTTTAACGTGATTAGCTCGTTGTTAGCATTTTTCTAGCATGTTTAACAAGATGCTAGCATGTTTCTAACGTGATTATCTCATTGTTAGCATGTTTCTAGCATGTTGCTAGCATTTTTTAACGTGATTAGTTCGTTGCTAGCATTTTTCTAGCATGTTTAACAAGATGCCAGCATGTTCCTAACGTGATTATCTCATTGCTAGCATGTTTCTAGCATGTTTAGCAAGTTGCTAGCATGTTGCTATCATGATTAGCAAGTTACTAGCATGATTAGCAAGTTACTAGCATGTTTCTAGCATGTTGCTATCATTATTAGCCAGTTACTAGCATGATTGTAGTTGCTAGGCTAGGCTAGATAGTTTAATAGATTAGAAATATGCTGCATCCCAATTCGCATACTATCCGTCCTAAATAGTATTCGAAAATAGAATTAGTATGTTCCAAATCGTAATATGTTCAATAAAGTATTCCAAAGATTCCCGGATGGTCTACTACTTAACTTCGGAATTCAAAGTTTGGATTTGATTAGAACTACAAACATGCATAAAAAGTGATAAAAAAAACTACAAACATGGAGGATATGCGCGACCAACAGACAGGTACAGAGAGGGGTTTGAGTGATAAATAATCAATGTGTAACCTAATAAAAAATATTTTTTAATGTTATCCACGTTATATTTCATGTGCAGCAATATTATGAACTTTTATAATGATAGGTTTGGTCATTAACGATTAAATGCATAATTATGCAAACACAAGAGCAGAGTTCTCGGCATGAAAGAAAGTGCCTCTTCATTTCTCTCTAAAACGGTAGGAAAACAAATTAAACGAAATGTAGAGAATGTTAACTGTGATGATTGACAGGGCAGTTGTGACAGGATTCAGGTAACTAAGCAACAGAGCGTCCGTTAAAGAAGCAGTTATGACGAAGTAGTATGTCCTACGGTCGCGATCACACCGAACGCGTCTTTTAGTTTTAAAAACGCGAGGCGCACAGCACTGCCTTTTTTGGTGACTTTTAATAAAAGAGCAGTGTGCTGCGGTTTTTTTCATGTTGCTAAGCAACGACCAAAACAGCTGTCCTCTCAGTCAAATCAAAGGATTATAGCACGAGCGCTCTAAAATCTTAGTTTTTTTGCTGTTAAGTAAACTGTCATTTTAGCAGGAACCCTAAATAATACAGCTCTGGGTTACCCACGACAGACACCAAAGGTTTCTCCTCCATTTCTTGCAGTCTCCGGACTTTTTAAGCAACGGTAAACTTTCGTCACCACAACAGAAGGCATTCATTCGATTGGACAATGGAAAAGAACGCAAATGACGTTGGGCGTTTTTCCGCTCAGAGTTGATTTTTTTTCAACTTCAGGCGCTCAGAGCGCTCCTGCAAAAACGCGAGGCGGCCGGGGCGCATAAGCAGCGCGCAGAACGCTCACTGCCAACAGAAAACCATTCAAACGAGGCGCCTCCAACTGCAAAAACGCGTTCGGTGTGATCGGAGCCTAAGCTTGCCTACTATTCTGCTACACACTCAAAAGTATGTACTTTTTCTTCACAAAAAGAGTACATTCTTTTAGGGCATAGTATAAGTAGGCGATTTGGGATGCAGCAATAGTTGATAGAAGGGAAGCTTTATTGAGCCTCAAGGGATTCTGGGAGTTTAAATTTGAATTTTGTCAGTTGGAGTTTGAATAGTGTTGATCATTTGAACAGTCCCTCAATGTAAGTCTGTGGGATTTTGATGATTTTAATCTTTAATTTGATGAAAACTATAGACCTTTTTCCTGAGTAAACGATGAGCGCCGCCAAAGTCCCTTTAAGGCAAGTCATGTCACTCGGCGGCCATCTTTGAAACGCCTCAAGTGCAGCTCCTATCTGTTTGAATGGGGAAACATCAAATTCTCCAAAACTGTTCACCAAGCTTACGATTAAATTTCATATTTTAAGTCTCCAACGAAATCCAACAAGAACTGTCTCATAAATATGGTTCCTTGAGCTCCAATAGCGTTAAAAAAACGCTTATTTTTCCTGCTAAATGAGCCAGTGCGCATGCGCAGTACTGAGCGCACGTCTTAGAGCGCCGATCGTTTCTATAGCAACCGGGACTTCTAACGGCAGCTGCAGTGACGCGCTGACTTTACTAATCAACGATTGGCTCTTTCATTAAGAAGGCGGGGCTTCGCGGCCATAATGAGCGTTGCATTTTTCCCCATTCAAAACTATACGAGTGACATGTCTTGGGTAATCTATAGTCTTTGGCGCCGCTATTACGAATTCTAACGTCAGATTGAATGCTTTTCTGTTTCGGTTTCCATAGGAACCCATTCAAATAGCGTCCATCTGTTTTTAATGTAGCTAACGTCCGCTGCTTCGTGTCATCTACACTCATTAAAGTGAGGCACTGACAAATGACGGTAATGCATATTACTAATCAAAAATTACATTTTGATATATTTACAGTAGGAATTTTACAAAAAATCTTAATGGAACATGATCTTTACTTAATTTCCTAATGATTTTTGGCATAAAAGAAAAAACAATAATTTTGACCCATACCATGTATTTTTGGCTATTGCTACAATTATACCCCAGCGACTTAAGACTGGTTTTGTGGTCCAGGGTCACATATAGTCTCAGTCCGTGGTGACTCATCAGAATCATCTCTATATGAAGGAATGCACATCTGTTGTGTGTTACTAATGAAGTATGTCCTCCCCGCAGTGAACGTCTCTCCCACGGATGAACAAACACACATGTGTTCAACACACACCATCACTTCCTTACAGCTGGAGCGTCTCAGACCAGCTCAGCGTGAACATCAGAGACTCAGACGCAATCTGACCCACGATCGGCCGCATAAAGAGGGAGTGATAAATAACGCGCACAGCTGTGGCCAGCATTTCCTGTCCAGATCACAGCACTTCCTGTCTCTAGGGGCCCTGCTGTCTGCTGAGAGACTCAGATTACCGCACAAAACCGCTTCACTCGACTCAATAATCACACCATTGTGTTTAAAGAGAGAGATTTTTGTTATATATATATATATATGTATATATATTGCCTTTTTTTTAAACACGACAAAAAGCGCTACAAATACAAAAAAATCTAATAAATAAAAATGAATAAAAACTACAAAGACAAAATAATAATGAAAATGACTAAATATTTAACTTATAATAAATACAATTTATAAAAAGCTATATAGACAAATTATGAAAACAATAAAAAAAACACTGGTATAACTGAAACTAAATTGAAAACAGAAAATATAAAAAAACGAATCAAATTAAATGAATACAAACTACATACAAAAACACACAACAAAATTACAAAAACTAACTAAAATTAAAAACAGAAAATATAAAATAAAAACGTATAAATAAAAATGAATTGAAAAAATTATAGACATTTAAAAAGTAAAAATAAAAATGATAAAAAATGAAAATACTAAATTTTTAATTAAAGTGAAAAAAAAAAAGTAATTAAAGATAGACTATTGCTGCGTCCCAATTCGCCTACTTATACTATGCCCTAAAAGTATGTACTCTTTTTGTTTAGAAAAAGTACATACCTTTGAGTGTGTAGCAGAATAGTAGGCAAGCTTTGGGACGTACTACTTCATCATAACTGCTTCTTTAACGGACGCTCTGTTGCTTAGTTACCTGAATCCTGTCCCAACTGCCCTGTCAATCATCACCGTTAACATTATCAACATTTCTGAGAACTCTGCTCTTGTGTTTGCATAATTATGCATTTAAACGTTAATGACCAAACCTATCATTATAAATGTTGCTGCACATGAAATATAACGTGGATAACATTAAAAAATATTTTTTTTTATCACACATTACACATTGATTATTTATGACTCAAATCCCTCTCTCTACCTGTCCGTTGGTCGCGCATATCCTCCATGTTTGTAGTTTTTTAACAGTTTATATGGAACTTTGGAATACTTTTTTAAACATACTACGATTTGGGACAAACTAATTCTATTTTCGAATACTATTTAGGACGCAGCAAATGACTAAAACTGAAATGAAAGTGAAAAACAAAAAAAATCCTTCTATAAAAGCTATATAGACAAATGAATAAAGACGACAAAAAAAAAAAAAAAATTACAAAAACAGAAAAAATAAAATAAACTATAACAATTAATTTAAAAATATTTACATTAAAAAAATGACAAAAACAAAAAAAGAAATTACTAAAATTTAAATTAAAGTAAAAATAGACACGACTAAATCTTTAACTGAAATTAAAATAAAATAAAAAATTAATAAAAAAAAATCCTAAAGAGACATTTTTAAAAAAAAAAATACATAGACAAATAAAAATGACAAAAAACACACAACAAAATTACAAAAACTATAACTAAAATTAAAAACAGAAAATGTCAAATAAAAACTTATAAAAATGAATGAAAAAATTAAACTAAAATAAAATAAAAACGTATCAATATTAATTAAAATTGTAAAATTACAGACATTAAAAAATTGACAAAAACAAAAAAATGAAATAAAGTTTATAAAATGTATAAAAAAATCATAGACATTTAAAAAATTATAATATAAAATAAAAACATAAAAACTAACTAACTAAAAATAAAAATTGAAAATTAAAAAATTGAAAAAAACAAAAAAATTTAATAGTAAAATTTATAAAATGTATAAAAAAATTATAGACATTTAAAAAAAAAAAATATATATATATATATATATGTATGTATATATATATATATATATATATAATAAAAACATATAAACATTTATTAAAACTAAAAATAGAAAATAGAAAACAAAAACAAAATAATGCATTAAAAAAATTACAGACATTAAAAAATTGACAAAAACAAAAAAATGAAATAGTAAAATTTATAAAATGTATAAAAAAATTATAGACATTTAAAAAAATTAAATAAAATATATATATATATGTATGTATATATATATATATATATATATATAATAAAAACATATAAACATTTATTAAAACTAAAAATAGAAAATATGAAACAAAAACAAAATAATGCATTAAAAAATTACAGACATTAAAAAATTGACAAAAACAAAAAAATGAAATAGTAAAATTTATAAAATGTATAAAAACATTATAGACATTAAAAAAAAAAAAAAAAAAAAAAATATATATATATATATATATATATATATGTAAACATTTATTAAAACTAACTAAAAATAAAAACAAAAAAATGCATTAAAAAAATTATAGACATTTAAAAAATAAAAATGACAAATACATTTTTTTATGAAAGTAAAAATATACAGAAAATAGCAAAACTTTCCTGTAACCTTAGCATCAAACTTTGCGACTTAAACAGACAAAAAAAATTTGCTGTGTATTTTGTGCTGAACAGAGAGTGAGAGGTTACCCTGACACGCCCGTCCATCTCCAGAGAAGCCCGGCAGACAGGAGCAGACGTAAGACGAGTCTCCCGTGTAGCTGCATCTGGAGCGCTCTGGAGCGTCGCAGTCGTGCGTTCCTCTCTGACAGTGATCCACGGGACGCTCCGTCTCTGCAAGAGGAACAAGAAACAAGCTGAAACACCGTTCACAAGCGCTTTGGTCACAGAGATGCGTGTCTCAAAAACACAGACTCCTACCGACGCACGTCCGTCCATCGCTGGCGAACTGAAAACCGTCCAGACACTCACAGCGGAAAGATCCCGGCTGGTTGTTGCAGATGCTGTACGGACCGCAGATCTGAGGGCTTTCTGAACACTCGTCAACATCTGAGAATCCAGGAGAGAAAATTCTTATGTTAACACAGGAAACAGATCAATACAGGCTTTTATTTTGAAGTTTTTTATTAAAGGAGACTCAGGGAAGGAGGCAAATGCTGAAGCAATGTTGTAGAAATACTTCACAATTTACAGTCTACATTATTTATTTTTTCAGATTTTTTATTTTATTTTATTTTCCATTCTAACATTTTACAGTTTTGCTTAAGTTTTGGATTTGTTTAAATATTTAAATAAAATATAAAATATTTGTCTATATAAAAACTATATAGACACATTTAAAGTAAAATAATAAAAAATAGATATATTTTTAAAAATAAAAATAATTTAAAAAAATGGCAAAATCACAACACAATTACTAGAACTTTAACTAAAATTAAAGTGAAAACAAAAAATATATAAAATAAATACTGATAAATAAAAAAGGATTAACAACTATATAAACAAATTTTAAAAAAATAAATAAAATTATATAGACAAATTTAAAAATAAAAAATGGCAAAAGCACAACAAAATTACTACAACTTTAACTAAAAATAAAGTGAACAGAGAAAATACAAAAATGAAAAACTAATAAATACAACTGAATAAAAACTATATAGACAAATTTAAAATAAAAGAAAGAACAAAAGAACTATAGATATATATTTTTTAAATTACAAAAATAAAAAATCACAACAAAATGACTAGAACTTCAACTAAAAGTGAAAACAGAAAATACAAAAAAAAAATACTAATAAATAAAAATGAAAAAAGCTATATAGACAAATTTAAAAGAAAGAAAGAAAAAACTATACAGACATATTTTAAAAAAATAATTTAAAAAAGAAATTGCAAAAATCACAACAAAATTACTACAAATTAAAAAAAAAATTAAAACAGAAAATACCCCAAAAATAAACACGAATAAATAAAATTAATAAAATCTATATAGACAAATTGAAAATAAAAGAAAGAAAAACTATACAGGCATATTTTTAAAAAATAATAAAAACATTTGCAAAATCACAACAAAACTTTAAAATTAAAGTGAAAACAGAAAATGCAAAAAAAGCAATAAATAAAATTTTTTAAAAACCATATATCCAAATTAAAAATAAAATGAAAGAAAGAAAGAAAAAACTATAGACATATTTTTAAAAAATAATAAAAAAATGGGAAAATTACAACAAAATTTCTAGAACTTTAACTAAAATAAGTAGAAAATAAATAAAAATTAATAAAAACTATATAGACAAATTTAAAATATATAGACATATTTGTAAAAAATGGCAAAAGCACAACAAAATTACTACAGCTTCAACTAAAATTAAAGTGAAAACAGAAAATACAAAAATTAAATACTAATAAATAAAACTAAAGTATCTTTTTTTTTTCTTTCATTTGATATTGGGTTGAAATATGACCTGAACATGTTCTGTTTTAGATTCACCTATTAACAATGAATAATAAATAATACTACAAAATAAATACATGTTATTATTTAAAATAAATGTTTATTATAAAGTGCATTAATAATTCTGTTTCTGTGTTTATTAACAAAGACAAGACCCAGATTTTCTCCAAGAGGGGGACAAACTGTGGACCAAACCATGCATGAATCCCAGGAGGAAAAAAATGTTTTCTTTACCCTAAAATCTAGGTTTTCCCAAAGAGAGGAAACATCCCATGAATTAACTGCTGTATATACAGTTATGAGTCTCTTCCGCTGCATGTTTGTGTTGGATCATCGACCCGTCTGTGAACCACGAGCTTCTTTGAACTCAAATTAAATTATAATATAATTTCTACAGCCAGAGAACAACTCGCAGAGTAACTCAACGCAGATGTTTGAACACAAAACATAATCTGTAAAGGAGGTTCTTACCGTAACAAACCCGTCCGTCGCCGGTGAATCCAGCAGCGCATTCGCAGGTGAACTCCTTTCCTTGAGCGGGACGGCAGACGGCGTTAGTGTCGCATCCGTGTCTCCCGGTGAAACAGGGATTCTGCTCCGGGATTCCACCTGGAAAACATGCGAGTCTGCGCTTATTTTTAACATAATGCACATTAATATGAAACCACATTAAAATGCATTACACGCATTACATGCATCATTTTTTTATACAAATTACTATAAAAAAATTAAAAAACTATATAGACCTATTAAAAAAAAAAGAGAAAATCACAACAAAATTACTAGAACTTCAACTCAAATATATATATTAAATATAAAATAAATAAATGTATATTAATAAAAAAAAAATATATATATATATATATATATATATATATATATATATATTAATAAAATAAAAAATATTAAAAACTATATTGACAAATTTAAAAGAAAGAAAAAACTATATAGACATATTTTAAAAAATAAATAAAAATGGAAAAAATTACTAGAACTTTAACTAAAATTACAGTGAAAACAAACAAACAAAATATATATATATATATATATATATTAATAAAATAAAAACTATATAGACAAATTTAAAAGAAAGAAAATAAAGAACAAACTATAGACATTTTAAAAAATTACTAGAACTTCAACAAAAATTGAAGTGAAAAAATATATATATATATTAATACTTTTTTTTAATAAAAACTATATAGATAAATTTAAAAGAAAGAAAAAAAACTATATAGACATATTTAAAAAAAAAGGGAAATCACAACAAAAATTTTAAACAAAAGAAATACAATATATATATATATATATATATATTAATAAAATAAAAAATAATAAAAACTAAATAGGCAAATTTAAAAGAAAGAAAAAAAAACAGACATTAAAAACTAAAAATGTGAAAATCACAACAAAATAACTAGAACTTCAACTAAAACTAAATTTAAACAAAAAAATATATATATATTAATAAAAAAATTATAAAAACTATATAGACAAATTTGAAAGAAAGAAAACCTATATAGACATATTTAAAAAAATAACAAAATAGGAAAATCACAACAAAATCACTAGAACTTCAACTAAAATTAAATAGAAAACAAAATAATAATAATAATAAATAAACCCAAATTTATAATAAATGAAAGATAGAATAAATTAACTAAATAATCAATTAATAAAAACTATATAGACAAACTTAAGAACAATTATATAGACCTTTTTTTTTTAAAAAAAAGGGAAAAGCACAACAAAATTACTAGAACTTCAGCTAACATTAAACTGAAAACAAAATAAATGAATAAATAAATAAATAAATAAACCCAAATTTATATTAAATGAAAGAACGAATAAATAAATAAATTAATTAATCAATTAATAAAAAAATAATAAAAAACTATATAGACAAAGAAAGAAAGAAAGAAAGAAAGACTATAGACATATTTTAAAAAAGTAATAAAAATGGCAAAAGCACAACATGACTACAGCTTCAACTAAAATTAAAAAAGTGAAAACAGAAAATACAAAAATTAAATAATATAGATGACACAAAACTTAACTACTTAAACTTGTGAATACGGAAAATACAATGTTTAAATTTGCAATGATACACTCACTACTACACCAAATTACTTTAAAAATAGAAAAAACTATAGACATATAAAAAAATTACTAGAAAGTCAACTAAAATTAAAGTGAAAAAATGTATAATATTAATGAAATAAAAATTTATATAAACTATATAGACAAATTTAAATGAGTAAAAAAAACTTTAAAGTTAAAAAAATTTAAATGGGAAAATTTAGAGAATAAAGTCAAAATCACGAAAATAAAGACAAAATATTTTGAGAATAAAGTCTTAATATTTTAACTTTATTCTCGTGATTTCAGCTTGATTCGTAAAATTTTACGTAATCTTAGGATTTTTTTTTTTTTTTTTTACGTGGCACTAAAACACTGTCGTAGAAAATCAACCCATCCAACACGAGCTGCAGGAATCAGAATTAACTCTCAAACTGTACTTTGATGTCACACAGCGATCAGTGTGTTTAGTGAAAAACACTATACAATAATGACTTGATATGCTTCAAAAAGAAGCACATTTGGGCCTGTCACATCTTACAACTGTGGACTGATCTTAATAACCACCAACATGCGGGTTATAGCTCCTGCTGACAGACGTTTGTCCTGAACAAGAGACGGTCGAACCTCCAGATGTACGTTACAGCACAGATGTTAGCGCTCTTCAGCTGTGGATTTAACTCGGATCGGCTTACATTAACCGGCACAAACACTCGGACAACCTTTAACCCACAGCACACATAAACATCAGCGGGAGACTGAGTTATATGTTTCTACTGAGATACATGAACTTTACTAGTAAACAACATGCTCTACCGCTCCATTTTTGGGGTCACTAAGATTTCTTTTTAAAGAAATTAATACTACTATTCATCAAAGATGCATCAAAGTGATCAAAAGTGAGAGTATAGACAAGATTCTGTTTCAAATAAATGACCGTTTTCACAAAAATATTGTGCAGCGCAATTGTTTTCAACATTGATAATAATCAGAAATGTTTCTTGAGCTTTTCTGAAGGAGGATAATTAATTAGAATCATTTAAAAAAACATATGAATACATTTACATTTAAATAAATAATTTTAAAATAAAATGGCTAATAAAAATGAATAAAACTATTATTTTGTAACATTAACAATGTCTAAAAAAAAGCTAAATAAAAACCTATAAAATGCACAATTAAAAATGAACGATTTTAAAATGATTAAAAAATGCTTACTAAAAATCAATACAATTATAATTTTGTAACATTAAAAATAAATTATAATTTAAATAACAGCTAGCTAATAAAAACCCATTTATATCCAATTAAAATGAACAATTTTAAAATAACGATTTTAAAATAATAGACAAAATAAAATACTTACTAAAAATGTATAAAACTATAATTTAAATAATAGCTAAAAAAACATAATATACTGAATTAAAATGAATGATATACAATAATATGCGAAATAAAATTAATAAAACTGTAAATTTGTCAAAAAAAATTTTTTTTATAATTTATTTAATTTATAAACCCTAAATGTCCAATTAAAATAAATTATTTTTAAAGTAATAACAATCATAACAAAATTCTTACTAAAAATGTATAAAAATATACATTGCTAAGATATAAAATAATTAAAAAAACTAAATAATAGTTAAATTAAAAAAACACAATATGCACAATTAAAATTAACGCTTTTAAAATAATAGATAAAGATATAAAAATAAAAATGAATAAAACTGTAAATTTGTAAGATTAAGAAAAATAGAATTTAAAAATAAAAGCTAAATACAAACCCATAAAATTTCCAATTAAAATTAAACATTTTGAAGTAATTTTTTTAATCATTTGAAATGATAAAAAATACAAAATTTGTAATAATAAAAATAATTCAGAATTTAAATAATGCCTAAATAGAAACCTATAAAATGCAAGATTAAAATGAACTATTTAAAAATAAAAATAAAATGCTTACTAAAAATGTATTAAATCATAGAAATGTACAATTGAAAATAATTTATAATTTAAATAATAGCTAAATAAATAAATAAAAACTAAATAAAATGCTTGTTTAAAATTTATAAAATCATAGAAATGTACAATTAAAAATAGTTTATAATTTAAATAATAGCTAAATAAATAAATAAAAACTAAATAAAACGCTTGTTAAAAATTTATAAAATCATAGAAATGTACAATTAAAAATAGTTTATAATTTAAATAATAGCTAAATAAATAAATAAAAACTAAATAAAACGCTTATTAAAAATGTATAAAATCATAGAAATGTACAATTAAAAATATTTTATAATTTAAATAATAGCTAAATTAAAAAAAAAAACTAAATAAAATGCTTATTAAATACGTAAAAATCATAGAAATGTACAATTAAAATAAATAAATAATAGTGTACCACTAAAGACTGGAGTAATGATGCTGAAAAATTCAGCTTTTCATCAGAAGAATAAATTACATTTCACCTTATATTTACATTAAAAAATGCTATTTGAAATTGTAATTTTATTTTTTAATTTTTTACTGTATTTTTGATCAAATAAACACAGCCTTGGTGAACAAAAGAGACTTCTTTTAAAAACATTAGCAACTCTTACCAACCCCAAACTTTTAAACAGTAGCGTGTGAGTCATTATCCAACATATACATGCGCAAACCCAGTGTTTAGTCGCTCTGTGGTGTATTTTAGCACTGGGTTGTGAATGTTGACACGTTTGCTGTAGTTCTGGTTTGTGAGCGTGAGTTTTCCTTACTGTGGACGGAGCCGATCTTGTTGCTCGTGGCGAAGCGGATCAGCTGATTGCCGGAGTCGTACATGACGAAGATCTGGTCGACGCTCAGCTGTTGGCTCGCCGGAACAGAGCTCATGAGCTCCTCGTGCGGACAGCTCTGGAACTTGATGTTCTGGGTCCACAAGTAGCTGTGAGAGCGAACGCTACCGTCGGGCATGCTAACGCTGTAGTCCCGCCGCGAGGAGGACGTGATCACTGTGAACATCAGACTCAATTAGACAAGATGCTTATAGACATGCAAAATACTTTACACATGTGTTACTGTGGCAGCAACAAACCGCCAAACTCCACCAGATAAAAACATCTGTCAGGCTTTAGGTTGGCTGGAGGAAGCCTAGCTTGTAAGTTTAAAGCAGCTGTAAAAGCTTTTGAACTTTATATAAATAAATTAGACGATTAGCATGTGTGATTAGAATGTAGTTACCATGATTCTAACATTTTTTCAGCACGTTTAGCATGTTTCTAGCATGATTAGCAAGTTTCTAACATAATTAGCATGTTAGCACTAGCCTGATTAATACTAGCATGTTTTTAACATTAATAACAAGCATATTTCTAACATGAATCATGTTAGAAACTAGCATGTTTCTAACATGATTAGCAAATTTTTAGCATGTTTCTAACATGATTAGCAAATTTTTAGCATGTTTCTAGCATGATCAGCAAGTTGCTAACACGTTTCTAACATGTTTCTAGTCTGACTATCAAGTTGTTAACATGTTCCTAGCATGATTAGCAAGTTGTTAACACGTTTCTAACATGTTTCTAGCCTGACTAACAAGTTGCTAGCATGTTCCTAGCATGATTAGCAAGTTGCTAACACGTTTCTAACATGTTTCTAGTCTGACTATCAAGTTGCTAGCATGTTCCTAGCATGATTATAATGTAGTTACCATGATTCTAACATTTTTTTAGCACGTTTAGCATGTTTCTAGCATGATTAGCAAGTTGCTAACACGTTTCTAACATGTTTCTAGCCTGACTAACAAGTTGCTAGCATGTTCCTAGCATTATTAACAAGTTGCTAACATGTTTCTAGTCTGACTATCAAGTTGCTAGCATGTTCCTAGCATGATTAGAATGTAGTTACCATGATTCTAACATGTTTTAGCTCGTTTATCATGTTTCTAGCATGATTAGCAAGTTTCTAACATAATTAGCATGTTAGCACTAGCCTGATTAATACTAGCATGTTTTTTACATTAATAACAAGTTGCTAGCGTTTCTAACGGGTTTCCAACATGATTAACAAGTTGCTAGCCTGTTTTTAGGCTGACTAGCAAAAGTTGTTAGCACGTTTCAAACATGTTTCTATCATGATTAGTAAGTTGCTAGCATGTTTTTAACATTATTAACAAGTTGCTAGCACATTTTATCATGATTAGTAAGTTGCTAGCATGTTTTTAACATTATTAACAAGTTGCTAGCACATTTTATCATGATTAGTAAGTTGCTAGCATGTTTCCATCATGATTACCAATTTGCTAGCATGTTTCTAACATGTGTCTAGCCTGACTAGCAAGTTGCTAGCATGTTTCCATCATGATTAGCAAGTTGCTAGCATGTTTCTAACATGTTTCTAGACTGACTAGCAAGTTGCTAGCATGTTTCTAGCATTATTAGCAAGTTGCTTACATGTTTTTATCATTATTAACAAGTTGCTAACATTTTTCTAACATGTTTCTAGCCTGACTAACAAGTTGCTAATATGTTCCTAGCATGATTAGCAAGTTGCTAACATGTTTCTAGCCTGACTAGCAAGTTGCTAGCATGTTTCCAACATGATTAGCAAGTTGCTAACATGTTTTTAGCATTATTAACAAGTTGTTAACATGTTTCTAACAAGTTTCTAGCCTGACTAACAAGTTGCTAGTATATTCCTAGCATGATTAGCAAGTCGCTAACATGTTCCTACAATGATTAGCAAGTTGCTAGCATGTTCCTAGCATGATTAGCAAGTTTCTAGCATTTTTCTAACATGTTTCTAGCCTGACTAGAAAGTTGCTAGCATGTTTCTAGCATGATTAGCAAGTTGCTAGCATGTTGCTAACATGTTTCTAGCCTGGCTAGCAAGTATCTAACATGTTTCTAGTACGATTAGCAAGTTACTAGCATTACATTAGCATGACTGACAAGTTAGTAGCAGGTTGCTAGCATGATTCTAGTTTATAGGCTTGGCTAGATCGTTAGATATTGGCTAGATATCATCTTGTGGATTATATGTAAATGTCTTTAATGTGAAATATCTTATTCAGGTCAGTACTTAATAAACAATAACATGCATTTAATATGATTGCTCTTATTTTGCTAAAGTAATTAACATTCGTCAGATTCTGAAAGTGTCTTATAGTTGACTGACGGTTGCTGGAGTATTGGTAAATCTGGTTGTAGGGCTGGATCTGAACCGTTGCTCCTGGAGGGACCTCAGGGATCCTGCCGTCCAGTGTAGTGCTGATCAGCAGATGATCGTGTTCATCGATGCCACTGAACTCCTGTCTGATGGTCAGCCGCTCGTTCCCGGGTTGGAAGACCACCTCTGCCTGCCGTGTGAAAACCCCTCCTGCCGAGGTTAGACAAATGTTTTTTAAAACACATAATCATCATTAGATAATTATTTAAAGGTGACAAGAATGTCTTTTTACAACGTTCTACTAACCTTTTTACCGAAAAAAATAACATTAAAATAAAGTTCATTAAGTACAAATAACATAAGGACGTTCCAAAAATCTTAGATGTCAAATTTTTCTTGCAAAAATGCAGTTCAGTCGACTTAAAAAAGTTTAGTCAACTTGAAATGTTAAGTTTTGTTATTTGAGTTGATTCAACTTAACATTTTAAGGCAGCTAGGTAACTTACCCTGCTTTTAAACAAAGCTTTAAAACCCAAGTTTAACAAACCAATTTTTTTAAGTCAACTCAAATATCTAAGTTGTCACTTAGAAACCAGAACCACTAGATGGCAGAAAAATGTGAATATATCTCGAGACAAAGGTCTTCTTAATGATTTTCAGTTTTGTTTAAGATAATTAAAGGAACAGTTTTTAAATAATGAAAGAATATGTAGAAGTATGGTATCTGGGGTAAAAAGCACCTCTGCTGTTCACTGTAAAAAAACAATTTGTTGAGTCAACTTAAAATTATTTGTTACCTGGCTGAAATTTTAAGTTCAGTCGACTCAAAAATGTTTAGTCAACTTGAAATGTTACGTTTTGTTATTTGAGTTGATTCAACTTAAAATTTTAATGCATCTAGGTAACCTGCCCATCTTTTAAACCCAAGTTTAACAAAAAAATTTTTTTAAGTCAACTCAAATATCTAAGTTGTCACTTAGAAACCAGAAGCACTAGATGGCAGAAAAATGTGAATATATCTCGAGACAAAGGTCTTCTTAATGATTTTCATTAAGAATTTTTTTAAGATGATTAAAGAAACAGTTTTTAAATAATGAAAGAATATGTAGAAGTATGGTTTCTGGGGTAAAAAGCACGCTGCTGTTCACTGTAAAAAACAATTTGTTGAGTCAACTTAAAATAATTTGTTACCTGGCTGCCTTAAAATTAAATTTAAAATTAAAGTTCAGTCAACTTAAAAAACTTTCGTCAACTTGAAATGTTGAGTTGTACTAAGTGACAATTTTACGTTGAGTCAACTCAAATATCAAATATATCAATTATAAGTTGTCACTTAGTACAACTTAACATCTCAAGTTGACTAAACTTTTTTGAGTTGACTGAACATAAAATTTTAAGGCAGCTAGGTAACTTTCCCCACCAATTTTGTTAAGTCAACAGGGTAACAAATTATTTTAAGTTAACAAATAGTGTGTTTTTTTTACACTGTTGGGGCTAAAAGGCACAATAATTATAATAAAAGGCTGAATTTTCTATTTGTTTACATGACATTGTTAGATTCAGATGGTAAATACTATATATTATGTTGGGTGTCCATCCTAAAGATAATCTCAATGTTTAGAATGAAATCATCATATTCAAAAACATGCTATTAATCATATAATATATATATATATATATATATATATATATATATATATATATATATATATATATATATATGTGACCCTGGACCACAAAACCAGTCATAAGGTAAAATTTTACAAAACTGAGATATATACATCATATGAACCCTCAATAAATAAGCTTTCTATTGATGTATGGTTTGTTATGATAGGACAATATTTGGCCGAGATACATCTATTTGAAAATCTGGAATCTGAGGGTGCAAACAAATCAAAATACTGAGAAAATCACCTTTAAAGTGATAGGTTTATATTTATATTTTGATAGGTTTACAGTAGGAATTTTACAAAAAATCTTCATGGAACATGATCTTTACTTCATTTCCTAATGATTTTTGACATAAAAGAAAAATCAATAATTTTGACCCATACAATGTATTTTTGGCTATTGCTACAAATATACCCCAGCGACTTAAGACTGGTTTTGTGGTCCAGGGTCACATATATAACAATAACAATATATATATATATAGTTGTTACTACTGTAAATCTATATTAAATTACTATGGGATATCTTCAGTGCTTTCAGAATCCTTACATTTTAAATGATTTCGTTTCTGCATTTTAAAAAATATGTTTTATTTTACCATTTTGATGACAGTATATTTAGTATATTTGTATTTATCAAAATAAGCAGAAAATAGTACCAACTTAATTGTTTTGAGCAAGTATTAACTTAAACGACTTGCACAAAATCTGTTGCTCCATAACAAGCAAAGTGAAAAGCGCATATTTTTCTAAGGGTGTTCCTTTAGCCCCGTTGTACCCAATAAATTGTTATTTTTTTTAGAAAATAAACGATCGTTTCACTAGATAAGATCTTTTTTCCTCGGCTGGGATCGTTTAGAGCCCTTTTGAAGCTGCATTTAAACTGCATTTTGGAAGTTCAAACTCAGGGCACCACTGAAGTCCACTATATGGAGAAAAATCTTGAAATGTTTTCTTCAAAAAAAATTATTTCTTTACGACTGAAGAAAGACATGAACATCTTAGAAGACAAAGGGGTGAGTAAATTAAAGTTTTAAGAAGGTTCCATAAAGAATTGGGCAGGGGAAGAGTGCAAATCCTGGAGCGTGAGCATGTGTTTTCACTTCAGCAGCTGGAACTGAGTCTCAAAGGAAATTTTTGAGTGCAGATAAAGGTGAATGTTTTTTTTTTTTCAGAGAATCTGAAGCATGAGCCTTCAGGTTTGAGATTTCAGAACAGCTTACTGATTATGAATGATTGCAGTATTATGATCAAAGGATTCAGATTTGTTGATCAGGTCTCACCGATGATGCTGAAGCCGTTCTGGTAGTCGGGTTGCTCCAGAGCGAACGCCCATCCGATGGCCTCGCCTAGAGCGGGAAGGGGCTGCAGAGACGGGCCCACGCTGGACGGGATGCTGCTGATGGCGATATACGCCCGACCGTCGTTCGCGACCACGTACGAGTGCAGGTCGTTGTTGGAAAACTCCACGGGAGACGGAGAATCACCGACGAAGATCCTGCCGTTGACCTTTCCGTTCATCCTCTGCGGCTTGCCTGGAGATTCGGAAAATTGAGGGATCATTATTGTTGCTTGGTAAGAATGGACGAAGGAAGTTTATATAATATAGCCAAATGCATAATATTGATTAGGACCAGGTTTATTATCATTAACTAAAACAAAAACATTAAAAACTGGTATAATTTCATTACTTGAAATGAAATGAAATAAACAAATAAATAAATAACACAGAAATAAATAATAAATAAATTTTAGTTTGTTTTTGAAGCAACATATCTCATTTATAATAAAATAATTTTAAACTTATAAAATATCTAAAAATGAAACAAAAAATATAATAAAATAAAACAAAAATCATAGATATTTAAAAATACTAATAATCAAAATGACTATATTTATATATATAAAACGTATTCAAAATATTCAAAACTCATTTTCAAAATTTTGTGAGTGGTGCAGTTTAATGTTACAGTTTTTATTATTTTGAAAACCTTTTTTATTTTTTCTTGTCATTTTATTTGACTTAAAAGTTTTAGTAATTTTATTGTATGTTTTTCTTTTCAATTTTAGTAAATATGTCTGTATAGTTTATTTTTTTAATTTTAAATAATTTAAATTTGTCATTTTATTGTATTTTATTTTGGTTAACATTTATTTAAAGTAACAAAAGTTTTTTAATGGTTTGTCTCATTTTCATTATAATAAAATAATTTTAAACTTAATTTAATAAAATGTAGTTTAAAATAACTAAAACACTCAAATAAAATTATAAATGTTAGCAATAACTATGAAATAAAAATTCTAATAATCAAAATGAGTTTAATATAATAGTTTGTATTAATATTTTGAAAACTTTTATTTATTTTAATATTTTTCCTTGTCATTTTATTTGGCTTAGTTATAGTAATTTTGTTGTATGTTTTTTGTCAATTTTAGTAAATATGTCTACATAGTTTAATTTCTTTAATTTTTTTCTTTTAAGTATTAGTTATTTTAGTACTTTAACTTTAGACAACAATTTAACAAAAACAATTATTTGGAGGCAAACCGAAATAAAATAAGTTAAAGTTTTTTTATATATATTTTATTGTATTTTATTTCAGTTAACATTTATTTGAAGTAACAAAAGTTTTTTTTAATGGTTTGTCTTATTTTCATTATAATAAAATAATTTTAAACTTAATTTAATAAAATTTTGTTTAAAATAACTAGGTTTATTTTTTTTTTATCTTAGTTTAGTTTTTAATCAGTTTTTAG
The DNA here is from genome assembly GCF_049309525.1 of Garra rufa. NCBI lineage: Eukaryota > Metazoa > Chordata > Actinopteri > Cypriniformes > Cyprinidae > Garra > Garra rufa. The sequence continues at coordinate 2,223,500 of NC_133380.1, read as the reverse complement.
CTTTTTAAAAATATTGCTTTACAGTTTTTAATTATTTTTAATTTTACTTTTAGTTATTTTAATGCTTCAGCTAAACAAAAATTTTAAATTTGACTGAAATTTGAAAAATATTTTGAATTCGTTTTTATTTTAATTTTTTTAATTTAAATTTTCAGTTTTAGCTGATTTTGTGTATTTTATAAATCATGTTTTTAAAAATAAATTTTTTTTATTTAAGTTTTAGCTCTAGTTTTTTTTTTGTTTCAGTTTAACAAAAATTAGAAATGCTGCCATACCTAAAAAATTAAATAAAATAATTACAAATATATATTTTATATTATATTTAATTTTATTTCAAAAGAGATTATTTTTATTGTTAATTAAATGATTGTACTGAAATAAAAAAAACTATAATAAAATGTATAAAAAAAATAAATAGACATATTTTTAAAGTTAAAATGAGCCATATAAATGATAAATAAAATGACACAGTGTTATTTTAGCATTATTAAAATATGCTATTTTTTTATTTAAATTTTATATTTTTAATAATTTATTTATACATGACAAAAAAAAATTATTTAAAAAAAATATAAAAATTAATTTATAACATTTATTCATTTGTTTATTTGTAAATACGTGTGTGTATATTATATATAAAAGAACAAATAAAAAAATTGATTAAAAAAAATAAAAAATAAACAAAAATAACCCTGGTTGTGATGCAATTGTAAACTCACCTTCGGCGACACAATCCTTGCCATTGCCGTAATAACCGGGTTTGCAGTGACAGCAGTATCCGCTGGTGTAATCTCTGCAGTCGGCGAACACAGAGCACTTGTGCTTGTTGCTGGAGCACGTCTCGTAATTATAAGAAAACACTGGTAAAAAAAAATCAAAGAAAAATGTGATAAACTCACACAATTTAGACAATCTGGTCTGAATACAACCAGTTCGTTTCTCTCACCGTCGACGTTCAGCTCGTCCTCATCGATGATCACCACCTGCGGTACCTGTGCGATCTGCGGTCGTTGAGGCGTTTGCGGTCGCCGCGGTTGAACGTATCGATCATGAGGCTCATCAGGAGTAGAGGACTCTGCGAACGGCTCTGGACTGGTGCTGAGTCTTTCATTCAGAGGTTCGGGGGTCTGATGCTCCTCGTGACGTCCAGACCATGGGGCCGACGGCTCAGGAGCCGGAGTGTCCACCATAGTCTCCTCAGACGTGACGTCTGTGATCGCTGTGACTGTTGCAATCTCCGTGACCTCCGTGACCTCCGTGACCTCTCCAGGTGTGATGGAGGTGAAAAGCGAAGACCCAATCTGGTAGACCCAAACACCAGGAAGGCCCGAGTTCGTCTCCCTGAGAAGATTGAAGAGGAGTTGCAACACATTAATATATTATATTATTAGCTTGGCTTGAGAAAATTCATCAAATTGAAGATTAAAAATCATCAAAGTCCCATAGACTTACATTGAGGGAATGTTCAACTAAGCCGACATTATTCAAACTCCAAAAAAAAAATTTAAAAAACGTTTAAACTGTTTATTTGAACTAGTTTAAATGATTGTACTGAAAAAAAAAACGGTAACACTTTACAATAAGGTTCATTAGTTAACCACATTAGTTAACATGAACTAATAATGAACTGGACTTATACAGCATTTATTAATCTGTGTTAATGTTAATTTCAACATTTACTAATGCATTATTAAAATTTTGTTAACATTAGTTAATGCAGTGTGAACTAACATGAACAAACAATAAACAACTGTATTTCCGTTAACTAATGTTAATAAAGATTAGTAAATACAGTAACAAATGTATTGCTCATGGTTAGTTCATGTTAGTTAATACAGTAACTAATGTTTAATTAATGAACCTTATTGTAAAGTGTTACCAAAAAAACCTATGATATAATGTATAAAAAAATATATCGACATATTTTTAAAGTTAAAACGAGCCATATAAATGATAAATAAAATGACACAGTGTTATTTTAGCATTATTAAAATATGCTATTTTTTATTTAAATTTTATATTTTTTATAATTTATTTATATATGACCAAAAAATGTATATTTAAAAAAATTATGTATGTAAATCATTAATATATTAAAATTAATTTATAACATTTATTCATTTTTTATTTGTAAATATGTGTGTGTATATTATATATAAAAGAACAAATAAAAAAATACACAGCAAAGTCTAACTAAAAATTGAAAAAAATAAATACATTCCCCAAATTTCTGTTGATTTGTTTGCAAAGGGGTTATTAAAGTAAAATACAAGCATAAAAAAACCTGTTGGTGTTTTAAAACATTAATCATTTTCATATGTGACCCTGGACCACAAAACCAGTCTTAAGTCGCTGGGGTATATTTGTAGCAATAGCCAAAAATACATTGTATGGGTCAAAATTATAGATTTTTCTTTTATGCCAAAAATCATTAGGAAATTAAGTAAAGATCATGTTCCATGAAGATTTTTTGTAAAATTCCTACTATAAATATATCAAAATGTAATTTTTGATTAGTAATATGCATTGTTAAGAACTTAATTTTGAAAACTTTAAAGGTGATTTTCTCAGTATTTTGATTTGTTTGCACCTTCAGATTCCAGATTTCCAATAGATGTATCTCGGCCAAATATAGTCCTATCCTAACAAACCATACATCAATAGAAAGCTTATTTATTGTGCTTCATATGTTGTATACATCTCAGTTTTGTAAAATTTAACCTTATGACTGGTTTTGTGGTCCAGGGTCACGTATATTACCTTTTATGAACAACTTACTAGCTGAAGAACTTGAGGGCGCCCAAATTATTAAGACACAAAACTAGACTAAAAAGGCACTTACTGTGCGAGAGCGCTGACCGACTCCTCTGTGTCCTGAGTGATGCGATAGTAGGATCCCTGAGTGCTCGCCCACCCGAACCAGCCCGCCACCTTCCCCTCGTTAAAGCCGACTTCAACCAGCTGATCTTCATCATTGATGAGCGTGGAGCCGAACTGCATGTTTTCCTCTGGATACAGCAGGATGGCGTAAGATGCGGTCTCCAGGTTTGCTACAACGAGCTGGAACGTGTTTCTCTGCAACAGAGTCACAACAAGTTTGCATTTCAGAAAGGAATGACAATATTGTCTGTTTAGAGCTGCTTTGCAGATGAATTGAATTTGCATAACTGAAGAACTTTGCAACATTAACACTTTCTTCCATAGTGCATGAAAAAATATGTCGTTTTTTAATGCAATATGCAAGAATATGCAACATTGTTCTCTTGTGATATGCAAAGAAATGCAGTGCTTTATTGCAATATGAAAGAATATGTAGTTTTTGTTAATGCAGTATGTAGAAATATGCAGTTATTGCTTTGAAATATGCAAGAATATGACTTTTTTTATGCAATCTGCAAGCATATGTAGTTTTTGTTAATGCAGTATGTAAAAATATGCAGTTATTGCCTTGTAATATGCAAGAAATGCAGTGCTTTATTGCAATATGCAAGAATATTGTTACAGTTCTGTCAGTTTATGTCTTAGTCATGTCATGTATTTGGTTTCTCCCATTGTCTTCCCCCGTTAATCTGTCTGCTTTGGTTTAGTCCTCGTTTGTGTAATCACCGTCACCTGTGTTTGATTTATCAGTCATCTATGTCACCTGTGTCTTATTATTAGTCTGTCCTTATAAGTCTGTCTGTGAGTTCAGTTCCCTGTCGGTCCTTTTGTCTGAATAGATGTGTGTGATGTTCCTGACTTGTTCCTGCCTTGTTCCAATCGAAGATTTATATTAAATATATTGTATATTGTAATCCTTGTCGTCCGTCTCGTCAACTCCTGCACGCACCCCTAACATAAGGACCGACCTAAACAGTCACAGCGTTTTTCCCCTGCGTTTATTTTCCGTTTTTGTCTCAGTGTTTTTGTTTTTTTGGTTATGGATGATCCCAATGTCCTCATCATCCTTCTGGAGCAGGGGAACCGCTCTCTCGAGGACCACACCAGAGACTTCGTCCACCTCGTGCCTTACACGCACTACCCGGACAGCTGCCTGTGCACATTCTACCGAAATGGACTTAACAACACCATCAAGGCGCAGCTGTCCGGGGAGGGTCCTCGAGAGAGCATCGCTGATTACATCGAGTGGGTGTTGGTGTCCAGCAGAGCTTCCTTGACCATGGAGGATGACACCAGCCCCACTCATGACCCAGAGAGCAGCAAACCATCACCCCGACACGCAGAGTGGGAACCCGAGCGCACCGCGGATGCAGGACTAGAGCCGCGAGCGACAGAGCCAGAGTCCTCTCCGGCTGATCAGGTGCGTGAGTCGGAGTCTACATCTCTGACGGTGGATTGCGACGTGGAGCTAGGGAGGGAAATGGAGAGCCCTACCCACTGCAACTCCGCTGGGGGTGAGCTGGATATCTCTGGGGACTTAATTGACTTTGTTTCTGAGACTGTGGATATTGACACGCCGGATTTAATAGACTTTTTCTCTGAGCCACTGACGCGCATTGACTTCCCTCCCACCCGCCCTCATCTGTCCGAATCTGCCTGGTTCCCGCTGGTTCCGCCCAGCCGCCCTGAGTCCCCGCTGGTTCCGCCCAGCCGCCCTGAGTTCCCGCTGGTTCCGCCCAGCTGTCCTAAGTTCCCCAAGTCAGCAGTCAGTCCCCTTGCTCACCCTCAGCCCACCATCTCTGCAGTGGGCTCGCCGCAGGGATGCCTACTCACTTCGGTGGCAAGGCTGGAGGTTCCCTCAGCTCCGCCTCCAGCCTCCGAATCCAGACCTCCACCTCGGTCCTCCGACCCTGCGGCTCCACCACGGCTCTCAGCGCCCTCCTCTCCACCGTCGCCCGTCGGTCCACCAGCTCCACCGGGCTCCATCGTCTTTCCGGCTCCGCCCTGGTCAGTCGTCACCCCATCGGATCCTCAGGACTCTGCTCCTCCGGCTGCGCCTCGTCACGCCGTCCCACCGGCTCCTTGGGACTCCTCCTTCCTGCGGGCACACCCTCCATCCTCTGTCGCTCCGGCTCCGCCGCGGATCTCCGGGACTCCGTCTCCGCCTCGGCCGCCAGAGCCCGTTCCGCCTTGGCCCTCCGGATCCGCGGTGTCGCCCTGGATCTTCGGCTCTCCATCTCCGCCTCGGGTTCCTCTGCCAGCTGCTCTGCCTCTGTCGGTCGGCCCCACGGAGTCGGCGGTCCGTCCTCCACCATGGCTCCTCCCTCCGTCGGCTCCTCCGTGGGCCGTCATCCTGGCTGCGATCTGGGTCCTGTTCTCCTGCTTCAGGTCCCTCCTGTGTCTTCCCTGGCTCCTCCCTCCGTCGTCGCCCCCATGGACTGTCTTTTTTGCCCGTTGGACTTGTGTTCTGGTCCTCCTCCGGGGGTTGCGTCCTCCGCCGGAGCCCCCTCCCTTATTGACTCTATTTTCCTGGTTTTCCGCCCCTCTCGTTTTTTCGTTTTTTCTACGGCGCGAGGACGCGCCTTTCCGGAGGGGGGCGTAATGTTACAGTTCTGTCAGTTTATGTCTTAGTCATGTCATGTATTTGGTTTCTCCCATTGTCTTCCCCCGTTAATCTGTCTGCTTTGGTTTAGTCCTCGTTTGTGTAATCACCGTCACCTGTGTTTGATTTATCAGTCATCTATGTCACCTGTGTCTTATTATTAGTCTGTCCTTATAAGTCTGTCTGTGAGTTCAGTTCCCTGTCGGTCCTTTTGTCTGAATAGATGTGTGTGATGTTCCTGACTTGTTCCTGCCTTGTTCCAATCGAAGATTTATATTAAATATATTGTATATTGTAATCCTTGTCGTCCGTCTCGTCAACTCCTGCACGCACCCCTAACAAATATGCAGTATTCAAAATATGCAGTTATTGTCTTGAAATATGCAAGAATATGCAGTTTTTTATTGCATTATGCAAGATATGCCGTTTTTTAATGCAATATGCAAGAATATGTAGTTTTTGTTAATGCAGTATGTACAAATATGCAGTTATTGCTTTGAAATATGCAAGAATATGACTTTTTTATGCAATCTGCAAGCATATGTAGTTTTTGTTAATGCAGTATGTAAAAATATGCAGTTATTGCTTTGAAATATGCAAGAATATGCAGTTTTTTATTGCAATATGCAACATTATTGTCTTGTAATATGCAAGAAATGCAGTGCTTTATTGCAATATGCAAGAATATGCAGCATTCAAAATATGCAGTTATTGTCTTGAAATATGCAAGAATATGCCGTTTTTTAATGCAATATATAAGAATATGTAGTTTTTGTTAATGCAATATTTAAAAATATGCAGTTATTGCTTTGAAATATGCAAGAATATGCTGTTCTTTATTGCATTATGCAAGAAAATGCCATTTTTAATGCAATTTGCAAAAATATGTAGTTTTTGTTAATGCAATATTCAAAAATCTGCAGTTATTGCCTTGACACGTGCAAGAATATGCAGTTTTTATTGCAATATGCAAGAATATGCATTTTTTTATTGCAATGTGCAAGAATATGGCATTTTTTATTGCAATATGGAAAAATATTCAAAGTTATTGTTTTGTGCTGTGCAATAATATGCAGTTCTTGCATATCACAAGACAATAACGTTGCATATTGCAATAAAGCACCACATTTTCTTGCATATTTAAAAAAATAACTGCATATTTTTGGATACTGCATTAACAAAAACTACATATTATTACTCATCACAAAACAATAACTGCACATTCTTCAATATTGCAACAAAAAACTGCATATTCTTGCATATTTCAAGACAATAACTGTTTTTTTTTAATACTGCATTAAAAACGGCATATTATTGCACATCACAAAACAATAACTTTGCATATTTTTCCATACTGCAGTAAAAAAACTGCACATTCTTACATTTAGCAAAACAATAGATCTGCATATTTTTGCATATTGCAATACAATCTGCATTTTCTTGCATATTTCAAGGCAATAAAGTTGCACATTCTTGCATATTGCATAAAAAAATCTGCCTATTCTTGCAAATTTCAGGGCAATAACGTTGCATATTACAATTAAAAACTGCATATTATTGCACGTCACAAAACAACAACATTGTATAATCTTGCATATTGCAATAAAAAAACAGCATATTCTTGCATATTTCAAGAAATAACTGCATAGTTTCGAATACTACATTAAAAACCGCATATTACACATCACAAAAAAAACTTTGTATATTCTTCAATACTGCAATAAAAAAACTGCATATTTTTGAATATTGCGATAAAACACTGCATTTTCTTGAATATTGCAAGACAATAATGTTACATATTCTTGCATATTGCAATAAAAAATGGCATATTCTTGCATATTTCAAGACAATAACTTTGGATGTTTTTGCAAATTGCAATAAAAAATGGCATATTCTTGCATAATGCAATGAAAATGTATATAAAGGTAATCTGACTGGTAGATGCTGTTGTGCCTGCTTCATAACTAACTTTAGTAAGTGCAAAACATTCAGACTTGAGGAATGTACCGTAAATCCATCTCCATCTCCTCTTCCGAGTTCACCTTGAGGCAAGACGTTCTCCCAGGTGACGATGACGGCGTGAGTGGGTTTTATCCCACCATCTAAAGGAAACGCTTGGCCAATGTGCTCTGCAGCTCTTTGGAGAACATCAGGGCTTTTATCCTGGCGGAAATAGACATGACCGGCCCCATCGGTGGTGTCCAGATCTCCCAGGAAGGCTGCAATCATACCAAAACTGGCTGGCATCTTCCCCAGGTACTCAGACTCATCGGTGGGTTTGGTCAGCGAGATGAAGCCATTGGTGTTGACCTGCAGAGAACACCACCAGAGAAACCAATTTGTATGTGTTCTGCAATTTTTATGACAGTGGTTAGGAAAGACACTGATATGTAGAAGTAAAACAAATTAGTTTTGAATTAAACAACACCCTGAGTGCTAATGTAATACACTTACATGCATAACTTTAAGGAACAACAATTCATATCGTGTGGCTAGTTGAGGAGTGGTAAAAAAGGTGAAAAAAAATCTGTGTATTTTGTATACTGCAGTAAAAAACTGCAATTTAAAAAAGGCACATATTTTGGAATATTGCAAAAAAAAAAAAAAAAATTTGCATATTCATGCATACTGCCAAAAAAACAAACAACAAAAAAATAAACTTTTTTTGTAAAATGTTTTACATTTTGCAATAAAAACATAGCAAATTCTTGCATATTGCAAGACAAAAACACTGCATATTGCAAAATGCATGTTCTTGCATACTGCACTAAAAATGTTGCATAATAAAATAAAAAAGTTGTATATTCTTGCATAATGCAAAAAAACTAAAAATTGCACAAAAATGTCATATTTTTGCATATTGCAATAAAATGCATATTCGTGCATACTGTAATTTCAGAAGTTAAATAATCTTGCATTTTGCAATATAAAAATATGTTGCATATTATCGCATATTAAAATAAAAACTTGCCATATTCTTGCATATGGCACAACTTTTTTTTTTACATATTTTTAAACTTTTGGCAATAGAAACCTACCATATTCTTGCATATTGCAATAAAAACTCGCCATCTTCTTGTGTATTGCAATATAAAATGTTGCATACTCTTGCATATTCCAATAAAATGTTGCATATTCTTGCATACTGCAATTTAAAAATCTGCGTATTCTTGCATTATGCAATCAAATGTTGCAAATTATTGCATATTACAATAAAAACTTGATTTTTTTTGTTTATTGCAATAAAAATGCATATTCTTGCATATTGAAAAATAAAATGTTGCATATTCTTGCATGTTGCAATAAAAACTCGCCACATTCTTGCATATTGCAATATAAAATGTTGCATACCCTTGCATATTTCAATAAAAACTCACCATATTCTTGCATACTGCAATTTAAAAATCTGCATATTCTTGCATTATGCAATATAAAAATGTTGCAAATTATTGCATATTACAAAAAACCTTGATTTTTTTTTATTGCAATAAAAATGCATATTCTTGCATACTGCAATTTAAAACGTAGCATATTCTTGTATTTTGCAATATAAAAATGTTGCATCTTCTTGCATATTGCAATAAAACATATTCCTGCTTATTGCAATAAAAATGTTGCATATTTTTGCATATTGCAATAAAACTGTTTAAGACACAAAAGCAATGTTAGCAATTACAGTTTCCAGCTGAAATCAATAAAGGGATCAATAAAGCATTAAAACAGATCTGCTTGTAAACAATTGTAAAAACCTTCTTATAAAGGCAGTGGTTTTAAATAGCAAGCTTAAGTTTTGCTTTGTTTAGTAATAAATCATACAAGTAAGAATCAATAGTTTGTGACTCTTTTAGCTGTCCTTGAGTTAAATCACTGTCTGTTCTGAAAAACTACTGCACATTATTATCTTTTTTCAGCAGGAACAGACACCACATTATCATCATCATCCTTGACGCCTAAAACAACCAGCGATGATTTTCTGTGATCGTTCTCTTCTAATGGTGATGGTGCTTGTTACAGTCAAATGCCTTCACACTTCAAACGGTGTTGTGTCATTTAAACTCAACGTGTTTGTGTGTGTAAAAGCTTTTCCTTAACGAGTTTCTGGCAACTATTTAAAGTAAAACTGCAGGGGAGCCGCAAAACGTGTGAGAAGAAGGTCTCCTCCAAACTCTTACTGCTTGGGTTCAAATGTAAAAGATCAAGCAATAATGGCAAACAAACAAAGAATTAACAAAGCACAATAGTTCTGATAAAAAACCCAGACGGTCTTCCCAGGATCTTGAACCTCAAATAACCGCGGACGCTCTTTACACCAAAGTGTCAAAATCAAACCCACACAATGGTGTTCGGCATCTGCTGGTTGTTGAGCCACTAACCCGACATGCACGAGTCTGATACAGCTATTAAAACACAAGACTGAAACCATTTCAATCCAATGCATTTCCTGTAGCAACAACAGGCTTTAAAGTTCAAAGTAATGTTTTTCAAAACCGTTCAAGCACCAAAACCACTACATATTTTTGAATTTTGCAATAAAAACTCGCCATATTCTTGCATATCACAATAAAAATGCATATTCTTGCATACTGCAATTTGAAGAGTTGCATATTCTTGCATATCGCAATATAAAATGTTGCATGTTCTTACATATTGCAATAAAAACATTGCAAATTCTTGTATATTGCAAGACAAAAACACTGCATTTTCTTGCATTTTGCAATTTAAAATGTTGCATATTTGTGCATATTGCAATAAATGATGCATATTCTTACATATTGCAAAACAAATGCATATTCTTGCATAATGCAAAAAAAGCACACAAAAAAGCAACAACCTTGGCATATTTTGTATACTGGAATGAAAAACTTGCCATACTGTATTCTTGCATACTGCAATTTAAAAAGTTGCATATTCTTGCATATTGCAATAAGTGTAGCATATTCTTGCATATTGCAATACAAATGCATATTCTTGCATAATGCAAAAAGAAAAAAAGCAACAACCTTGGCATATTTTGTACTGCAATGAAAAACTTTCCATATTCTTGCATACTGCTATTTAAAAAGTTGCATATTTATATATGCAATTGCAATGTTTCTTGCATATTGCAAGACAAAAACACTGCATATTCTTGCATTTTGCAATATAAAAATGTTGCATATTCTTGCATTTTCTAAAAAACTTGCCATATTCTTGCATATTGCACAACAACTTTACATATTTTCGAATTTTGCAATAAAAAATGTTGCATATTCTTACATATTGCAATAAAAACATTGCAAATTCTTGTCTACTGCAAGACGAAAACAGCATATTCTTGCATTTTGCAATATAAAAATGTTGCATATTCTTACATATTGCAATAAATGTAACATATTCTTGCATATTGCAATACAAATGCATATTCTTGCATAATGCAAAAAAAAAAATCAACAGCCTTGGCATATTTGTGTATACTGCAATGAAAAACCTGCCATATTCTTGCATATTCCAAAAAAACGAATTTTCTTGCATACTGCACAAACATTTCACATATTTTTGAAGTGTGCAATAACAATTCACCATATTCTTGCATACTGCAATTTAAAAAGTTACATATTCTTGCATATTGCAATAAAACACTGCAAATTTGTGCACATTGCAAGACAAAAACACTGCATATTCTTGCATTTTGCATTATAAAAATGTTGCATATTCTTGCATTTTCTAAAAAACTTGCCATATTCTTGCATATTGCACAACAACTTTACATATTTTCGAATTTTGCAATAAAAATGTTGCATATTCTTACATATTGCAATAAAAACATTGCAAATTATTGTATATTGCAAGACGAAAATAGCATATTCTTGCATATTGCAATACAAATGCATATTCTTGCATTTTCCAAAAAGCTTGCCATATTCTTGCATATTGCACAAAAACTTTACATATTTTCAAATGCTGCAATAAAACTTGCCATATTCTTGCATATTGCACAAAAAAAATCATATATTTGATTGAGTTTCTGGCAACTATTTAAAGTAAAAACTACAGGGGAGCCACAAAACGTGTGAGAAGAAGGTCTCCTCCGATTCCTTACTGCTTGGGTTCAAATGTAAAAGATCAAGCAATAATGGCAAACAAACAAAGAATTAACAAAGCACAATAGTTCTGTTACAAAACCCAGACGGGCTTCCCAGGATCTTGAACCTCAAATAACCGCGGACGCTCTTTACACCAAAGTGTCAAAATCAAACCCACACAATGGTGTTCGGCATCTGCTGGTTGTTGAGCCACTAACCCGACATGCACGAGTCTGATACAGCTATTAAAACACAAGATTGAAACCATTTCAATCCTATGCATTTCCTGTAGCAACAACAGGCTTTAAAGTTCAAAGTAATGTTTTTCAAAACCGTTCAAGCACCAAAAGTGCTTAGAAAAACCCTGAAGGCCCGATAACCGTGCTTTTATCCTAAAGAGATGCATGCATGAGTGACTGAAGACCAATAAACATTAGGTATTGACTCAAGAGTGATGGAGATGTGTAGAGTCTGACAGCTGAAACAAACGTTTAAAGGATTAACACAGTTCTCTTGGGTCATTTGCAGTTTCGTCAAGTGATCTTATGGAAGACGTCTCTGTTTCTAAGAGTCGAAATAATTCACACAAGTCTCAAATTACACAATAGATTCTGCTGTTATTTAGAGGCATTTGAAAGTATATTCTTGCATATTGCAATACAAACATTGCAAATTCTTGCATATCGCCATAAAACTTGCCATATTCTTGCATATTGCAAAAAAATTAATTCACATATTTTTTTAACTTTGCAATATAATCCTACCATATTCTTGCATTTTGCAATATAACATTTTTGCAAATTCTTTCATATTGCAAAAAAAAACCTTTGCATCTCCTTGCATATTGCAATAAAAAAACTTTGGATGGTCTTGCATATTACAAGACAAACATATTGCATATTCTTATCTTTAAATATTGCAAATTTTATTCAGTGTAAAAATTGTGAGTAAATTCTTTTTTTTTTTAATATTCAATAAATCACAAATGACTGAAAAAGTCAAGCAAATAAAAAAAAACTGGGATTCTTGCATGTTGCAAGACAAAAAACTGCATATTTTTGCAGTAACAATCTGTATATATTCTTGCATATTACAAAAAACCTTGCATCTTCTTGCATACTGCAATAAAAAACTTAGTCTTGCATATTAAAATATTCAATAAATCACAAATGACTGAAAAAGTTACGCAAATTAAAAAAAAGACTGGGATTATTGCATATTGCAAGTCAAATATTCTTACAAAAAAAAATCTTTTTGGATATTGCAATTAAAACTTTGGATAGTTTTGCATATTGCAAGACAAAAATATTGCATATTCTTATCATATTGGAAAAAATGTGAGTAAAAAATAAATTTTAAATATTCAATAAATCACAAATAACTGAAAAAGTCAACATTCAGCTTATAAAACTTACAAAAAACTCACAAACTTCAGCTCTTAAAACTTGTTGCGACAAAAATCAGAACAATTGTGCTATTTAATTAATTAACAGAAACTATAAGCATTGGCTCTTCAATATTACTGTGAATAATGGAGGGTTTTAGAGTCGTAAAGGTTAAGATCCACTGTTAAACTTCAGCTTGTCTCACATCGCTACAGAAATTAAAGATGATAACTCTTGGCTTCATAGAAGATGGGCTGTAAATTGAGCACAGATCCGAGCGCTGACCTCACTAATCAACCCCCATCAGCCCTTGCAGCTGCTCCTCACAGCGGGAGGAGGGCCGGTCTACATGCATCGCCTCAGGGGAGGCCAGGAGATATCAAAGCCACCTGGACGAGTGAAACAATCTCGACCCGGACGGCAGGAGTACGGGAAACAAATAAGAAGTTAAAGAAGAAACAGATCGCGTCTATTGCATCGCTCGAATTCCTCTGAGGAAATCCCGAAAACAAGACAAAGCGGAAATTAAACCCTATAGAGTTGTAAAGCTCTGCCTGCTACTGACAGATTTCCCTACAGCAAGACTTCTCAACTAAAAAAGTCAGAAAAACAGAAAAATAAAATAGAAAAAAAATTATTATAGAGTTCAAACGTTTTTAGCATAAACATGGGTGCAAATTTAGACAGTTGGTGGCGCTAGAGGGATTGAGGTAGAGACTCCAAATTTGGTGTGGTTAATGTTCAGTCTGTCCTCTATCTGTGTGCCAAATTTCATAACTTTTTGCCATATTTTTCTATGGGATATAGACTTACAAGTGGAAGATGAAGAAGAGCTTTAACAGATACAATAGGTGCTTACACACCATTGGTAAATGGCTCCTAAAATGACTGAATCCAATATTTGGTGAAAATATGAGAATAATAAGAGATGTACACGCAATTTTTAAAAGGCTGGTCATTTGTGACTGGGTTTTGACACAAGTTTAAGTGAAATCTAGTCATTTAAACAACACTGTTGAGAAATATAATGTACGGCTTTTATTTTAATTAGTAGTTTCTCTGATTTCAGGCAGAATTATTATAACATGATGGAATTACTTACTGTGGTTGAATTACTTATGTCATGGTAAATATTTAGTTGAAAACTATTATCAAAAACAGTTTGGTTAAAAATTACTTATTTGTTGGTAAAGATTTTGGTTGAAAATGACTTATTTTATGGTTAAGATGTTGTTGAAAACGACTTATTTCTTGGTAAAGAATTTGGTTGAAATTACTTTTTTCTTGGTAAAGAATTTGGTTTAAAATACTTATTTCACGCTAAAGATTTTGATTGAAAATACTTAGTTTATGGTAAAGATTTTGGTTGAAAATAAAAATTTTTAGGGTAAAGATTTTGGTTGAAAACTGCTTATTTTACTGTAAAGATTTTGGCTGAAAATTACTTATTTTACTGTGAAGATTTTAGTGGAAAATTGCTTATTTTACTATAAAAACTTTGGCTGAAAATTACTTATTTTACTGTGAAGATTATGGTTGAAAATTACTTTTTTTACTGTGAAGATTTTAGTGGAAAATTGCTTATTTTACTATAAAAACTTTGGCTGAAAATTACTTATTTTACTGTGAAGATTATGGTTGAAAATTACGTATTTTACTGTAAAAACTTTGACTGAAAATTACTTATTTTACTGTGAAGATTTTGGTTGAAAATTACTTATTTTACTGTGAAGATTATGGTTGAAAATTACGTATTTTACTGTAAAAACTTTGAAAATTACTTAATTTACTGTAAAGATTTTGGTTGAAAATTACTTAATTTACTGTCAACATTTTGGTTGAAAATTACTTATTTTACTGTGAAGATTTTGGTTGAAAATTACTTATTTTACTGTAAAGATTTTGGTTGAAAATTACTTATTTTACTGTAAAGATTTTGGCTAAAAATGACTTGTATCATGGTAGAGATTTTGGTTGAAAGTTACTGTTGTCATAGTAAAGATTTTGGTTGAAAATCACTTAAATCATAGAAAAGATTTTGGTCATATTGTCAATGTCTAAGTCATTTAAACATGTAGCTCCTAGAAGGTCAAAACGCTTTCTATAGCTTTTGTTGTTGACGTCCAGTCTACAACCAAGGTCTAGAAGAAAACCATCTGAGCTGTACCTCACAATCCTGAACTAATCCTGAACTTAAATGAAGTTAGAATGGGAATGGGAGCTCCTCCTACTTTTTTATTGTGTTCTAACCAGGTAACATGGCAACCTTTGTTGGAGACGGTCCATCAGGAATGTAAATGCTGTTGGAAATGAATGGACCACAGCAGGACAGGAGGAAGTGCTTATTTAAACCTCTGGGCTGGAGCCATCAAAGTCACCACAGATCTACACTGAAGCCTCTGGCAAAACGTCAACGATGCATGGAGACAAAACG
Organism: Garra rufa; assembly: GCF_049309525.1. Classification (NCBI taxonomy): domain Eukaryota; kingdom Metazoa; phylum Chordata; class Actinopteri; order Cypriniformes; family Cyprinidae; genus Garra; species Garra rufa. Next base: position 2,208,137 of record NC_133380.1, on the reverse strand, counting down.
AGAAGGCCATCACTGATTCAACATACAATGGCACTTCTGTCTAGAGAACGATGTACAAAAGAACGTCTTGACTTCTGTTTCTAAGAGCTAGTGTTTTCTGATCCATTTGCAATCATAGGAACATTCCCATGAGTTCACTCCAACATCCCACTCCAAACTTAAGGAGGGATTCATTGGCTATCAGTGGACATGCCATATGGAAAACATCATTCCAAAAGGAAGTTGTGAGATATCGCTAGACACTTAGTATATAAAAACCAACTGCTCTAGCAGATTTGAGTACTACGTCATCATAAGTTGGACGCTATCCTAGACACTGAATATTATATTAGCTAACCATTCTGGTCAATGCTTCCAAGCTGATTAATTAAAGTGAGAAGCATTTTGTATATTGGAGCCAATGATTGTTGAGATGATTAGTAAAAAATTATCGTTTTGAGCTGCTGGAAAAACAGAAGTTTACGTTTGATTGTTAACATTGGTAGAAAGGTGGTGCATCTGTAATGAAAAAAGCTGTGAAACCATCTCAGTGCTACTCTCTTGAAAATCTGGTAAAGATTTCATGGTAAAGATTTCGTTTGAAAATTATTTATTTTATTGTAAAGATTTTGGCTGAAAATTACTTATTTTATTGTAAAGATTTTAGTTGAAAATTACTTATTTTATTGTAAAGTTTTTGGTGGAAATTTACTTATTTCAACAAAGTTTTTGGTGGAAAATTACTTATTTTATTGTGAAGATTTCGGCTTAAAATAACTTATTTCATGGTAAAGATTTTAGTTGAAAATTAGTAATTTTATTGTAAAGATTTTGGTTGAAAATTACTTATTTCATGACAAAGAATTCGGCTGACAATTACTTTTATAATGGTAAAGATTTTACTTGAATATTAGTAATTTTATTGTAAAGATTTTGGTTGAAAATTATTTATTTCATGGTAAAGATTTTGATTGAAAATTACTTATTTTATTGTAAAAATTTCAGCTGAAAATTACTTATTTTATTGTAAAGGTTTCGGCTTAAAATAACTTATTTCATGGTAAAGATTTTAGTTAAAAATTATTTATTTCATGGTAAAGATTTTGGTTGAAAATTATTTATTTTATTGTAAAAATTTAGGTTGAAAATTACTTATTTCATGGTAAAGATTTTGATTGAAAATTAGTAATTTTATTGTAAAGATTTTGATTGAAAATTACTTATTTTATTGCAAAAATTTCAGCTGAAAATTACTTATTTTATTGTAAAGGTTTCGGCTTAAAATAACTTATTTCATGGTAAAGATTTCAGTTAAAAATTATTTATTTCATGGTAAAGATTTTGGTTGAAAATTACTTATTTCACGGCAAAGAATTTGGTTGACAATTACTTTTATAATGGTAAAGATTTTACTTGAATATTACTTATTTCATGGTAAAGATTTTAGTTAAAAACTACTTATTTTATTGTAAAGATTTCGTTTGAAAATCACTATTACCCAAAAATAAAGGCTGCTTTTTTGCAGTATTGTCAACCATCTTTGGACCCAAAAGTAAGTGAACAGTTCTCAAAAGAACTAATTGTTCTTTTGTGTAAAGAACATTTCAATAAGTCACTGTAAGGATTCACTATATGTTAACTTCATGGAACCATCAATACCAATTAAAACTTTATTTTTAAGAGCGTAAACTTGGTTAAACACTTCTAGAGAGTAATAGAAAGCTGCAGATCTCTGATCAACCTCCAGAACCTAAACATGCAAGACTAATGAGCCCATTTATAACAAAACCACATCAAGAAAGACTCCTAAAGTAAATATTTACATCTCTCCCCAGTGATTTTTCTGTAGATAACTTTCAAGACCAAGAAGGAGAGACGGGGAGGCAGACATCTTACATAGACTGGATTTGTAGATTTGTAGACTAGAAGGAGTTTAGTGATCAACAGATAATGTGGTCAATAGATGTTGAAGTATTTTAGCAAATATCGAAACTTCATCGCCAACAATAAGATCCTTATAGCAATACATTTCCTATTGGATCTCTTAAGGACAATTTGTACTATTTCACTTAATTCATTCAATCTAATAATTAATTTGTGTCCTTTTTTAAACTTTGGAAATAATCTACTGCACAATAAGCAGAATATATTACATCAAGTTCTTTTATGTAAGATTATAATTTGCCAATTTAAACATCATTATTGGAAATATTAAGGGAAAACGCGTTGTAATTATGAATAAAAAAATAAAAACAAAGGGAAAAGCTTCTAATGAAGTTACTCACGTAAACTTTATCGAACTTTCCTTTGAAGAACAAGAGCGTTTGCTCCAGTTCGAGCTCTTCAACCGAATCGGTTCCAGATTCCAGAACCTTGTCGCCAAACCGGATCCCATAATCGAAGAGCTGCTCCCGGTTCAGACACTGGACCGACACCAGCAGAGCCAGAAACCCAACGCTGCTCAGAAAAAACATTATAAAAACCTTAGAAACTCCACATATATGTGCGTTTATTGTCCGTGTAATGGGTGAGGGGTCGGTGTTGTCCGTTAAAGCTCCGGTCAGAAGTAACGGTGATGAGTCTAGAGGTGTGAGGAGGAGTTCATGAAGGGCGGAGTTCACGGAGGAGGTGGAGGAGCCTCGAAAATCATTTACATCACTGCGGAGATTTGAACCCCCGAAGGCCGTCAAAACAAAAGGTAGGGTGGGGGTGTTCTTAAGTACCCGTAATAAAGTCATTTAATTACAGATATTTTCTGCGTTTAGAACATTTACAAGTCTGTCAGAGCACTATTTTCATCTGGCGCCAAAATCGCGTTTGCCTGAGGGGTAACCATAGCAACAGCGACTTCGGTTAGGAAAATATTACACTAAGTCGACAATAAATAAAAAATATTATGAGCATTTATCACTTTACTATGAATTTATATTTCAAAACTACATATAAGCCTTCTATATAAGTCTTTAACAAAAGAACCATCAAAGACTGTCGAACATTTTTCGACAAAAACACTGCCAAACCTACTGTTAAAATATGATTTGTTCGTAAGTACCCATATTAAAGTGGTTTAATGAACCGTATTAAGTATTTTTACGTTTTTTAAACATGTGCTTCAACACACCTATTTCAATGCTGAAGTCAGTCCAGTTTCGCAGTAACCATAGCAACAACGAATTTAGTTATGATAAGACTCTTCTGTCTAGGAGTCTAATCATCAAAGACCGTCGTGTTAAAATATGTGCTGGATTTGTTCCTATACTAAAGTGGTTTAATTAAACAAATTGAGCGGCATTTTCTACGTTTTTAGAAAATTTATGTCAAAACTTACTTAAATCAAAGACTATTGCTTAAATCAGCCGCTTAAGTCAGTCCTGTTTCGCGGTAACCATAGCAACAGCGAATTTAGTTATGAAAATAGGACCAGATCTCCACAAATATAAGAAATATATGTCATTGCCTCAGAGACTGTTTTATCCTGTTTATTGCTAGTGGTAACCATAGCAACAGCGGCTTTAGTTACGATGATAGGACTCGACTTAACATAAGGAACCATACTAAAGTGGTTTGATTAAATGTTAAATAGTTAAAAGTTACATATGTTTTTGGAAAATTTACAAGTGAATCTGCAAGGTAACCATAGCCACAGCGGCTTTAGTTACGATAATAGGACTCTACATCGGCAAAAATAAGAACTATGACCATTTATCACTTTATTATGAATTTATATTTCGAAACTACATAAATTTAAGTCTTTTGTTTGAGTCTTTAACAACTCAAAGACTTAAACAGTTTGCAACAAAAACAGCCTACTGTTAAAATATGTGCTGGATTTGTTCGAATATCATAAGTACCCATACTAAAATGGTGTAATTAAAAGTACAAGTGACATTTTTTGTTTTTTTTTTTATTTACAAATGCGTCAAAACGCGTACTTGAATCTGCGCGGTAACCATAGCAACAGCGCGCTCTTTTTTTTTTTACTAAACTCAGAAAATATTGCAAAAACAAGAGTTGTCGCCATTTATCATTTTTATGCTTTTTTTAATTCATAAAAGTTGTAATTTATTGAACTATGCTTTTTTATTTGTTTTTAAAATATACTATACTATTTGTGCTGGATTTCATTGCTGCTTAAACCGTATTTATGAAGACACAAAAAGCTCTGTCCACCCCACCCTGGTCCAGATGTGAACCGCCTCTGCCTGGGGCTTCAGTTAAGAGCTGGGGGCCTTCAGGGGTCAGTGTACTTCTGAGGGGACATCCATTTACACTTACACATGCTTATACTCACTTTACAACCTAAAGTTATTAAGTAACTACTCTTGCTTGAAAACACAGTTTTTGAGCCACAGTTAAATTGATTTTGGATGAATTCTTATTGAGCAAAGATGATCAGTTTCCATGTGCATAGTTGGAATGAAAATAAATTAACAAATGATTTTAGTTCTATAATTCTATTATTGAATATTAATGCTCTTAAAAATAAATTATGACAACTATTTCTTGAAGGCTTAAGTCTTTTTTTTTTATTTTGAGGTAAGTTATAAGAATAATGTGACATTTTTGAAGTTTTGATTTTATAGTAAATATTTATTGGTTTTAATGTAATTATTAGAAGAGTATCAGACATCCCTCAAACATCTTAATGGTCCTTAAAAAATAAAAAAGTAAATAAATAATAATAATAAATAAATATATATATATATATATATATATATATATATATTTATTATTATTATTTATTTACTTTTTTATTTAATTATATATATATATATATATATATTTTTTTTTTTACTTTTGATTTTAAAGTAAATTATTAAAATGACATAAAATAATTAACAAATAATTTATTAGTTTTTAATAAATGTTATTATTAGAAAAGTATCAATACTATAATTCTATTTATGAATTCTTAATGCTTATAAATTAATTATTAAGTCTTTTTTGGAGGTAAATTATGAGATTAACGTGATTTCTCTTTTTTAGTTTTGATTTTAAAGTAAATATTTATTACTTTTAATTAATTTCATTATTAGAAGAGTGTCAGTTCTATAAATCTATTCATGAGTTAACGTTTTGATTTTAAAATAAATTATTTTCTTTGTTTTGATTTTGAGGTAAATTATGAGATTAATGTTCAAATAAATTAACTTTTTTAGTATCAACTAAGTTCTATTCCAAAAGAGACATAAACCTAAAGAATTAAATGAAGAATTTGTTTAATTGTCATGAAAATGTCACAATCCAAAACATTTTAATGGTCCTAAAAAAATAAATAAATAAAAAAAATTAAAAAAAAATTATTAGAATGACATGAAAATAAATTAACAGATTAAGTTATTCTATAATTCTATTTATGAACTATTAATGCTTTAAAAAATAAAATATGACAATTATTTATTGAAGTCTTAAGTCTTTTTTGTTTTGATTTTGTGGTAAATTATGAGATTATTGTGAAATTTTTATAGTTTTGATTTTAAAGTAAATATTTATTAGTTTTAATTTCATTATTAGAAGAGTATCAGACATCCCCCAAACATCTCAGTGGTCCTTAAAAAATTTAATTAATTAATTAATTAATTAATTAATTAATTAATAATTTTAATAATAAAAAAAAATATATAGTTTTGATTTTAAAGTAAATTATTAAAACAACATAAAATACATTACTAAATTAATTTATTAAAATTATTAAAACAGCATAAAATACATTACCAAATAATTTTATTAGTTTTTAATAAATGTTATTGTTAGGCAAGTATCGATTCTATAATTCTATTTATGAATTCTTGATGCTTATAAATTAATTATAAAGTCTTTTTTGGAGGTAAATTATGAGATTAACGTGATTTCTCTTTTTCAGTTTTGATTTCAAAGTAAATATTTATTACTTTTAATTAATTTCATTATTAGAAGAGTATCAATTCTATAATTCTATTCATGAATTAACTGATCCCTTAAAAAAATAAAAGTTTTCATTTTAAAGTAAATTATTTTCTTTGTTTTGATTTTGAGGTAAATTAATTTGATTAATGTGAAAATAAAGTATTTTTTTTAAAAGTATCAACTAAGTTCTATTCCAAAAGAGACATAAACCTAAATAATTAAACGAAGAATTTTTTCAATTGTCACGAAAATGTCACAATCCAAAACATGGTCCTAAAAAATAATAAGTAAATTATAAGAATGACATGAAAATAAATTAACAAATAAAGTTATTCTATAATTCTATTAATTATTAATGCTTTAAAAATAAAATATGACAATTATTTATTGAAGTCTTAAGTCTTTTTTGTTTTGATTTTGTGGTAAATAATGAGATTATTGTGAAATTTTTATAGTTTTGATTTTAAAGTAAATATTTATTAGTTTTCATTTCATTATTAGAAGAGTATCAGACATCCCCCAAACATCTCAGTGGTCCTTAAAAAATTTAATTAATTAATTAATTAATTAATAATTTTAATAATAAAAAAAATATACAGTTTTGATTTTAAAGTAAATTATTAAAACAACACAAAATACATTACCAAATTAATTTATTAAAATTATTAAAACAACATAAAACAACATAAAAAAGAGTATTAAAAAAAACAACATAAAAATTATTAAAACAGCATAAAATACATTACCAAATAATTTTATTAGTTTTTAATAAATGTTATTGTTAGGCAAGTATCGATTCTATAATTCTATTTATGAATTCTTGATGCTTATAAATTAATTATAAAGTCTTTTTTGGAGGTAAATTATGAGATTAACGTGATTTCTCTTTTTTAGTTTTGATTTTAAAGTAAATATTTTAAATAATTTCATTATACTTTCATTATTAGAAGAGTATCAGTTCTATAAATCTATTCATGAGTTAACGTTTTGATTTTAAAGTAAACTATTTTCTTTGTTTTGATTTTGAGGTAAATTATGAGATTAATGTTCAAATAAATTAACTTTTTTAGTATCAACTAAGTTCTATTCCAAAAGAGACATAAACCTAAAGAATTAAATGAAGAATTTGTTTAATTGTCATGAAAATGTCACAATCCAAAACATTTTAATGGTCCTAAAAAAATAAATAAATAAAAAAAATTAAAAAAAAATTATTAGAATGACATGAAAATAAATTAACAGATTAAGTTATTCTATAATTCTATTTATGAACTATTAATGCTTTAAAAAATAAAATATGACAATTATTTATTGAAGTCTTAAGTCTTTTTTGTTTTGATTTTGTGGTAAATAATGAGATTATTGTGAAATTTTTATAGTTTTGATTTTAAAGTAAATATTTATTAGTTTTCATTTCATTATTAGAAGAGTGTCAGACATCCCCCAAACATCTCAGTGGTCCTTTAAAAAAAAAAAAAAAAAAAAAATTAATAATTATAATAATAAAAAATATATATATAGTTTTGATTTTAAAGTAAATTATTAAAACAACATAAAATGCATTACCAAATTAATTTATTAAAATTATTAAAACAACATAAAAAATAGTATAAAAAAACAACATAAAAATTATTAAAACAGCATAAAATACATTACCAAATAATTTTATTAGTTTTTAATAAATGTTATTGTTAGGCAAGTATCGATTCTATAATTCTATTTATGAATTCTTAATGCTTTAAATTAATTATAATGTCTTTTTTGGAGGTAAATTATGAGATTAACGTGATCTTTCTTTTTCAGTTTTTATTTCAAAGTAAATATTTATTACTTTTAATTAATTTCATTAGCATTAATTTCACTATTCATGAATTAACTGATCCCTTAAAAAAACTAAAAGTTTTTATTTTAAAGTAAATTATTTTCTTTGTTTTGATTTTGAGGTAAATTAATTTGATTAATGTGAAAATAAAGTATTTTTTTTAAAGTATCAACTAAGTTCTATTCCAAAAGAGACGTAAACCTAAATAATTAAACAAATAATTTTTTTAATTAAAAAATAATAAGTAAATTATTAGAATGACATGAAAATAAATTAACAAATAATTTTAGTTCTATAATTCTACTTACACATGCTTATACTCACTTTAAAACCTGAAGTTATTAAGTAACTACTCTTGCCTGCAAACACAGTTTTTGAGACACAGTAAAATGGACTTTTGATGAATTCTTATTGAGCAGAGATGATCAGTTTCCATGCACATAGTTAACTATTTGATACGATCTAGTTTTGCAAAGCTCTGTCGTGTGTTTCTCCGCACAGGTACAATTATGTTTCACAAGCAAACATCTGCAGACAAATGAGAGAGAGAGAAGGCAGAGGAATGTCCTGTTTAGTCACTATATTCTGCACAACAACTAGTTTTCAGCAGCTTCTACTGAGGTAAAGCTTCAATAACTGCTCTAACGCTGCATTCCAGCTGTAACATCTGCATTTACTCACAGTTATTGATCTGTTTACAGATCTGCTTCACTGTCAGCAACCGCTCAACAAGATCAAACAAGATAGGAGAGCTTTTCTTGAGGTTTGTACAAGACGTTTTCATGCTTTATCATCGCCCTCTGCTGGTGAAGTGTGATTTTATTCAATTAATCAGATGACATAATCATGCAACATCATTTTTTACAAACAGTTGTAAATTTGTTACCCTACAACAAAAATAAAATAAATACTAAATAATATTCAGCAAAAAGAAAATGAAATATATTTTAGGACTATTAAGATGCTTTGCCATAAAAATGAATAAGAATATTCTATTCATGAATTTTTAATGCAATTAAAAATAAATGTGTAAAATTATTGTTTTGATTTTGAGGTATTGTGAGATGGAATTCTATAATTCTGTTCATTAATTAATTATCAATTCTAATAATTCTATTTATAAATTTATACAATAAATTTCATTTTTTCATTTTGAGGTTAATAATGAGATTGATGTGATAATATTAATATGTTAATAATGTAAATTAATAATTAAAAAAACATTAATTCTGTTTTCTCTTAAGTTTATTTAACAATTCTTAATGCTATTAAAATACATTTTTGAATTTGAGGTGAAGCATAAGATTGACATTTTAAAAAAAATAAAAAATGAAAAGGTTAATTAAATATGTGAAATAATTTAAAAAAAAAATTATTAATAAAATGAATTAAATTAAACAAAATGAATTTTTTTTTTACAATTCTTAATGCTCTTAAAAAATACATTTCCAAAAATCTTTTTTTTCTTTTGATTTTGGGATGAAGTATGAGATTGACATTTAAAATATAAAAAAAAAGATAAAAAAAAATGAAAAAGTAAATTAAATATGTGAAATACATTTTACATTAAAAAAATACAATAAATAAAATAAAAAAAGATTAAAAAAAGATTATTAAAAGATAACAAAATGAAAAGGTAAATTAAAAATGTGAAATAAATTAAATAAAAAAATAATAAATTAAAAAAGTTTTCTTATTAAATTCAATTCAAGAAAATTAAATTCAATTAAAAATGTGAAATAAATCTTAAATAAAAACATATAATTTTTTTTAAATAAGATACATTTTTAAAAATTAAAAAAAGTTTAACAATTCTTTATGTTCTTTAAAAACATAAATGTTCAATAATCACTTTTTTCTTTTGATTTTGGGGTAAAGTATTACATTGACATTTAAAAAAGTTTAAAAAAAAATAAAAATGTGTAATAAATTAATTTAATAATAAAAAATGTAAAACTAATTTTAAAATAAAAACATAAAATAAAATAAAAATAATAAATAAAACACTTATTTCACACAACAATTAAAATAAGTATTTTTAAACTTACAACTCATAGTAAAAGTTCATTTACTATAATGAATAAAATCATGGAAATATAAAATTACAATAAAATTAAATCATAAAAAATTTAAAATTTATTTTAAAATAAAAACATAAAAAACCTTAAAAAAAATTAAAATTAATAAAAATTAAATTAATAAAAATCAATTAAATAAAATACATTTTCAAAAATCTGTATTTTGTTTAGATTTTAGGGTGAAGTATGAGAAAATCATTCTATCATATATATAAAAATTAATAAAAAAGTAAAATTAATTTTAAAATCTAAAAAAATCTAAAATAAATAAAAATTAAATAAAACACTTAATAAAAATAAATACAATTATAAAAATATACAATTAAAATAAATATTTTGAAACTTACAATAAGGTACTATAATGAATAAAATTATGCAAATATAAAATTAAAATAAATTAATATTATGATTCCCAAATGTAAAATTAATTATAAAACAAAAGCTAAAAAAAAAAAATTAAATCATAAGAAATAAAAATAAATATATTAAAAATGTATTTTAAAATAAAAACCCTAAAAATGACATTAATTTAAAAAAAAAAACACTTGCTAAAAATAAATGAAATTATAAAAACATACAATTAAAATAAATATTTTTAAACACAATAAGTTACTATAATGAATAAAATTAATGGAAATATAAAATTTAAATAAATTGTAAAAATTTAAAAAAAATGTTAAATTAATTTATGGGAATATTATGATTCGTGGCCCTAATCCTCTTCCGTAGAAAATCATTCTATCATTCTATCATATATATAAAAATTAATAAAAAAGTAAAATTAATTTAAAAAAAAAATCTAAAATAAATAAAAATTAAATAAAACACTTAATTACAATTATAAAAACATACAATTAAAATAAATGTTTTTAAACACAATTAAAATAAATATTTTCAAACACAAAAAGTTGCTAAAATCATGGAAATATAAATAAATAAAATTTAAATTAAAAAAAAAATGTTAAATTAATTTATGGGAATATTATAATTCCCAAATGTAAAATTAATTTTAAAACAAAAGCTACAAAAAAAAAAAAAAATCATAAAAAAATTAAAAAAATAAATAAAAATTTTAAAAAGTAAAATTAATTTTAAAATAAAAACCCTAAAAATGACATAAATTAAAAAACCTTCAAATTAAAAAAATAAAACACAAATTTAATTAAATTAATTTTCAAAAATCAGTATTTTGTTTTGATTTTAAGATGAAGTATAAGAAAATCATTCTATCATTCTATTCCTAAAAAGAGATAAACCTGAACCCCTCCTTCCCCCTTCTCTCTCTCTCCTCACACCCCAGAGCCAATCAGCTTCTCCCAATCCTGATCACATGCTCCATCCTTTCAGCACGCTGCAGCCTCTCTCTCTCTCTCTCTCTCTCTCCGTCTCTCCTCACGACTGCAGACGGAGCAGATGCTGAAGCGCTGAGTTTGATGGAAAGGTAATGACAGACGCAGACAGCAGCAGCAGACGAAGCGCCGGCATGGAGCATCCTTCCCAGGGAACGTCCGGAGCGAACGCCTCTCTGTCTCCTCCGACTCTGAGCCCAGCCATCCCTCCCTACGTCAAGCTGGGCCTGACGGCCGCCTACACCGTCTTCTACTCGCTGCTGTTCGCCTTCATCTACGCTCAGCTGTGGCTGGTGCTGCGTTACCGGCACAAGCGCTTCAGCTACCAGACGGCGTTCCTGTTCCTGTGTCTGCTGTGGGCGGCTCTGCGCGCGCTGCTCTTCTCCTTCTACTTCAGGGACTGCGTGACGGCAAACGCGCTCGGACCCTTCGCTTTCTGGCTGCTCTACTGCTTCCCCGTCTGCCTGCAGTTCTTCACTCTCAGCCTCATGAACCTCTACTGCGCTCAGGTCAGAAAACCAGCACACCAAAGCTCCAATGGGTGGGAATCAAACGCAAAACATAAACTCTAATCAGAAAAGGACTGAATAATTCAAATACATTTACATTTAAATCATTTTGAAATAAGTTAAATGTAATCATAACAATATAAAATGGGAATATTGTGATTCCCAAATGTAAAATACATTTTAGAGCAAAAAAAAATTAAATCATATATAAAAATAAAAATAAAAATATATAAAAATTAATAAATAAAAAAGGTAAAATTAATTAAAAAAATAAATAAATAAAATAAAACACTTACGAAAAATTCTAAAAATACACAATTAAAATATTTTTAAACTTACAATAAGGTACTAATCATAAAAACTAAAAAAAATATAAATATTAATAAATAAAACAAAAGCTATAAAAATATATATAATTAATAAATAAATTATTAATAAAAAAAAAAAAATCAAAAATAAAACACTTACTAAAAATAAATACAATTACAAAAATACACAGTTAAAATAAATGTTTTGAAACTTACAATAAGGTACTATAATGAATACAATTAATATAATAAACTTAAAATAAAATAAATAAATAAAATGATACATATACACAATTAGAATAAATTTAAATGATAAAAAATGTCAAATGAATTTTAAAATAAAAACATAAAAACCCTGAAACATTAAGAAAAGCACTTGGTTAATGAATTTCAGATGTAAAACTAATTTTAAAACAAAACAAAATGAAATCATGAAAATGAAATAAAACACTTACTTAAAATAAAAACAATTATAAAAATACACAATTAAAATAAATATTTTAAAACTTACAATGAGGTCCTACAATGAATACAAATAATGGAAATTTTAATAACTTTAAATAATGAAAAAATGTCAAATGAATTTATGGGAATATCATGATTCCCAAATGTAAAATTAATTTCAAAACAAAAGCTAAAAAAAAAAAAAAAAACTAAAACTTAAATAATAAAAAATGTAAAATTAATGTAAAACAAAAACATAAAAACCCTAAAATAAAATAAAATAAAATAAATAAATAAAACACTTACTAAAAATAAATAAAATGATAAAAAAATACACAATTAAAATAAATATTTTTAAAGTTCAATAAAAATAGTTGAATTCATTTTAAAAGAAAATTTTTAATAAAATGCTTACCTAAACTGAATAAATCAATGTCAAAATATAAACAACTAAAAATTAAATCATAAAAATCGTGTAAAAATATAAGTCTTAAAATTACATTGAATGTAAAATGCTTATTAGGATACAATAAAAATAAAGAAATGTTTTTTTTTTTTAAATACCTACAGCAACTAACATGATTCCCCTTAACTGTCCACTAGTTAGACGTTATTCTTTTATAATATGAGTATAATTCATGGAAACATTACACATAATATGCAATAAGAAGAATCCATTGGTGTGATTTAGTCTGACTAGTAGTGTATTTTCTGGAGGTGGTCTTGTGCTCGTGTTTGCACACGTGTGTGACCTACATTGAGTGTGGATGTGCGTCATGTATTGATGACGTCGAGAGGAGTACAATGATTACGGCACACGTCTAATATGAGCTCTAGCAGACCTAGATGGCTCTCACTGAATCCAGTCCCACAGCAGTCCCTGTGTTCATGAATTAAACAGGACAGACGTCTGTGCTTATAAACCGAGGCTTTACACGCTTTCATTAGTGATGCAATAATAATGATCATGATCAATAATGCTTCTTTTGACAGGTTTCTTTAAGGCCAAGTCTAAGTACTCTCCTTAAAAAATATGAGTTATTAAAATGATGTTTGATCTTCTAAATAAAATAAAATAAATCAATGTATAATTTTACAATAAAAACTAAAAAAAAGTAAATTACAAATGCTCAGTTAATTTAATAACAAAAACATTAAAATACTACATTTTTAATTCTAAAAAAAAACAACACAAAACCACCTTAAATTAAATCATAAAAATGTAAAAAAAAATTATATAAACATATAAAAACCCTAAAAATGCCATTAAAAAATACACAATTAATTTTAAAAGAAAAATTAAAGTAAGACACTTACTTAAATAAATCAAAATTAAATTACAACAAAATATAAACAAAAAATCAAATCAAATCAAAGTAAATAAAAAATGCAATGTAAATGTAAAAATGTTTTAAAAATAAAAATTAATTTAAAAACAAAAACATAAAAATACTAAATAGTTCCAAAATTTAAACAACTAAAAATTAAATAATAACAAATGTAAATGAAAACCTATCCAAGTAAATTAAAAATGCTCAATTAATTTAAGAAACCACCAAACAAAAACACTGATAATTAAATAAAAAATAAAACAAACATTTAACATTAACATTTTTAAAATAAAAACAAAACCCCTTAAAATTAAATCCTAAAAATGTAAAAAAAAATTAAATAAGAAACTTACTTAAAATAAATAAACCAAAATTAAATTACAACAAAATACGAACAACTACAAATTTAATCATAACAAATGCAAAATGATTTTTAAAATAAAAGCAAATTTAAAAAAGTCATATTAATTTAAAAAGAAATTTAAATAAAACTCTTACTAAAAATGAATAAATTAGAAATAAATCTGTCATTTTAAAATAAATAAAAAAATAAAAATAAAAAGCCCTTAGAATTAAATCATAAAAATGTTAAATAATGTTTAAAATAAAACCATAACAATCCTAAAAACTAAATAAAAATTTAAACATTTATTTAAAATTTAAATTTAAATAAAACTTACTTAAAATGTAAATTAAAACTAAATATGAAAACTAAAAAGTAATCATAAAAAAATGCAAAATGATTTTTAAAATAAAAGCAAATTTAAAAAAGTCATATTAATTTAAAAATAAATTTAAATAAAACTCTTACTAAAAATGAATAAATTAGAAACAAATCTGTCATTTTAAAATAAATAAAAACAGAAACATAAAAAGCCCTTAGAATTAAATCATAAAAATGTTAAATAATGTTAAACCATAACAATCCTAACATTTATTTAAAATAAAATTTTAAATAAAACTTACTTAAAATTTAAATTAAAACTAAATATGAACACAAAAAAGTAATCATAAAAAATGTAAAATGATTTTTAAAATAAAACACTTAAAATTAATAAATCAGAAAGATGAAAAATAAAATGAAATGCAATAAAAAAAAATCATAAATAATTGTAAATTATAAAATAAATACATTCAAAATTAAAATTAAACACTTACTGAAAATGAATAAAATCATACAATTTAAAATGGTAACAAATAAATAATATATATATATATAGAGAGAGAGAGAGAGAGAGAGAGAGAGAGAGAGAGAGAGAGAGAGAAATAAAAGAACAAAAAATCAATACAAAATATTTTATGTTTATGTCATGTGGCCATTAAGGACTAAAATAAAAAAATTAAATAAATAATTTTAAAAAGTAAATATTCATTTAAAATCTTAAAGGGACTTCTAAAATGTAAATAAATAAAATACTACTGATAAAAAGAGTGTCCGGCTGATTATTTAGTGTTTAATTTGTGATAAATCAATAATAATGATGAATGCACGTTGTTTCTTTTGGCAGGTTTTCTTCAAGGCCAAGTCGAAGTACTCTCCCCATCTCCTTAAATATAAGTGAGTTAATGAACAGATATCTCCCCTTCTGTTATAAGATGTGTGTGTCCTGTCGCTGATGCTGTTATGCGTCTGCAGGTTTCCTCTGTATCTGCTGTTTGTGGGCGTGAGTTTGCTGTTCCTGCTGGTCAATCTGACCTGTGCTCTGTTGGTGAAGATGAGCGACGCTCAGGTCAAGACCGTGGTTCTGGTTCGCGTGGCCATCAACGACTCGCTCTTCGTCCTCTGCGCCGTCTCGCTGGCTGTCTGCCTCTATAAAGTGGCCAAGATGTCACTCGCCAGCATTTACCTGGAGGCCAAGGTAAGAAACACACCTGAACACGTCACATCACAACACATCACACTTATTAGAGAAGTTGAACTCACCTTTTTTTAGGGATAATGAATGAAAGAATAATAAATATTTAAAATAAGTCATTTTCAAATAAAATAAAAACATCCTAAATTATAAATTAAAAAATAAAATGGACAATTAATATTAATATAAATATAAATGTAAGATATTTAAAATTGTAATTTTTTAAAATCAAAGTTTAAATAAAACTTTTTTTTTTTTTACTTATTTGCATTTTAGCTGGTCAGTAATCGTCATCAGAGATTCACAAATAAATTATAAAAATGTCAAATTAAAATAATTATAATATAATAAAATATAATATAATTAAACACCATGAATTAAATCACATCAAATAATTATAAATGAATAAATAAAATATAATTAAACACTATAAATTAAATTAAATCATAATTAAAATAAAAAAATAAAATGCAGCATTAATATTAATATAAAAAAATACAAAAAACAATACAATTATCACAAACTGTACAATTAAAAAATATAAATTATAAAAACAATCAAAATAAATGTAAATAAATTATAAAAAATGTCAAATTAAAATAATTATAATAAATAAAACGATAAATTAAATTAAATCATTTAATTAAAATAAATAAATAAATATAAATTGTTTTCAAATAAAAATAAACATCCTATATAATAATATATATATATATATATATATATATATATATATATATATATATACAATATTATTATAAATTATTTATTCATAATTATTTAGTTATTTTAATTATATGATTTAATTTAATTCATAGTATTTAATTATATTATAATTATTTGTTTATCATTTATTTACGGTTCTCTGATGACGATTACTGACCAGCTAAAATGCAAGTAAACCAGTAAAAATAAATAAGTGTTAAATAAAACTGCAAAACTTGCTGAATTTTTTTTTTACTTGTTTACTTGCATTTCAGCTGGTCAGTAATCATCATCAGAGAACCGTAAATAAATGATAAAATATTATGCTATAATAAAACACTATAAATTAAAATGAATAAATAATTTAAAAAAATCCTAAATAATAATAATAAAAAATAAATGTACAATTAATATTTCTATAAATATAAATTTAAGATATTTAAAATTGTAATTTTTCTTAAAATCAAAATTTAAATAAAACACTTGCAAATCTTTTTTACTTGTTTACTTGCATTTCAGTTGGTGAGTAATAGTCATCAGAGAACCGTAAATAAATTATAAAAATGTCAAATTAAAATAATTATATTATAATAAAATACTATAAATTAAAGTAAATAATATAATTAAAATAAATAAATACTTTTCAAATAAAAATAAACATCCTAAATAATAAAAAAAAAAGTAAAATTAATATTAATATAAATAAAAAAACAACAACAAAAAAATAATGAATAGAATTGTCACAATCCGTACAATAAAAAAATCCAAATGAAAGTAAATAAGGCAAGGCAAGGCAAGTTTATTTATATAGCACATTTCATACACAATGGCAATTCAAAGTGCTGTACATAAAAGGAATTAAAATCATAATAGCATAAAAAATCATAAAAATTAAAAATTAAAAACAATAATCACATTTAAAAAATTTAAAATAATCACAACAATAAAAACAGAAAATTTATGAACATTTAAGATGATTTAAGAATTGATTTAAAATTGATTAACACAGTAAAAATGATTATACATAAAATAATGCAATAAATAAATTACACAAATGTCAAATTAACATAATTATAATATAATAAAACACTATAAATTTAGTTAAATCATATAATTAAAATAAATAAATAATTATAAACAACCATCCTAAATAATATAAAAAAAACTCAAATGTAAAATTAATTTAAATTACATATATGTGACCCTGGACCACAAAACCAGTCATAAGGTTAATTTTTACAAAACTGAGATGTATACATCATATGAAAGCTCAATAAATAAGCTTTCTATTGATGTATGGTTTGTTAGGATAGGACAATATTTGGCCGAGATACATCTATTTGAAAATCTGGAATCTGAGGGGGCAAAAAAATCAAAATACTGAGAAAATCACCTTTAAAGTTGTCCAAATTAAGTTCTTAACATTGCATATTACTAATTAAAAATTACATTATGATATATTTATAGTAGGAATTTTACAAAAAATCTTCATGGAACATGATCTTTACTTAATTTCCTAATGATTTTTGGCATAAAATAAAAATCAATAATTTTGACCCATACAATGTGTTTTTGGTTTTCTAGTTTAGTGGTCTAATAATTTTTAAATTAAAATAAAAATCCTAAATAATAAATGTACAATTAATATAAAAATAAATGCAAGTTATTTCAAATTGTAATTTTTTAAAAATGAAAATTTAAATAATTTTTTTTTTTTTTTACTTGTTTACCTGCATTTAGCTGTTCAGTAATCGTCATCAGAGAACTGGACACATGCAAATGTGCTCTATGTATAGATAGATAGATAGATAGATAGATAGATAGATAGATAGACAGACAGACAGACAGACAGACAGACAGACAGACAGACAGACAGACAGACAGACAGATAGATAGATAGATAGATAGATAGATAGACAGATAGATAGATATGTGAATGTGTGTTTTACCCTGATGGATGTTTGTTGTCTTTGGTCAGGGTACGTCGGTGTGTCAGGTGACGTTGATCGGGCTGATGGTGATTCTCCTGTACGCGTCTCGCGCCTGTTATAACCTGGTGGTTCTGGCTCTGACCAACATAGAGAGCATAAACTCGTTCGATTACGACTGGTACAACGTGTCGGATCAGGTGGGCGTCACACGCCGCATCTCATCTCCTGAGTTCCTGGAGCTCAGTCACAAATAAAGCTGTGTTTGCTGTGGTTCTGCAGGCGGATCTGCGCTCCAGTCTGGGCGACGCGGGTTACGTGGTGTTCGGCGTGATTCTGTTCGTCTGGGAGCTGCTGCCCACGTCTCTGGTGGTTTTCTTCTTCCGGGTGCGAAAACCGGCTCAGGACCGGGTGAGCTGGAGCGGATCTCAGGAGTCTTTATTGTCTGCAGAAGATCCTGAACTGACTGATCTAAGTGTGTTCTGCTGTTTTCTAGAGCGGTTCTGCCATTCCCAGCCACGTCTTCTCAAACCGGCCGTACTTCTTTGACAATCCCAGACGCTACGACAGCGACGACGATTTAGCCTGGGCTTCCCATCCGGTCACCACCTCAACCAGGTAGAAACACCATTAAACATCAGAACCAAAATAACCATGAAATACAATAAAACATCAGTATAAGATGAGAAAAAAACAAAAAAACTATAGATTGAAACATCTTTTAAATATAAATGTAAAAAAGTAAATTCTGATTATTACATAAAAACCATAAAATGACTAAAACTAAAGAAAAAACTAAAAAAATTAACTAAAGATAGAAATATATATACAAAACTAATAAAAAAGCTAATTTAAATTAATAATAAATAACAGTACTAAAACTAAAACTGAAATAAAAAAATATTAAAGATAGTTAGAAATACATTTGAGAACTAATAAAAAAGCAAATATAAAGTATTAAAAAAATAACAAAATTACTAAAACGAAAAAATGGAAAAATGAAAAAAAAAAAACGTACTAAAGATAGAAGTATATTTAAAAACGAAAAAAAGCTTATTTAAATTATTAATAAATACAATAAAATTACTAAAACTAAAACTGAATTTTTTTTTTACCCAAAACGGATAGAAATATATATTTATATATAAGAAAAACATAATAAAAAGCAAATTCAAATGATTAATGAATATAAAAAAAATAAAAAAAATACTAAAACCGAATTAAAAAATTAACTAAAGATAGAAATATATTTAAAAACTTGTTAAAAGGTAATTCAAATTATTAATAAAAATTGAAATAAAACATTTACTAAAAATAGATAGAAATATATGTAAAAACTAATAAAATTCTAAAATAAAAATAAAGGATTACCAAAGATAGATAAAACATATATTTACAAACTAATAAAAAGCCAATTAAAATTATTAACAAATACAATAGAATTACTAAAACTAAAATCAAAGACAAAATTAACTACAGATAGAAAGAAATTATTTTATAAATTAATTAAAAAAGCTAATTCTAATTATTAATAATTACAATAAAATAAAAAATTAAAATTAAAATAACTAAAAATAGATTAAAAGATATTTTTAAAATATTTTTAAAAATCTCATTCAATTTATTAAGAAATACAATAAAATAAAAACTAAATAAAAAATTAAATAAAGGTACGTAATGTATTTAAAAAATAATTTAAAAAAGCCAATTTAAATTATTAACAAATACAATAAATTACTAAAACTAAAACCAAAATACAAAGATAGATAGAAATGTATTTTAAAAAGCAAATTCAATAATTAATAAATACAATAAAATTATTAAACAAAAAAAAAAAAAACTAAGAAATATATATATATATATATATATATATATATAAACGAATAAATAAGCAAATTCAAATGATTAATACAATAAAATAACAAAAACCTAACTCAAAATAAAAAAAACTAAGACAGATAGAAATATATTATAAAAAATAATTAATAAATGCAATAAAAAAGGTACGTAATGTTTTTAAAAATGTATTTAAATTATTTAAAATTTAAATAAATGTAATAAAATTACGAAGACAATTACTAAAAAATGAACTAAGATAAAAAGAAAAATATATATTTTTAAATAATTAATACAAAAAATTACTAAAAGATATGTAGAAATATATTAAGAATAAAACCAATGAAAGTTCAATTCAAATTATTTATAAATACAAAAAATATTTTTTTTTCATAAACATTACTAAAATAATACTGCATCCCCCCAACATCAAACGTGATATAATGATGATTTTTATTTCTTTAACACTGCAGTAAAACAATATATACTTTGAAAAGTAATATTTATATGATTTGATTTAGTCAGATTTTTGGTGTGTTCAGTCTGTCGACGGACGGCTTTGACTGGAGCAGCCGCAGCAGCAGCTTCCTGGTCCATCTGGGAGGAGACGAGCCGCGGTCGTCATTGGCAACGGCGGGACTCAACCGTTAACCGACACTAAAGATGTAAACGAGAAACGCACTGCACTTTAAACCACCGACGCACACACACGGTCTTACACGAGCATCACGTCACACGCACGACGCACTGTAAGGGTGAGTCGCCATGGCAACTGACTCCAGAGCAGTGCGCATCGTCATGGCGACCACGGTCCCAGTGATCAAGGTTCTAAACGAGGCTGTGTTCAGAAAGCTGTACTTACAGACTGCATACTACCTTTACAAAGTAGTACACTTTACAAACGTCACTGCATTGCATGTTTCAGTCAGCAAGTGGCATCCAGTTTATCACCTCAAAAATGGTTATTTAACATTTTTCAGTTTAATTTGGGATAAACTGTTGACGGTCTGATCAAACAGGGAGTGAAAAAATATTTTTTTTTATAAAATGTTAAATTTTATTTCCAATAATTGCATTTTTAATTAATTAATTTAATTGTAATTGTATTTATTTTATTTTTAATTAAATTATTTTATTTGTTTTTGTTTCATTGTATTTGCATTTTATTTATTTTAATTCCTAAGTGCATTTTTGTTTATTTCATTTTCATTTGTTTTAGTATTTTTTATTTGTATTTATTTTAGTTTTTAATTGCAGTTTTATTTTGATCAAGGGAGTAAAAAAAGAAAAAGATTTATATTTGTATTTATGTGTAATTTTATTTCCATTATTAAATAATTATATATTTTATTTTTATATTTAGGTCTTTCTTTATTTTATTTGCATTTGTTTTATTAATTTATTTGAATTCCTAATTGCATTTTATTTTGTATTTTGATTTGTTTTTGTATTTTTTTTCTATTTATGATTAATAGATGTTTAATTGTAGTTTTATTTTATATTATTATTTTAATTTAATTATTTTGTTTATTTGTTTTTATTTAATTGTATTTGTATTTTAGGTTTGCATTTTATTTATTTTAATTCCTAATTTTTTTTATTTATTGCATTTTAATTTGTTTTTGAATTTTTTCGTATTTATGTTAGTTTTTAGTTGTAATTTTATTTTGGTCAAGGGAGTAAAAACTGAAAAACGATTTATATTTGTATTTATTTTTATCTATCTATGTTATATATATTTTATATTTTATTTCATTTGCATTTTTATATTTTTATTTATTGTTGATTTGTTTATTTTAACTTTTAATTGCATTTTTATTTATTTTATTTTAATTAGTATTTTTAGTTTTTTATTTGTATTTATTTTATTTTTAATTGTAATTGCATTTTAAACATTTTTTTAATTATTTTATTTATTTGTTCTTCATTTAATTTAATTTAATTTGCATTTATTTTAATTCTTAACTGCATTTAAACAATTTATTTTATTATATTATTATTAATTATTATTATTATTTTTTTAATTTAATTTATTATTTTATTTTTTAATTATTATTAATTATAGTATTTTATTTTATTATTATATTTTACTTTATTTTTAATTTGAAATCCATTGCATACTGCACAATATTACACAAATTCTGGAGTTTAATGCATACTTAAAATTGCATACTGCACAAAGTACACTGCTAAAAACAGTATGAGTGTGTTAGTACACATTGTGAACACAGACGTGTGCCGTAAGTCTGTTTCTATTCACACAATCACAACACGATCACATTTCCATTGTGATTCCACTTCAGTCGTTACAGTCTGGATTCTGAAATAATGTGTAAGGCATGCATTTATGTTACTTTAAGTATTTCTCTTTAGCTGTTGAAAACAGTATATTTGGTCCACTGAGATTGAAGCACACTTAAAAATGACACCGATGTCTTTAAATCTATTTCTGATAGACGCCATGTTATTTCACTGATCATGTGATTCTCATTTGTTGATTTGTAATGAGGATGATGTTCGTCACCTACCACAAAAATAAACTATTTGCTGTTAAAATAAGACTAATGTGCTTCTTACTAAAAAGGACATAAAAACACTAAAAACAGCACAACAAATATCAGGAAAAAGTTAAATCATAAAAAGTACATTAAAGAGCCAAATAGAAACATTTAACAGAGCAGTTTGATATATATATATATATATATATATATATATATATATATATATATATATATATATATATATATATGGTTTTCTACTTAACCTTATTTATATTAAATAAACACGAATGAAAATAAAATAAAAAACTAAAATGCAATGAAGAACTAAAATAAATGTAAATAAAATAAGTAAAAATACGAATATAAAAAATAAAAGTAAAATACAAATAATAATTATATAATAAATAATTAAAATAAATAAAAACTGTATATATGTATATATATAATATGGAGAGAGAGTTTTCTACTTATTTTTATTAAATAAGCAAACAAAAATGCAAATAAAATAAAAAATGTAAAACAATTATGTAAAATAAATGTAAATAAAATATGAAAAATAAATGCAAATATGAAAACTAAAAATAATAAAAATTAAATACAAGTCAAGTAAACTTAAAATAATAATTACATAATTAAATAAATAAAAAACTATTTTGTTTATATATAATACTTTAAATAAAATATATATTTTATAGTTTTCTACTTACCTTATTTACATTAAATAAACACATATGCAATAAAAAATGCAAGAACTAAAATAAATGTAAATAAAATAAGACAAATAAGAAAAAAAAAACAATATTAAAATAAAAATACAAGTAAGACACAATAATAATAATGGTAACTAATAAATAATTTAAATAAAAAACTATATTGTACATATTTGTAAATGCTAAAATGTATAAATACAACTAAATGTCAATAAAATAAAATAAATACAAATATAAAAATTAAAAAAATATTTAAAATAAAATACAAATGACAAAATTAACTTAAAATGACTTAAATTAATAAAAAAACTGTTTATTGTATATGTTTGAAAATAGATATAACAAATAAAAAGAATAAAAATAAAATACAAATAATTATATAATTAAATTATTTAAATGAATAAACTGTATATTGTATATATTTGTAAAAATGTGTGGTTTTCTACTTATATTCAACAAACAAACACAAATGCAAATAAAATAACTAAATAAATACAAATATAAAAGTGAATATTTAGAAAAATAAAGTACAAACCATAAATTTTTTTAACTTAAAATAATAATAATTACATAATGAAATAATTTAAATAAAAAATTTTATATTATATATATTTGTAAAAATGCTATATATTTATGTTTGTATAGATTACCTGTAGGTCATTTAATTGACACCAGATGGTAATTTTAAATACACAAATAAAGCTAAATAAAACAAAAAAAATAATTAAATAAAAGATTTCTGAAAAAATATATTTTTTTCAAAATAATAAATGACACAAATGCAAAAAAGAGCGACAAAAATCTGTGAGACAACCAGACAAATTTATTCCTGTTGAAATAAATATTGTTGACATGAAGACACGATACAGATCATGGTTTATTCACGGCCTGAAAATGTTCAAAATCATGTCAGAAAGGCAGAAAGGAGCTTCACATTTCCATCACATCGTTTCTGTCCCGATGTGCGACCGATCGAGTCGAACAGGAAATCTCTCAATCAGAACCGAGGGAGGCAGACAAGCCGTATTTACAGTATTATTCTGTCATTTAGAAATATTAAGGCAGACGCTGATGAAAGCATGCAGCGCTCCACACAAACACACACAAGAGTAGCTGCTCTTCATCTCATTCCTCCAGGATTAGCAGATCATCAAAGATGCAGAAAATTCATCCAGACTGAACCAGGCGTGGGTTTGGACTATAAATATAACTCTGACGTGACGTATTTGGCTCTTTCAGGTGTTCATGTGAAGTTATTCATAGAAACTGAGACCACGACTGTGAAAAAACAACTCAAAACCCGTCGAACTAAAACAGATCAACTCAGAGTTATTTTAAGCTGCGCTCAACTAGAAATACAATCAACTAAAACGACACACGTGGTGCAAAAAAACTACAAATTTTCTTTGAAATTGGGCTTGGATCTTGACATTTTAAATTTTTGATGCATTAAATCTCTGTATCTGTCGTTGGACATGAATCTGGACTAAACGGAGGAATATTATTGCTTGTTATCTGTTGCGTAAACGTGTAACAATAAGCTACATTTCCTTCTTTCAAGCTTAAAAAAAAATTTTCTATGGTCCTATTAACAGAAAAGTCTTCATTTTAGATGAGGAATGTCTTTAAAAGACACACACCAAAATAAAATTAAATAAAATACTCATTTAACCAGTCAAGAATATAAAGAGGTCACATTTCACCAAAAAACTAAACAAAAATACCATTATATATTTTTGTATTAATATATATGCATAAAGAAACTTTCTATCAAATACATGTACATATATATTTTTATTTTTGCACAATTTAACCCAAATTCTCCTTACCATTAAAAAAAAAGTTTTATATATTAATTACAATGAAAAAAACTTTATGTATGCATGTCCATCAAAAAAAAAAAAAAAAAACAATAATGGAAAATTTTCAATGTAATTTTTCCATATATAAAATGCAGCTATAGAGAAAAAAATATTTGCATATATATTTGTGTGTATATATAATTTTTTTTTAAATATTTATATTAATGTGTATGCATAAAGAAAATAAAGCCTGCTTTTAACATAAATTTCCATAATTTTTTTGACAATTTATGCTTAATATATATATAAATATGTATATAATATAGATGTATAGGAGTTTATGTCTGTGTATATATATGTACATATATTTTTTGTTTGCACAATTGCACCCAAATTGTCCTTACCGTAAAGAAATATATATATATATATATATATATATATATATATATATATATATATATATATATATATATATATATATATATACACATAATTATTTAGTGTATTATAGTGTTTTATTTA